>NW_026043766.1:713208-1069812 GCF_937001465.1 Orcinus orca
GTGCCAGGGGACGAGAATTGAGACATATTTGAACACGTCTCCCGATCACACGGTTGATCATACTCTGGGTTCCACATGCATGTTTCAGCTGAAGGCAGAATCCCTTAAACCTGGAGAGTTGAGACCCGTGGAATGGGTACCATGCAATATGACTTCAAAGGGTCTTCATTTGCTCACCGAACCTCTCCAATCCTATCACTGCTGCGTTTATGCCCCTGTACACACACTTGATTCTCTTTTGGAGACATAGCAATCCATAGGTTTTAAGATACTTACTAGTCAGTTACATTATTAGACGTTTAATATTGGGTGTTGAGTCTATTACGTTGAGCAAGGAGTAGCTCTTGTATATTACATATTTGGCTTAAGGAACTTTATCTGTGCTCATTTCAATCTCTGGTTGTATGCAGCACCCCAACTCACCTTTCCACTTAAGCAAGCATAAGTTGGTGTTCTAAATTTGAGACCCTGTTCTGTTTTGTAATTCAGTTCCTGTATAGCCAAGTTTACATTCCGTGTATTAGTGATATCTTATGATGTTTCTTTTTCTGTGTGACATTTCATTTAGAATCATCATACCTGAATCCACTCATTATGCTGTTACGGGCCTGATGACATAGATTTCATTGCTGAGTGATATTGCATTGAACGTAAGTACCGCAACTTCTTTATCCATTTTCTGCTTTCTGAGATATTGAACTTGTACTGTAAACGATGTTCCTGTAAACTGAGCCGTCCCAAACTTTGGGGTGCCTCTGTCTTTTTGATTTTAATTTCCCTAAGCTATAGGACCATAAGTGGAAGTGCCCTAGGCTCTGTTGCTTTGTTTTTTAGATGTTTCAGGAAACACCATACACTTCTCCCAAGTGGCTGTTGGCAATTTGCATCCCGCCCATCAGCATATCAAGGCTTCCAGTTCTCCATGGCCTGTCCTGCCTTTCTGGTTTTACACTTCTTTCAGATGGCCCTTTTGACCAGGGGGAAGTGAGACTTCATTGTAGTGCAGATTTCCTTTGCAAGTTTGCTTGGTTGGCCAAAAAGGGCGTATGCGTTTTTTCCTGAATATATTCAGGAAAAAACGCATACGCCCTTTTTGGCCAAGTGCATCATTGTCGACGTTCTGCCTCTTTTCCTATGCTTTAAATGCAATTCCAGTCTACCTCCTGAAATCGGTTTCCTGCAATTCTGCCCCGCTTTCAAGTCCTCTTGGAAGCCTTACTTCAGTATATTTTTGGACAATAGCTGTCATTTATAACTCTGCAGGTTTGTGAATTACAGTGCCCCTGAGCTCCTTTCTTCAACTCGCTTTCTTGTGAGCTGGCCGCAACACCGCAGGATTGCTTCAGGCCCTAATCTGGTTCCGGCATGGCACGCTGAGCCTTTGGTTAATTCCTCTTCCTGGTGGGAAATGAGAGTTAAATTTTCCCGTCCAGACACCTCCAGCTAGTCTCTCATTGGTTCTCCCTATTCCTGTTCATCTTCCGCGGAATTTGCAAACTGCGCAAAACAGGAGGTTAAAGGCACTGACTCTCCAAGTCGGGAGAGTGTTAGTAAAGCATCTGGAATGTTGCACCCGAGTACCAGGGGATGAGACCTGAGACATATTTCAACACGTCTCCCGATCACACGGTTGGTCATACTCTGGGTTCCACATGCATGTTTTAGCTGAAGGAAGAATCCCTTAAACCTGGAGCGTTGAGACCCGTGGAATGGGTATCATGAAATATGACTTCAAAGGGTCTTCATTTGCTCACCGAACCTCTCCAATCCTATCACTGCTGCGTTTAGGCCCCTGTACACACGCTTGATTCTCTTTCGGAGACATAGCAATCCATAGGTTTTAAGATACTTACTAGTCAGGTACAGTCTTAGGCGTTTAAAATGGGGTGTTGAGTCCATTTCATTGAGCAAGGATTAGCTCTTGTCTATTCCATATTTGGCTTAAGGAACTTTATGTGTGCTCATTTCAATCTCTGGTTTTATGCAGCACCCCAACTCACCTTTCCCCTTAAGCAAGCATAAGTTGGTTTTCTGAATTTCAGACCCTGTTCTGTTTTGTAATTCAGTTCCTTTGTAGCCAAGTTTACATTCCATGTATTAGTGATATCTTTCGATGTGTCTTTTTCTGTGTGACTTATTTCAGTTAGAATCATCATACCTGAATCCACTCATTATGCTGCTACGGGCCTGATGACATAGATGTCATTGCTGAGTGATATTGCATTGTATGTAAGTACCACAACTTCTTTATCCATTTTTCGCTTTCTGCGATATTGAACTTGTACCGTAAACGAGGTTCTTCTTAGAGAGCCGTCCCAAACTTTGGGGTGGCTGTGTCTTTTTGATTTTAATTTCCCTAAGCTATAGGACCATAAGTGGAAGTGCCCTAGACTCTGTTGCTTTGTTTTTTAGATGTTTCAGGAAACACCATACACTTCTCCCCAGTGGCTGTTGGCAATTTACATCCAGCCCATCAGCATAACAAGGCTCCCAGTTCTCCATGGCCTGTCCTGCCTTTCTGGATTTTACACTTTTTTCAGATGGCCCTTTTGACTGGGGGGAAGTGAGACTTCATTGTAGTGCAGATCTCCTTTGCAAGCTTGCTTGGTTGGCCAAAAAGGACATATGCGTTTTTTCCTGAATATATTCAGGAAAAAACGCATACGCCCGTTTTGGCCACGTGCATCATTGTCGACATTCTGCCTCTTTTCCTATGCTTTAAATGCAATTCCAGTGTACCTCCTGAAATCGGTTTCCTGCAATTCTGCCCTGCTTTCAAGTCCTCTTGGCAGCCTTACTTCAGTATATTTTTGGACGATAGCTGTCATTTATAACTCTGCAGGTGTGTGAATTACGGTGCCCCTGAGCTCCTTTCTTCAACTCGCTTTCTTGTGAGCTGGCCGCAACACTGCAGGATTGCTTCAGGCCCTAATCTGGTTCCGGCACTGCACGCTGAGCCTTTGGTTAATTCCTCTCCTGTTGGGAAATGAGAGTTAAATTTGCCCGTCCAGACACCTCCAGCTAATCTCTCATTGGTTCTCCCTATTCCTGTTCATCTTCCGCAGAAATTGCAAACTGGGCCAAACAGGAGGTTAAAGGCACTGACTCTCCAAGTCGGGAGAGTGTTAGTAAAGCATCTGGAATGTTGCACCCGAGTACCAGGGGACGAGAATTGAGACATATTTGAACACGTCTCCTGATCACACGGTTGATCATACTCTGGGTTCCACATGCATGTTTTAGCTGAAGGAAGAATCCCTTAAACCTGGAGAGTTGAGACCCGTGGAATGGGTTCCATGCAGTATGACTTCAAAGGGTCTTCATTTGCTCACCGAACCTCTCCAATCCTATCACTGCTGCGTTTATGCCGCTGTACACACGCTTGATTCTCTTTTGGAGACATAGCAATCCATAGGTTTTAAGATACTTACTAGTCAGTTATTTTATTAGGCGTTTAATATTGGGTGTTGAGTCTATTTCGTTGAGCAAGGAGTAGCTCTTGTATATTACATATTTGGCTTAAGGAACTTTATCTGTGCTCATTTCAATCTCTGGTTTTATGCAGCACCCCAACTCACCTTTCCCCTTAAGCAAGCATAAGTTGGTTTTCTGAATTTCAGACACTGTTCTGTTTTGTAATTCAGTTCCTTTGTAGCCAAGTTTACATTCCATGTATTAGTGATATCTTTCGATGTGTCTTTTTCTGTGTGACTTATTTCAGTTAGAATCATCATACCTGAATCCACTCATTATGCTGCTACGGGCCTGATGACATAGATGTCATTGCTGAGTGATATTGCATTGTACGTAAGTACCACAACTTCTTTATCCATTTTTCGCTTTATGCGATATTGAACTTGTACCGTAAACGAGTTTCTTGTAAACAGAGCCATCCCAAACTTTGGGGTGGCTGTGTCTTTTTGATTTTAATTTCCCTAAGCTGCAGGACCATAAGTGGAAGTGCCCTAGGCTCTGTTGCTTTGTTTTAGAAGTTCCAGGAAACAACATACAGTTCTCCTGAGTGGCTGGTGGCAATTTACATCCTGCCCATCAGCATACAAGGCTCCCAGATCTCCATGGCCTGTCCTGCCTTTCTGGATTTTACACTTTTTTCAGATGGCCCTTTTGACCGGGGGGAAGTGAGACTTCATTGTAGTGCAGATTTCCTTTGCAAGCTTGCTTGGTTGGCCAAAAAGTGCGTATGCGTTTTTTCCTGAATATATTCAGGAAAAAACGCATACGCCCTTTTTGGCCAAGTGCATCATTGTGGACGTTCTGCCTCTTTTCCTATGCTTTAAATGCAATTCCAGTCTACCTCCTGAAATCGGTTTCCTGCAATTCTGCCCCGCTTTCAAGTCCTCTTGGCAGCCTTACTTCAGTATATTTTTGGACGATAGCTGTCATTTGTAACTCTGCAGGTTTGTGAATTACAGTGCCCCTTAGCTCCTTTCTTCAACTCGCTTTCTTGTGAGCTGGCCGAAACACTGCAGGATTGCTTCAGGCCCTAATCTGGTTCCGGCACGGAACGCTGAGCCTTTGGTTAATTCCTCTTCCTTGTGGGAAATGAGAGTTAAATTTGCCCGTCCAGACACCTCCGGCTAGTCACTCATTGGTCCTCCCTATTCGTGTTCATCTTCCGCAGAAATTGTAAACTGGGCCAAACAGGAGGTTAAAGGCACTGACTCTCCAAGTCGGGAGAGTGTTAGTAAAGCATCTGGAATGTTGCACCCGATTACCAGCGGACGAGAACTGAGACATATTGGAACACGTCTCCCGATCACACGGTTGATCATACTCTGGGTTTCACATGCATGTTTAGCTGAAGGAAGAATCCCTTAAACCTGGAGAGTTGAGACCCGTGGAATGGGTACCATGCAATATGACTTCAAAGGGTCTTCGTTTGCTCACCGAACCTCTCCAATCCTATCACTGCTGCGTTTATGCCCCTGTACACATGCTTGATTCTCTTTCAGAGACATAGCAATCCATAGGTTTTAAGATACTTACTAGTCAGGTACATTCTTAGGCGTTTAATATGGGGTGTTGAGTCCATTTCGCTGAACAAGGAGTAGCTCTTGTCTATTACATATTTGGCTTAAGGAACTTTATCTGTGCTCATTTCAATCTCTGGTTGTATGCAGCACCCCAACTCACCTCTCCACTTAAGCAAGCATAAGTTGGTGTTCTAAATTTGAGATCCTGTTCTGTTTTGTTATTCAGTTCCTGTATAGCCAAGTTTACATTCCGTGTATTAGTGATATCTTATGATGTTTCTTTTTCTGTGTGACATTATATTTAGAATCATCATACCTGAATCCACTCATTATGCTGCTACGGGCCTGATGACATAGATTTCATTGCTGAGTGATATTGCATTGAACGTAAGTACCGCAACTTCTTTATCCATTTTCTGCTTTCTGCGATATTGAACTTGTACTGTAAACGATGTTCTTGTAAACTGAGCCGTCCCAAACTTTGGGGTGGCTCTGTCTTTTTGATTTTAATTTCCCTAAGCTATAGGACCATAAGTGGAAGTGCCCTAGGCTCTGTTGCTTTGTTTTTTAGATGTTTCAGGAAACACCATACACTTCTCCCTAGTGGCTGCTGGCAATTTACATCCCACCCATCAGCATAACAAGGCTCCCAGTTCTCCATGGCCTGTCCTGCCTTTCTGGATTTTACACTTTTTTCAGATGGCCCTTTTGACCGGGGGGAAGTGAGACTTCATTGTAGTGCAGATTTCCTTTGCAAGCTTGCTTGGTTGGCCAAAAAGGACATATGCGTTTTTTCCTGAATATATTCAGGAAAAAACGCATAGGCCCTTTTTGGCCAAGTGCATCATTGTGGACGTTCTGCCTCTTTCCCTATGCTTTAAATGCAATTCCAGTCTACCTCCTGAAATCGGTTTCCTGCAATTCTGCCCCGCTTTCAAGTCCTCTTGGCAGCCTTACTTCAGTATATTTTTGGATGATAGCTGTCATTTATAACTCTGCAGGTTTGTGAATTACAGTGCCCCTGAGCTCCTTTCTTCAACTCGCTTTCTTGTGAGCTGGCCGCAACACCGCAGGATTGCTTCAGGCCCTAATCTTGTTCTGGCACGGCACGCTGAGCCTTTGGTTAATTCCTCTTCCTGGTGGGAAATGAGAGTTAAATTTTCCCGTCCAGACACCTCCAGCTAGTCTCTCATTGGTTCTCCCTATTCCTGTTCATCTTCCGCAGAAATTGCAAACTGGGCCAAACAGGAGGTTAAAGGCACAGTCTCTCCAAGTCGGGAGAGTGTTAGTAAAGCATCTGGAATGTTGCACCCGAGTACCAGGGGACGAGAACTGAGACATATTGGAACACGTCTCCCGATCACACAGTTGATCATACTCTGGGTTCCACATGCATGATTTAGCTGAAGAAAGAATCGCTTAAACCTGGAGCGTTGAGACCTGTGGAATGGGTACCGTGCAATATGACTTCAAAGGGTCTTCATTTGCTCACCGAACCCCACCAATCCTATGACTGCTGCGTTTATACCCCTGTACACACGCTTGATTCTCTTTCAGAGACACAGCGATCCATAGGTTTTAGGATACTTACTAGTCAGGTACATTCTTAGGCGTTTAATATGGGGTGTTGAGTCCATTTCGTTGAGCAAGGAGTAGCTCTTGTCTATTACATATTTGGCTTAAGGAACTTTATCTGTGCTCATTTCAATCTCTGGTTTTATGCAGCACCACAACTCACCTTTCCCCTTAAGCAAGCATAAGTTGGTTTTCCAAATTTGAGACCCTGTTCTGTTTTGTAATCCAGTTCCTTTGTTGCCAAGTTTACATTCCGTGTATTAGTGATATCTTATGATGTTTCTTTTTCTGTGTGACTTATTTCAGTTAGAATCATCATACCTGAATCCACTCATTATGCTTTTATGGGCCTGATGACATAGATTTCATTGCTGAGTGATATTGCATTGTACGTAATTACCACAACTTCTGTATCCATTTTTCACTTTCTGCGAAATTGAACTTGTACCGTAAATGAGGATCTTGTAAACAGAGCCATCCCAAACTTTGGGGTGGCTGTGTCTTTTTGATTTTAATTTCCCTAAGCTATAGGACCATAAGTGGAATTGCCCTAGGCTCTGTTGCTTTGTTTTTTATATGTTTCAGAAAACACCATACACTTCTCCCGAGTGGCTGTTGGCAATTTACATCCTGCCCATCTGCATAACAAGGCTCCCAGTTCTCCATGGCCTGTCCTGCCTTTCTGGATTTTACACTTTTTTCAGATGGCCCTTTTGACCGGGGGGAAGTGAGACTTCATTGTAGTGCAGATTTCCTTAGCAAGCTTGCTTGGTTGGCCAAAAAGGGCGTATGCGTTTTTTCCTGAATATATTCAGGAAAAAACGCATACGCCCTTTTTGGCCAAGTGCATCATTGTCCACGTTCTGCCTCTTTTCCTATGCTTTAAATGCAATTCCAGTCTACCTCCGGAAATTGGTTTCCTGCAATTCTGCCCCGCATTCAAGACCTCTTGGCAGCCTTACTTCAGTATATTTTTGGACGATAGCTGTCATTTATAACTCTGCATGTTTGTGAATTACAGTGCCCCTGAGCTCCTTTCTTCAACTCGCTTTCTTGTGAGCTGGCCGCAACACTGCAGGATTGCTTCAGGCCCTAATATGGTTCTGGCACGGCACGTTGAGCCTTTGGTTAATTCCTCTTCCTTGTGGGAAATGAGAGTTAAATTTGCCCGTCCAGACACCTCCGGCTAGTCACTCATTGGTCCTCCCTATTCGTGTTCATCTTCCGCAGAAATTGCAAACTGGGCCAAACAGGAGGTTAAAGGCACTGACTCTCCAAGTCGGGAGAGTGTTAGTAAAGCATCTGGAATGTTCCACCCGATTACCAGCGGACGAGAACTGAGACATATTGGAACACGTCTCCCGATCACACGGCTGATCATACTCTGGGTTTCACATGCATGTTTAGTTGAAGGAAGAATCCCTTAAACCTGGAGAGTTGAGACCCGTGGAATGGGTACCATGCAATATGACTTCAAAGGGTCTTCGTTTGCTCACCGAACCTCTCCAATCCTATCACTGCTGCGTTTATGCACCTGTACACATGCTTGATTCTCTTTCGGAGACATAGCAATCCATAGATTTTAAGATACTTACTAGTCAGGTACATTATTAGGCGTTTAATATGGGGTTTTGGGTCCATTTCGTTGAGCAAGGAGTAGCTCTTGTCTATTACATATTTGGCTTAAGGAACTTTATCTGTGCTCATTTCAATCTCTGGTTTTATGCAGCACCCCAACTCACCTTTCCCATTAAGCAAGCATAAGTTGGTTTTCTAAATTTGAGACCCTGTTCTGTTTTGTAATTCAGTTCCTGTGTAGCCAAGTTTACATTCCGTGTATTAGTGATATCTTACGATGTTTCTTTTTCTGTGTGACTTATTTCAGTTAGAATCATCATACCTGAATCCACTCATTATGCTGCTACGGCCCTGATGACATAGATTTCATTGCTGAGTGATATTGCATTGTACGTAAGTACTACAACTTCTTTATCCATTTTTTGCTTTCTGCGATATTGAACTTGTACCGTAAACGAGGTTCTTGTAAACAGAGCCGTCCCAAACTTTGGGGTGGCTGTGTCTTTTTTATTTTAATTTCCCTAACCTATAGGACCATAAGAGGAAGTGCTCTAGGCTCTGTTGCTTTGTTTTTTAGATGTTTCAGGAAACACCATACACTTCTCCCGAGTGGCTGTTGGCAATTTACATCCCGCCCATCCGCACAACAAGGCTCCCAGTTCTCCATGGCCTGTCCTGCCTTTCTGGATTTTACACTTTTTTCAGATGGCCCTTTTGACCGGGGGGAAGTGAGACTTCATTGTAGTGCAGATTTCCTTTGCAAGCTTGCTTGGTTGGCCAAAAAGAGCTTATGCGTTTTTTCCTGTATATATTCAGGAAAAAACGCATACGCCCTTTTTGGCCAAGTGCATCATTGTCGACATTCTGCCTCTTGGCCTATGCTTTAAATGCAATTCCAGTCTACCTACTGAAATCAGTTTCCTGCAATTCTGCCCCGCTTTCAACTCCTCTTGGCAGCCTTACTTCAGTATATTTTTGGACGATAGCTGTCATTTATAACTCTGCAGGTTTGTGAATTACAGTGCCCCTGAGCTCCTTTCTTCAACTCGCTTTCTTGTGAGCTGGCGCAACACCGCAGGATTGCTTCAGGCCCTAATCTGGTTCCGGCACAGCACGCTGAGCCTTTGGTTAATTCCTCTTCCTGGTGCGAAATGAGAGTTAAATTTGCCCGTCCAGACACCTCCAGCTAGTCTCTCATTGGTTCTCCCTATTCCTGTTCATCTTCCGCAGAAACTGCAAACTGGGCCAAACAGCAGGTTAAAGTCACTGACTCTCCAAGTCGGGAGAGTGTTAGTGAAGCGTCTGGAATGTTGCACCCGAGTACCAGGGGACGAGAATTGAGACATATTTGAACACGTCTCCTGATCACACGGTTGATCATACTCTGGGTTCCACATGCATGTTTCAGCTGAAGGCAGAATCCCTTAAATCTGGAGAGTTGAGACCCGTGGAATGGGTACCATGCAATATGACTTTAAAGGGTCTTCATTTGCTCACCGAACCTCTCCAATCCTATCACTGCTACGTTTATGCCCATGTACACACGCTTGATTCTCTTCCGGAGACATAGCAATCCATAGGTTTTAAGATACGTACTAGTCAGGTACATTCTTAGGCGTTTAATATGGGGTTTTGAGTCCATTTCGTTGAGCAAGGAGTAGCTCTTTTCTATTACATATTTGGCTTAAGGAACATTATCTGTGCTCATTTCAATCTCTGGTTTTATGCAGCACCCCAACTCACCTTTCCCCTTAAGCAAGCCTAAGTTTGTTTTCTAAATTTGAGACCCTGTTCTGTTTTGTAATTCAGTTCCTGAGTAGCCAAGTTTACATTCCGTGTATTAGTGATATCTTAGGATGTTTCTTTTTCTGTGTGACTTATTTCAGTTAGAATCATCATACCTGAATCCACTCATTATGCTGCTACGGGCCTGATGACATAGATGTCATTGCTGAGTGATATTGCATTGTACGTAAGTACCACAACTTCTTTATCCATTTTTCGCTTTCTGCGATATTGAACTTGTACCGTAAACGAGGTTCTTGTAAACAGAGCCGTCCCAAACTTTGGGGTGGCTGTGTCTTTTTGATTTTAATTTCCCTAAGCTATAGGACCATAAGTGGAAGTGCCCTAGGCTCTGTTGCTTTGTTTTAGAAGTTCCAGGAAACAACATACACTTCTCCTGAGTGGCTGGTGGCAATTTACATCCTGCCCATCAGCATACAAGGCTCCCAGTTCTCCATGGCCTGTCCTGCCTTTCTGGATTTTACACTTTTTTCAGATGGCCCTCTTTACCGGGGGGAAGTGAGACTTTATTGTAGTGCAGATTTCCTTTGCAAGCTTGCTTGGTTGGCCAAAAAGGGCGTATGCGTTTTTTCCTGAATATATTCAGGAAAAAACGCATACGCCCTTTTTGGCCAAGTGCATCATTGTGGACGTTCTGCCTCTTTTCCTATGCTTTAAATGCAATTCCAGTCTACCTCCTGAAATCGGTTTCCTGCAATTCTGCCCCGCTTTCAAGTCCTCTTGGCAGCCTTACTTCAGTATATTTTTGGACGATAGCTGTCATTTATAACTCTGCAGGTTTGTGAATTACAGTGCCCCTTAGCTCCTTTCTTCAACTCGCTTTCTTGTGAGCTGGCCGAAACACTGCAGGATTGCTTCAGGCCCTAATCTGGTTCCGGCACGGAACGCTGAGCCTTTGGTTAATTCCTCTTCCTTGTGGGAAATGAGAGTTAAATTTGCCCGTCCAGACACCTCCGGCTAGTCACTCATTGGTCCTCCCTATTCGTGTTCAACTTCCGCAGAAATTGCAAACTGGGCCAAACAGGAGGTTAAAGGCACTGACTCTCCAAGTCGGGAGAGTGTTAGTAAAGCATCTGGAATGTTGCACCCGATTACCAGCGGACGAGAACTGAGACATATTGGAACACGTCTCCCGATCACACAGTTGATCATACTCTCGGTTTCACATGCATGTTTTAGCTGAAGGAAGAATCCCTTAAACCTGGAGAGTTGAGACCCGTGGAATGGGTACCATGCAATATGACTTCAAAGGGTCTTCGTTTGCTCACCGAACCTCTCCAATCCTATCACTGCTGCGTTTATGCCCCTGTACACATGCTTGATTCTCTTTCGGAGACATAGCAATCCATAGGTTTTAAGATACTTACTAGTCAGGTACATTCTTAGGCGTTTAATATGGGGTGTTGAGTCCATTTCGCTGAACAAGGAGTAGCTCTTGTCTATTACATATTTGGCTTAAGGAACTTTATCTGTGCTCATTTCAATCTCTGGTTTTATGCAGCACCACAACTCACCTTTCCCCTTAAGCAAGCATAAGTTGGTTTTCTAAATTTGAGACCCTGTTCTGTTTTGTAATTCAGTTCCTGTGTAGCCAAGTTTACATTCCGTGTATTAGTGATATCTTATGATGTTTCTTTTTCTGTGTGACTTATTGCAGTTAGAATCATCATACCTAAATCCACTCATTATGCTGCTACGGCCCTGATGACATAGATTTCATTGCTGAGTGATATTGCATTGTACGTAAGTACCACAACTTCTTTATCCGTTTTTTGCTTTCTGCGATATTGAACTTGTACCGTAAACGAGGTTCTTGTAAACAGAGCCATCCCAAACTTTGGGGTGGCTGTTTCTTTTTTATTTTAATTTCCCTAACCTATAGGACCATAAGTGGAAGTGCTCTAGGCTCAGTTGCTTTGTTTTTTAGATGTTTCAGGAAACATCATACATTTCTCCCGAGTGGCTGTTGGCAATTTACATCCCGCCGATCAGCACAACAAGGCTCCCAGTTCTCCACGGCCTGTCCTGCCTTTCTGGATTTTACACTTTTTTCAGATGGCCCTTTTGACCGGGGGGAAGTGAGACTTCATTGTAGTGCAGATTTCCTTTGCAAGCTTGCTTGGTTGGCCAAAAAGAGCGTATACGTTGTTTCCTGTATATATTCAGGAAAAAGCGCATACGCCCTTTTTGGCCAAGTGCATCATTGTCCACGTTCTGCCTCTTGTCCTATGCTTTAAATGCAATTCCAGTCGACCTACTGAAATCAGTTTCCTGCAATTCTGCCCCGCTTTCAACTCCTCTTGGCAGCCTTTCTTCAGTATATTTTTGGACGATAGCTGTCATTTATAACTCTGTAGGTTTGTGAATTACAGTGCCCCTGAGCTCCTTTCTTCAACTCGCTTTCTTGTGAGCTGGCTGTAACACCGCAGGATTGCTTCAGGCCCTAATCTGGTTCCGGCACGGCACGCTGAGCCTTTGGTTAATTCCTCTTCCTGGTGCGAAATGAGAGTTAAATTTGCCCGTCCAGACACCTCCAGCTAGTCTCTCATTGGTTCTCCCTATTCCTGTTCATCTTCTGCAGAAATTGCAAACTGGGCCAAACAGGAGGTTAAAGGCACTGACTCTCCAAGTCGGGAGAGTGTTAGTAAAGCGTCTGGAATGTTGCACCCGAGTACCAGGGAACGAAAACTGAGACATAGTTGAACACGTCTCCTGATCACACGGTTGATCATACTCCGGGCTCCACATGCATGTTTTAGCTGAAGGAAGAATCCCTTAAACCTGGAGAGTCGAGACCCGTGAAATGGGTACCATTCAATATGACTTCAAAGGGTCTTCATTTGCTCACCGAACCTCTCCAATCCTATCACTGCTGTGTTTATGCCCCTGTACACAAGCTTGATTCTCTTTTGGAGACATAGCAATCCATAGGTTTTAAGATACTTAGTAGTCAGGTACATTATTAGGCGTTTAATATGGTGTGTTGAGTCCATTTCGTTGAGCAAGGAGTAGCTCTTGTCTATTACATATTTGGCTTAAGGAACTTTATCTGTGCTCATTTCAATCTCTGGTTTTATGCAGCACCCCAACTCACCTTTCCCCTTAAGCAAGCATAAGTTGGTTTTCTGAATTTGAGACCCTGTTCTGTTTTGTAATTCAGTTCCTGTGTAGTCAAGTTTATATTCCGTGTATTAGTGATATCTTATGATGTTTCTTTTTCTGTGTGACTTATTTCAGTTAGAATCATCATACCTGAATCCACTCATTAAGCTGCTATGGGCCTGATGACATAGATTTCATTGCTGAGTGATATTGCATTGTACGTAAGTACCACAACTTCTTTATCCATTTTTCGCTTTCTGCGATATTGAACTTGTACCGTAAACGAGGTTCTTGTAAACAGAGCCATCCCAAACTTTGGGGTGGCTGTGTCTTTTTGATTTTAATTTCCCTAAGCTATAGGACCTTAAGTGGAAGTGCCCTAGGCTCTGTTGCTTTGTTTTTTAGATGTTTCAGGAAACACCATACACTTCTCCCGAGTGGCTGTTGGCAATTTACATCCCGCCCATCAGCATAACAAGGCTCCCAGTTCTCCATGGCCTGTCCTGCCTTTCTGGATTTTACAGTTTTTTCAGATGACCCTTTTGACCGGGAGGAAGTGAGAGTTCATTGTAGTGCAGATTTCCTTTGCAAGCTTGCTTGGTTGGCCAAAAAGGGCCTATGCGTTTTTTTCCTGAATATATTCAGGAAAAAACGCATAGGCGCTTTTTGGCCAAGTGCATCATTGTCGACGTTCTGCCTCTTTTTCTATGTTTGAAATGCAATTCCAGTCTACCTCCTGAAATCGGTTTCCTGCAATTCTGCCCCGCTTTCAAGTCCTCTTGGCAGCCTTACTTCAGTATATTTTTGGACGATAGCTGTCATTTATAACTCTGCAGGTTTGTGAATTACAGTGCCCCTGAGCTCCTTTCTTCAACTCGCTTTCTTGTGAGCTGGCTGCAACACCACAGTATTGCTTCAGGCCCTAATCTGTTTCCGGCACGGCACGCTGAGCCTTTGGTTAATTCCTCTTCCTGGTGGGAAATGAGAGTTAAATTTGCCCATCCAGACACCTCCAGCTAGTCTCTCATTGGTTCTCCCTATTCCTGTTCATCTTCCGCAGAAACTGCAAACTGGGCCAAACAGGAGGTTAAAGTCACTGACTCTCCAAGTCGGGAGAGTGTTAGTGAAGCGTCTGGAATGTTGCACCCGAGTGCCAGGGGACGAGAATTGAGACATATTTGAACACGTCTCCCGATCACACGGTTGATCATACTCTGGGTTCCACATGCATGTTTCAGCTGAAGGCAGAATCCCTTAAATCTGGAGAGTTGAGACCCGTGGAATGGGTACCATGCAATATGACTTCAAAGGGTCTTCATTTACTCACTGAACCTCTGCAATCCTATCACTGCTGCGTTTATGCCGCTCTACACACGCTTGATTCTCTTTCAGAGACATAGCGATCAACAGGTTTTAAGATAATTACTAGTCAGGTACATTCTTAGGCGTTTAATTTGGGGTGTTGAGTCCATTTCGTTGAGCAAGGAGTAGCTCTTGTCTATTACATATTTGGATTAAGGAACTTTATCTGTGCTCATTTCAATCTCTGGTTTTATGCAGCACCCCAACTCACCTTTCCCCTTAAGCAAACATAAGTTGGTTTCCTAAATTTGAGACCCTGTTCTATTTTGCAATTCAGTTCCTGTGTAGCCAAGTTTACATTCTGTGTATTAGTAATATCTTATGATGTTTCTTTTTCTGTGTGACTTATTTCAGTTAGAATCATCATACCTGAATCCACTCATTATGCTGCTACGGGCCTGATGACATAGATTTCATTGCTGAGTGATATTGCATTGTACGTAAGTACCAGAACTTCTTTATCCATTTTTCGCTTTCTGCGATACTGAACTTGTACTGTAAACGAGGTTCTTGTAAACAGAGCCATCCCAAACTTTGGGGTGGCTGTGTCTTTTTCATTTTAATATCCCTAATCTATAGGACCATAAGTGGAAGTGCCCTAGGCTCTGTTGCTTTGTTTTTTAGATGTTTCAGGAAACACCATACACTTCTCCCAAGTGGCTGTTGGCAATTTACATCCCGCCCATCAGCATAACAAGGCTCCCAGTTCTCCATGGCCTGTCCTGCCTTTCTGGATTTTACACTTTTTTCAGATGGCCCTTTTGACCGGGGGGAAGTGAGACCTCATTGTAGTGCAGATTTCCGTTGCAAGCTTGCTTGGTTGGCCAAAAAGGGCGTATGCGATTTTTCCTGAATATATTCAGGAAAAATCGCATACGCCCTTTTTGGCCAAGTGCATCATTGTCGACGTTCTGTCTCTTTTCCTATGCTTTAAATGCAATTCCAGTCTACCTCCTGAAATCGGTTTCCTGCAATTCTGCCCCGCTTTCAAGTCCTCTTGGCAGCCTTACTGCAGTATATTTTTGGACGATAGCTGTCATTTATAACTCTGCAGGTTTGTGAATTACAGTGCCCCTGAGCTCCTTTCTTCAACTCGCTTTCTTGTGAGCTGGCCGCAACTCCGCAGGATTGCTTCAGGCCCTAATCTGGTTCCGGCATGGCACGCTGAGCCTTTGGTTAATTCCTCTTCCTGGTGGGAAATGAGAGTTAAATTTGCCCGTCCAGACACCTCCAGCTAGTCTCTCATTGGTTCTCCCTATTCTTGATCATCTTCCGCAGAAATTGCAAACTTGGCCAAACAGGAGGTTAAAGGCACTGACTCTCCAAGTCGGGAGAGTGTTAGTAAAGCATCTGGAATGTTGCACCCGAGTACCAGGGGACGAAAACTGAGACATATTGGAACACGTCTCCCGATCACACGGTTGATCATACTCTGGGTTCCATATGCATGTTTTAGCTGAAGGAAGAATCCCTTAAACATGGAGAGTTGAGCCCCGTGGAATGGGTACCATGCAATATGACTTCAAAGGGTCTTCATTTGCTCACCAAACCTCTCCAATCCTATCACTGCTGCGTTTATGCCCCTGTACACACGCTTGATTCTCTTTCAGAGACATAGCAATCCATAGGTTTTAAGATACTTACTAGTCAGGTACATTCTTAGGCGTTTAATATGGGGTGTTGAGTCCATTTCGTTGAGCAAGGAGTAGCTCTTGTCTATTCCATATTTGGCTTAAGTCACTTTATCTGTGCTCATTTCAATCTCTGGTTTTATGCAGCACCCCAACTCACCTTTCCCCTTAAGGTAGCATAAGTAGGTTTTCTAAATTTGAGACCCTGTTCTGTTTTGTAATCCAGTTCCTGTGTAGCCAAGTTTACATTCCGTGTATTAGTGATATCTTATTATGTTTCTTTTTCTGTGTGACTTATTTCAGTTAGAATCATCATACCTGAATCCACTCATTATGCTGCTACGGGCCTGATGACATAGATGTCATTGCTGAGTGATATTGCATTGTACGTAAGTACCACAAATTCTTTATCCATTTTTCGCTTTATGCGATATTGAACTTGTCCCGTAAACGAGTTTCTTGTAAACAGAGCCATCCCAAACTTTGGGGTGGCTGTGTCTTTTTGATTTTAATTTCCCTAAGCTATAGGACCATAAGTGGAAGTGCCCTAGGCTCTGTTGCTTTGTTTCTTAGATGTTTCAGGAAACACCATACACTTCTCCCGAGTGGCTGTTGGCAATTTACATCCCACCCATCAGCATAACAAGGGTCCCAGTTCTCCATGGCATGTCCTGCCTTTCTGGATTTTACACTTTTTTCAGATGGCCCTGTTGATGGTGGGGAAGTGAGACTTCATTGTAGTGCAGATTTCCTTTGCAAGCTTGCTTGGTTGGCCAAAAAGGGCGTATGAATTTTTTCCTGAATATATTCAGGAAAAAACGCATACACCCTTTTTGGCCAAGTGCATCATTGTCGACGTTCTGCCTGTTTTCCTATGCTTTAAATGCAATTCCAGTCTACCTCCTGAAATCGGTTTCCTGCAATTCTGCCCCGCTTTCAAGTCCTCTTGGCAGCCTTACCTCAGTATATTTTTGGACGATAGCTGTCATTTATAACTCTGCAGGTTTGTGAATTACAGTGCCCCTGAGCTCCTTTCTTCAATTCGCTTTCTTGTGAGCTGGCCGCAACACCACATTATTGCTTCAGACCCTAATCTGGTTCCGGCACAGCACGCAGAGCCTTTGGTTAATTCCTCTTCCTGGTGGGAAATGAGAGTTAAATTTGCCCGTCCAGTCACCTCCAGCTAGTCTCGCATTGGTTCTCCCTATTCCTGTTCATCTTCCGCAGAAATTGCAAACTGGGCCAAACAGGAGGTTAAAGGCACTGACTCTCCAAGTCGGGAGAGTGTTAGTAAAGCGTCTGGAATGTTGCAACCGAGTACCAGGGGACGAGAACTGAGACATATTGGAACACGTCTCCCGATCACACGGTTGATCATACTCTGGGTTCCACATGCATGTTTTAGCTGAAGGAAGAATCCCTTAAACCTGGAGAGTTGAGACCCGTGAAATGGGTACCATGAAATATGACTTCAAAGGGTCTTCATTTGCTCACGGAACCTCTACAATCCTATCACTGCTGCGTTTATGCCGCTGTACACACGCTTGATTCTCTTTCGGAGACATAGCAATCCACAGGTTTTAAGATACTTACTAGTCAGGTACATTCTTAGGCGTTTAATATGGGGTGTTGAGTCCATTTCGTTGAGCAAGGAGTAGCTCTTGTCTATTCCATATTTGGCGTAAGGAACTTTATCTGTGCTCATTTCAATCTCTGGTTTTATGCAGCACCCCAACTCACCTTTCCCCTTAAGCAAGCATAAGTTGGTTTTCTACATTTGAGACCCTGTTGTGTTTTGTAATCCAGTTCCTGTGTCGCCAAGTTTACATTCCGTTTATTAGTGATATCTTATGATGTTTCTTTTTCTGTGTGACTTATTTCAGTTAGAATCATCATACCTGAATCCACTCATTATGCTGGTACGGGCCTGATGACATAGATTTCATTGCTGAGTGATATTGCATTGTATGTAAGTACCACAACTTCTTTATCCATTTTTCGCTTTCTGCGATATTGAACTTGTACCGTAAACGAGGTTCTTGTAAACACAGCCGTCCCAAACTTTGGGGTGGCTGTGTCTTTTTGATTTTAATTTCCCTAAGCTATAGGACCATAAGTGGAAGTGCCCTAGGCTCTGTTGCTTTGTTTTTTAGATGTTTCAGGAAACACCATACACTTCTCCCAAGTGGCTGTTGGGAATTTACATCCCGCCCATCAGCATAACACGGCTCCCAGTTCTCCATGGCCTGTCCTGCCTTTCTGGATTTTACACTTTTTTCAGATGGCCCTTTTGACCGGGGGGAAGTGAGACTTCATTGTAGTGCAGATTTCCTTTGCAAGCTTGCTTGGTTGGCCAAAAAGGGCGTATGCATTTTTTCCTGAACATATTCAGGAAAAAACGCATACGCCCTTTTTGGCCAATTGCATCATTGTGGACGTTCTGCCTCTTTTCCTATGCTTTAAATACAATTCCAGTCTACCTCCTGAAATCGGTTTCCTGCAATTCTGCCCCGCTTTCAAGTCCTCTTGGCAGCCTTACTTCAGTATATTTTTGGACGATAGCTGTCATTTATAACTCTGCAGGTTTGTGAATTACAGTGCCCCTGGGCTCCTTTCTTCAACTCGCTTTCTTGTGAGATGGCCGCAACACCGCAGGATTGCTTCAGGCCCTAATCTGGTTCCGGCATGGCACGCTGAGCCTTTGGTTAATTCCTCTTCCTGGTGGGAAATGAGAGTTAAATTTGCCCGTCCAGACACCTCCAGCTAGTCTCTCATTGGTTCTCCCTATTCCTGTTCATCTTCCGCGGAATTTGCAAACTGGGCCAAACAGAAGGTTAAAGGCACTGACTCTCCAAGTCAGGAGAGTGTTAGTAAAGCGTCTGGAGTGTTGCACCCGAGTACCAGGGGACGAGAACTGAGACATATTTCAACACGTCTCCCGATCACACGGTTGATCATACTCTGGATTCCACATGCATGTTTTAGCTGAAGGAAGAATCCCTTAAACCTGGAGAGTTGAGACCCGTGGAATGGGTACCATGCAATATGACTTCAAAGGGTCTTTGTTTGCTCACCGAACCTCTCCAATCCTATTACTGCTGCGTTTATGCCCCTGTACACATGCTTGATTCTCTTTCGGAGACATAGCAATCCATAGGTTTTAAGATACTTACTAGTCAGGTACATTCTTAGACGTTTAATATGGGGTGTTGAGTCCATTTCGTTGAACAAGGAGTTGCTCTTGTCTATTACATATTTGGCTTAAGGAACTTTATCTGTGCTCATTTCAATCTCTGGTTTTATGCAGCACCCCAACTCACCTTTCCCCTTAAGCAAGCATAAGTTGGTTTTCTGAATTTGAGACCCTGTTCTGTTTTGTAATTCAGTTCCTTTGTAGCCAAGTTTACATTCCGTGTATTAGTGATATCTTATGATGTTTCTTTTTCTGTGTGACTTATTTCAGTTAGAATCATCATACCTGAATCCACTCATTATGCTGCTACGGGCCTGATGACATAGATTTCATTGCTGAGTGATATTGCATTGTACGTAAGTACCACAACTTCTTTATGCATTTTTCGGTTTCTGCGATATTGAACTTGTACCGTAAACGAGGTTGTTGTAAACAGAGCCATCCGAAACTTTGGGGTGGCTGTGTCTTTTTGATTTTAATTTCCCTAAGCTATAGGACCATAAGTGGAAGTGCCCTAGGCTCTGTTGCTTTGTTTTTTAGATGTTTCAAGAAACACCATACACTTCTCCTGAGTGGCTGTTGGCAATTTACATCCCGCCCATCAGCATAACAAGGCTTCCAGTTCTCCATGGACTGTCCTGCCTTTCTGGATTTTACACTTTTTTCAGATGGCCCTTTTGACCGGGGGGAAGTGAGACTTCATTGTAGTGCAGATTTCCTTTGCAAGCTTGCTTGGTTGGCCAAAAAGGGCGTATGCGTTTTTTTCCTGAATATATTCAGGAAAAAACGCATACGCCCTTTTTGGCCAAGTGCATCATTGTGGACGTTCTGCCTCTTTTCCTATGCTTTAAATGCAATTCCAGTCTACCTCAGGAAATTGGTTTCCTGCAATTCTGCCCCGCTTTCAAGTCCTCTTGGCAGCCTTACTTCAGTATATTTTTGGACGATAGCTGTCATTTATAACTCTGCAGGTTTGTGAATTACAGTGCCCCTGAGCTCCTTTCTTCAACTCGCTTTCTTGTGAGCTGGCCGCAACACCGCAGGATTGCTTCAGGCCCTAATCTGGTTCCGGCACGGCACGCTGAGCCTTTGGTTAATTCCTCTTCCTGGTGGGAAATGAGAGTTAAATTTGCCCGTCCAGACACCTCCAGCTAGTCTCTCATTGGTTCTCCCTATTCCTGTTCATCTTCCGCAGAAATTGCAAACTGGGCCAAACAGGAGGTTAAAGGCACTGACTCTCCAAGTCGGGAGAGTGTTAGTAAAGCCTCTGGAATGTGGCACCCGACTACCAGGGGACGAGAACTGAGACATATTGGAACACGTCTCCCGATCACACGGTTGATCATACTCTGGGTTCCACATGCATGTTTTAGCTGAAGGAAGAATCCCTTAAACCTGGAGAGTTGAGACCCGTGGAATGGGTACCATGCAATATGACTTCAAAGGGTCTTCATTTGCTCACCGAACCTCTGCAATCCTATCACTGCTGCGTTTATGCCCCTGTACACACGCTTGATTCTCTTTCGGAGACATAGCAATCCATAGGTTTTAAGATACTTACTAGTCAGGTACATTCGTAGGCGTTTAATATGGGGTTTTGAGTCCATTTCGTTGAGCAAGGAGTAGCTCTTGTCTATTACATATTTGGCTTAAGGAACTTTATCGGTGCTCATTTCAATCTCTGGTTTTAGGCAGCACCCCAACTCACCTTTCCCCTTAAGCAAGCATAAGTTGGTTTTCTAAATTTGAGACCCTGTTCTATTTTGTAATTCAGTTCCTGTGTAGCCAAGTTTACATTCCGTGTATTAGTGATATCTTATGATGTTTCTTTTTCTGTGTGACTTATTTCAGTTAGAATCATCATACCTGAATCCACTCATTATGCTGCTACGGGCCTGATGACATAGATTTCATTGCTGAGTGATATTGCATTGTACATAAGTACCACAACTTCTTTATCCATTTTTCACTTTCTGTGATATTGAAGTAGTACCGTAAAGGAGGTTCTTGTAAACAGAGCTGTCCCAAACTTTGGGGTGGCTGTGTCTTTTTGATTTTAATTTCCCTAAGCTATAGGACCATAAGTGGAAGTGCCCTAGGCTCTGTTGCTTTGTTTTTTAGATGTTTCAGGAAACACCATACACTTCTCCCAAGTGGCTGTTGGCAATTTATATTCCACCCATCAGCATAACAAGTCTCCGAGTTCTCCATGACCTGTCCTGCCTTTCTGGATTTTACACTTTTTTCAGATGGCCCTTTTTACCAGGGGAAAGTGAGACTTTATTGTAGTGCAGATTTCCTTTGCAAGCTTGCTTTGTTGGCCAAAAAGTGCGTATGCGTTTTTTCCTGAATACATTCAGGAAAAAACGCATACGCCCTTTCTGGCAAAGTGCATCATTGTCGACGTTCTGCCTCTTTTCCTATGCTTTAAATGCAATTCCAGTCTACCTCCTGAAATTGGTTTCCTGCAATTCTGCCCCGCTTTCAAGTCCTCTTGGCAGCCTTACCTCAGTATATTTTTGGACGATAGCTGTCATTTATAACTCTGCAGGTTTGTGAATTACAGTGCCCCGAGCTCCTTTCTTCAACTCGCTTTCTTGTGAGCTGGCCGCAACACCGCAGGATTGCTTCAGGCCCTAATCTGGTTCCAGCATGGCACGCTGAGCCTTTGGTTAATTCCTCTTCCTGGTGGGAAATGAGAGTTAAATTTGCAAGTCCAGACACCTCCAGCTAGTCTCTCATTGGTTCTCCCTATTCCTGTTCATCTTCCGCAGAAATTGCAAACTGGGCTAAACAGGAGGTTAAAGGCACTGACTCTCCAAGTCGGGAGAGTGTTAGTAAAGCGTCTGGAATGTTGCACCCGAGTACCAGGGGACGAGAACTGAGACATATTGGAACACGTCTACTGATCACATGGTTGATCATACTTTCGGTTCCACATGCATGTTTTAGCTGAGGGAAGAATCCCTTAAACCTGGAGAGTTGAGACCCGTGGAATGGGTACCATGCAGTATCACTTCAAAGGGTCTTCATTTGCTCACCGAACCTCTCCAATCCTATCACTGCTGCGTTTATGCCCCTGTACACACGCTTGATTCTCTTTCAGAGACATAGTAATCCATAGCTTTTAAGATACTTACTAGTCAGTTACATTCATAGGCGTTTAATATGGGGTTTTGAGTCCATTTCGTTGAGCAAGGTGTAGCTCTTGTCTATTACATATTTGGCTTAAGGAACTTTATCTGTGCTCATTTCAATCTCTGATTTTATGCAGCACCCCATCTCACCTTTCCCCTTAAGCAAGCATAAGTTGGTTTTCTAAATTTGAGACCCTGTTCTGTTTTGTAATTCAGTTCCTGTGTAGCCAAGTTTACATTCCGTGTATTAGTGATATCTTATGATGTTTCTTTTTCTGTGTGACTTATTTCAGTTAGAATCATCATACCTGAATCCACTCATTATGCTCCTATGGACCTGATGACATAGATTTGATTGCTGAGTGATATTGCATTGTACGTAAGTACCACAACTTCTTTATCCATTTTTTGCTTTCTGCGATATTGAACTTGTACCGTAAACGAGGTTCTTGTAAAGAGAGCCGTCACAAACTTTGGGGTGGCTGTTTCTTTTTCATTTTAATTTCCCTAAGCTATAGGACCATAAGTGGAAGTGCCCTAGGCTCTGTTCCTCTGTTTTTTAGTTGTTTCAGGAAGCACCATACACTTATCCGGAGTGGCTGTTGGCAATTTACATCCCGCCCGTCAGCATAACAAGGCTCCCAGTTCTCCACGGCCTGTCCTGCCTTTCTGGATTTTACACTTTTTTCAGATGGCCCTTTTTACCGGGGGGAAGTGAGACTTCATTGTAGTGCAGATTTCCTTTGCATGCTTGCTTGGTTGGGCAAAAAGGGCGTATGCGTTTTTTCCTGAATATATTCAGGAAAAAACACATACGCCCTTTTTGGCCAAGTGCATCATTGTCGACATTCTGCCTCTTTTCCTATGCTTTTAAATGCAATTCCAGTCTACCTCCTGAAATCGGTTTCCTGCAATTCTGCCCCGCTTTCAAGTCCTCTTGGCAGCCTTACTTCAGTATATTTTTGGACGATAGCTGTCATTTATAACTCTGCAGGTTTGTGAATTACAGTGCCCCTGAGCTCCTTTCTTCAACTCGCTTTCTTGTGAGCTGGCCGCAACACTGCAGGATTGCTTCAGCCCCTAATCTGGTTCCGGCACGGCACGCTGAGCCTTTGGTTAATTCCTCTTCCTGGTGGGAAATGAGAGTTAAATTTGCCCGTCCAGACACCTCCAGCTAGTCTCTCATTGGTTCTCCCTATTCCTGTTCATCTTCCGCAGAAATTGCAAACTGGGCCAAACAGGAGGTTAAAGGCACTGACTCTCCAAGTCGGGAGAGTGTTAGTAAAGCCTCTGGAATGTGGCACCCGAGTACCAGGGGACGAGAACTGAGACATATTGGAACATGTCTCCCGATCACACGGTTGATCATACTCTGGGTTCCACATGCATGATTTAGCTGAAGGAAGAATCCCTTAAACTTGGAAAGTTGAGACCCGTGGAATGGGTACCATGCAATATGAATTCAAAGGGTCTTCATTTGCTCACCGAACCTCTCCAGTCCTATCATTTCTTCATTTATGCCCCTGTACACACGCTTGATTCTCTTTCGGAGACATAGCAATCCATAGCTTTTAAGATACTTCCTAGTCAGGTACATTCTTAGGTGTTTAATATGGGGTTTTGGGTCCATTTCGTTGAGCAAGGTGTAGCTCTTGTCTATTACATATTTGGCTTAAGGAACTTTATCTGTGCTCATTTCAAGCTCTGGTTTTATGCAGCACCCCAACTCACCTTTCCCCTTAAGCAAGCATAAGTTGGTTTTCTAAATTTGAGACCCTGTTCTATTTTGTAATTCAGTTCCTGTGTAGCCAAGTTTACATTCCGTGTATTAGTGATATCTTATGATGTTTCTTTTTCTGTGTAACTTATTTCAGTTAGAATCATCATACCCGAATCCACTCATTATGCTGCTACGGGCCTGATGACATAGATTTCACTGCTGAGTGATATTGCATTGTACGTAAGTACCACAACTTCTTTATCCATTTTTTGCTTTCTGCGATATTGAACTTGTACAGTAAACGAGGTTCTTGTAAACAGAGCCGTCCCAAACTTTGGGGTGGCTGTGTCTTTTTGATTTTAATTTCCCTAAGCTATAGGACCATAAGTGGAAGTGCCCTAGGCTCAGTTGCTTTGTTTTTTAGATGTTTGAGGAAACACCATACACTTCTCCCAAGTGGCTGTTGGGAATTTACATCCCGCCCATCAGCATAACAAGGCTCCCAGTTCTCCATGGCCTGTCCTGCCTTTCTGGATTTTACACTTTTTTCAGATGGCCCTTTTGACCGAGGGGAAGTGAGACTTCATTGCAGTGCAGATTTCCTTTGCAAGCTTGCTTGGTTGGCCAAAAAGTGCGTATGCGTTTTTTCCTGAATATATTCAGGGAAAAACGCATACGCCCTTTTTGGCCAAGTGCATCATTGTGGACATTCTGCCTCTTTTCCTATGCTTTAAATGCAATTCCAGTCTACCTCCTGAAATCGGTTTCCTGCAATTCTGCCCCGCATTCAAGTCCTCTTGGCAGCCTTACCTCAGTATATTTTTGGACGATAGCTGTCATTTATAACTCTGCAGGTTTGTGAATTACAGTGCCCCTGAGCTCCTTTCTTCAACTCGCTTTCTTGTGAGCTGGCCGCAACACCGCAGGATTGCTTCAGGCCCTAATCTGGTTCCAGCATCGCACGCTGAGCCTTTGGTTAATTCCTCTTCCTGGTGGGAAATGAGAGATAAATTTGCCCGTCCAGACACCTCCAGCTACTCTCTCATTGGTTCTCCCTATTCCTGTTCATCTGCCGCGGAATTTGCAAACTGGGCTAAACAGGAGGTTAAAGGCACTGACTCTCCATGTCGGGAGAGTGTTAGTAAAGCGTGTGGAATGTTGCACCCGAGTACCAGGGGACGAGAACTGAGACATATTGGAACACGTCTACCGATCACACGGTTGATCATACTCTGGGTTCCACATGCATGTTTTAGCTGAAGGAAGAATCCCTTAAACCTGGAGAGTTGAGACCCGTGGAATGGGTACCATGCAATATGACTTCAAAGGGTCTTCATTTGCTCACCGAACCTCTCCAATCCTATCACTGCTGCGTTTATGCCCCTGTACACACACTTGATTCTCTTTCGGAGACATAGCAATCCATAGCTTTTAAGATACTTACTAGTCAGGTACATACTTAGGCGTCTAATATGGGGTGTTGAGTCCATTTCGTTTAGCAAGGAGTAGCTCTTGTCTATTACATATTTGGCTTAAGGAACTTTATCTGTGCTCATTTCAATCTCTGGTTTTATGCAGCACCCCAACTCACCTTTCCCCTTAAGCAAGCATAAGTTGGTTTTCTAAATTTGAGACTCTGTTTTGTTTTGTAATCCAGTTCCTGTGTAGCCAAGTTTACATTCCGTGTATTAGTGATATCTTATGATGTTTCTTATTCTGTGTGACTTATTTCAGTTAGAATCATCATACCTGAATCCACTCTATGCTGCTACGGGCCTGATGACATAGATTTCATTGTTGAGTGATATTGCATTGTACGTAAGTACCACAACTTCTTTATCCATTTTTCACTTTCTGTGATATTGAACTTGTACCGTAAACGAGGTTCTTGTAAACAGAGCCGTCCCAAACTTTGGGGTGGCTGTGTCTTTTTGATTTTAATTTCCCTAAGCTACAGGACGATAACTGGAAGTGCCCTAGGCTCTGTTGCTTTGTTTTAGATGTTCCAGGAAACACCATACACTTCTCCCAAGTGGCTGTTGGCAATTTACATCCCGCCCATCAGCATAACAAGGCTCCCAGTTCTCCATGGCCTGTCCTGCCTTTCTGGATTTTACACTTTTTTCAGATGGCCCTTTTGACTGGGGGGAAGTGAGACTTCATTGTAGTGCAGATTTCCTTTGCAAGCTTGCTTGGTTGGCCAAAAAGGGCGTATGCTTTTTTTCCTGAATATATTCAGGAAAAAAACATACGCCCTTTTTGGCCAAGTGCATCATTGTCGACGTTCTGCCTCTTTTCCTGTGCTTTAAATGCAAATCCAGTCTACCTCCTGAAATCGGTTTCCTGCAATTCTGCCCCGCTTTCAAGTCCTCTTGGCAGCCCTACTTCAGTATATTTTTGGACGATAGCTGTCATTTATAACTTGCAGGTTTGTGAATTACAGTGCCCCTGAGCTCCTTTCTTCAACTCGCTTTCTTGTGAGCTGGCCGCAACACCGCAGGATTGCTTCAGGCCCTAATCTGGTTCCGACACGGCACGCTGAGCCTTTGGTTAATTCCTCTTCCTGGTGGGAAATGAGAGATAAATTTGCCCGTCCAGACACCTCCAGCTAGTCTCTCATTGGTTCTCCCTATTCCTGTTCATCTTCCGCGGAATTTGCAAACTGGGCCAAACAGGATGTTAAAGGCACTGACTCTCCATGTCGGGAGAGTGTTAGTAAAGCATCTGGAATGTTGCTCCCGAGTACCAGGGGAGGAAAACTGAGACATATTTGAACACGTCTCCCGATCACACGGTTGATCATACTCTGGGTTCCACATGCATGTTTTAGCTGAAGGAAGAATCCCTTAAACCTGGAGAGTTGAGACCCGTGGAATGGGTACCTTGCAATATGAATTCAAAGGGTCTTCATTTGCTCACCGAACCTCTCCAATCCTATCACTGCTGCGTTTATGCCCCTGTACACATGCTTGATTCTCTTTCGGAGACATAGCAATCCATAGCTTTTAAGATACTTACTAGTCAGGTAAAAACTTAGGCGTCTAATATGGGGTGTTGAGTCCATTTCGTTGAGCAAGGAGTAGCTCTTGTCTATTACATATTTGGCTTAAGGAACTTTATCTGTGCTCATTTCAATCTCTGGTTTTATGCAGCACCCCAACTCACCTTTCCCCTTAAGCAAGCATAAGTTGTTTTTCTAAATTTGAGACCCTGTTCTGTTTTGTAATTCCGTTCTTGTGTAGCCAAGTTTACATTCCGTGTATTAGTGATATCTTATGATGTTTCTTTTTCTGTGTGACTTATTTCAGTTAGAATCATCATACCTGAATCCACTCTATGCTGCTACGGGCCTGATGACATAGATTTCATTGCTGAGTGATATTGCATTGTACAAAAGTACCACAACTTCTTTATCCATTTTTCACTTTCTGTGATATTGAACTTGTACCGTAAACGAGGTTCTTGTAAACAGAGCCATCCCAAACATTGGGGTGGCTGTGTCTTTTTGATTTTAATTTCCCTAAGCTACAGGACCATAACTGGAAGTGCCCTAGGCTCTGTTGCTTTGTTTTAGATGTTCCAGGAAACACCATACACTTCTCCGGAGTGGCTGTTGGCAATTTACATCCCGCCCATCAGCATAACAAGGCTCCCAGTTCTCCATGGCCTGTCCTGCCTTTCTGGATTTTACACTTTTTTCAGATGGCCCTTTTGACTGGGGGGAAGTGAGACTTCATTGTAGTGCAGATTTCCTTTGCAAGCTTGCTTGGTTGGCCAAAAAGGACGTATGCTTTTTTTCCTGAATATATTCAGGAAAAAAAGCATATGTCCTTATTGGCCAAGTGCATCATTGTCGACGTTCTGCCTCTTTTCCTACGCTTTAAATGCAAATCCAGTCTACCTCCTGAAATCGGTTTCCTGCAATTCTGCCCCGCTTTCAAGTCCTCTTGGCAGCCTTACTTCAGTATATTTTTGGACGATAGCTGTCATTTATAACTCTGCAGGTTTGTGAATTACAGTGCCCCTGAGCTCCTTTCTTCAACTCGCTTTCTTGTGAGCTGGCCGCAACACCGCAGGATTGCTTCAGGCCCTAATCTGGTTCCGGCACTGCACGCTGAGCCTTTGGTTAATTCCTCTCCCTGGTGGGAAATGAGAGATAAATTTGCCCGTCCAGACACCTCCAGCTAGTCTCTCATTGGTTCTCCCTATTCCTGTTCATCTTCCGCGGAATTTGCAAACTGGGCCAAACAGGAGGTTAAAGGCACTGACTCTCCAAGTCGGGAGAGTGTTAGTAAAGCGTCTGGAATGTTGCACCCGAGTACCAGGTGACGAGCACTGAGACATATTGGAACACATCTCCCGATCACACGGTTGATCATACTCTGGGTTCCACATGCATGTTTTAGCTGAAGGAAGAATCCCTTAAACCTGGAGAGTTGAGACCCGTGGAATGGGTACCATGAAATATGACTTCAAAGGGTCTTCGTTTGCTCACCGAACCTCTCCAATCCTATCACTGCTGCGTTTATGCCCCTGTACACATGCTTGATTCTCTTTCGCAGACATAGCAATCCATAGGTTTTAAGATACTTACTAGTCAGGTACATTCTTAGGCGTTTAATATGGGGTGTTGAGTCCATTTCGTTGAACAAGGAGTAGGTCTTGTCTATTACATATTTGGCTTAAGGAACTTTATCTGTGCTCATTTCAATGTCTGGTGTTATGCAGCACCCCATCTCACCTTTCCCCTTAAGCAAGCATAAGTTGGTTTTCTAAATTTGAGACCCTGTTCTGTTTTGTAATTCAGTTCCTGTGTAGCCAAGTTTACATTCCGTGTATTAGTGATATCTTATGATGTTTCTTTTTCTGTGTGACTTATTTCAGTTAGAATCATCATAGCTGAATCCACTCATTATGCTGCTACGTGCCTGATGACATAGATGTCATTGCTGAGTGATATTGCATTGTACGTAAGTACCACAACTTCTTTATCCATTTTTCGCTTTCTGCGATATTGAACTTGTACCGTAAACGAGGTTCTTGTAAACAGAGCTGTCCCAAACTTTGGGGTGGCTGTGTCTTTTTGATTTTAATTTCCCTAAGCTACAGGACCATAAGTGGAAGTGCTCTATGCTCTGTGTCTTTGTTTTTTACATGTTTCAGGAAACACCATACACTTCTCCCGAGTGGCTGTTGGTAACTTACATCCCGCCCATCAGCATAACAAGGCTCCGAGTTCTCCATGGCCTGTCCTGCCTTTCTGGATTTTACAATTATTTCAGATGGCCCTTTTCACCAGGGGGAAGTGAGACTTCATTGTAGTGCAGATTTCCTTTGGAAGCTTGCTTGGTTGGCCAAAAAGTGCGTATGCTTTTTTTCCTGAATATATTCAGGAAAAAACGCATACGCCCTTTTTGGCGAAGTGCATCATTGTGGACGTTCTGCCTCTTTTCCTATGCTTTAAATGCAATTCCAGTCTACCTCCTGAAATCGGTTTCCTGCAATTCTGCCCCGCTTTCAAGTCCTCTTGGCAGCCTTACTTCAGTATATTTTTGGACGATAGCTGTCATTTATAACTCTGCAGGTTTGTGAATTACAGTGCCCCTGAGCTCCTTTCTTCAACTCGCTTTCTTGTGAGCTGGCCGCAACACCGCAGGATTGCTTCAGGCCCTAATCTGGTTCCGGAATGACACGCTGAGCCTTTGGTAAATTCCTTTTCCTGGTGGGAAATGAGAGTTAAATTTGCCCTTCCAGACACTTCCAGCTAGTCTCTCATTGGTTCTCCCTATTCCTGTTCATCTTTTGCAGAAATTGCAAACTGGGCCAAACAGGAGGTTAAAAGCACTGACTCTCCAAGTCGGGAGAGTGTTAGTAAAGCATCTGGAATGTTGCACCCGAGTACCAGGGGACGAGAACTGAGACATATTTGAACACGTCTCCCAATCACACGGTTTATCATACTCTGGGTTCCACATGCATGTTTTAGCTGAAGGAAGAATCCCTTAAACCTGGAGAGTTGAGACCTGTGGAATGGGTACCATGCAATATTATTTCAAAGGGTCTTCATTTGCTCACCGAACCTCTCCAATCCTATCACTGCTGCGGTTATGGCCCTGTACACACGCTTGATTCTCTTTCGGAGACATAGCAATCCATAGGTTTTAAGATACTCACTAGTCAGGTAAATTCTTAGGCGTTTAATATGGGGTGTTGAGTCCATTTCGTTGAGCTTGGAGTAGCTCTTTTCTATTACATATTTGGCTTAAGGAACTTTATCTGTGCTCATTTCAATCTCTGGTTTTATGCAGCACCCTAACTCACCTTTCCCCTTAAGCAAGCATAAGTTGGTTTTCTAAATTTGAGACCCTCTTCTGTTTTGTAATCCAGTTCCTGTGTAGCCATGTTTACATTCCGTGTATTAGTGATATCTTATGATGTTTCTTTTTCTGTGTGACTTGTTTCAGTTAGGATCATCATAGCTGAATCCACTCATTATGCTGCTATTGGCCTGATGACATAGATTTCATTGCTGAGTGATATTGCATTGTACGTAAGTACCACAACTTCTTTATCCATTTTTCACTTTCTGCGATATTGAACTTGTACCGTAAACGAGGTTCTTGTAAACAGAGCCATCCCAAACATTGGGGTGGCTGTGTCTTTTTGATTTTAATTTCCCTAAGCTACAGGACCATAACTGGAAGTGCCCTAGGCTCTGTTGCTTGGTTTTAGATGTTCCAGGAAACACCATACACTTCTCCCGAGTGGCTGTTGGCAATTTACATACCGCCCATCAGCATAACAAGGCTCCCAGTTCTCCATGGCCTGTCCTGCCTTTCTGGATTTTACACTTTTTTCAGATGGCCCTTTTGACTGGGGGGAAGTGAGACTTCATTGTAGTGCAGATTTCCTTTGCAAGCTTGCTTGGTTGGCCAAAAAGGGCGTATGCTTTTTTTCCTGAATATATTCAGGAAAAAAAGCATACGTCCTTTTTGGCCAAGTGCATCATTGTCGACGTTCTGCCTCTTTTCCTACGCTTTAAATGCAAATCCAGTCTACCTCCTGAAATCGGTTTCCTGCAATTCTGCCCCGCTTTCATGTCCTCTTGGCAGCCTTACTTCAGTATATTTTTGGACGATAGCTGTCATTTATAACTCTGCAGGTTTGTGAATTACAGTGCCCCTGAGCTCCTTTATTCAACTCGCTTTCTTGTGAGCTGGCCGCAACACCGCAGGATTGCTTCAGGCCCTAATCTGGTTCCGGCACTGCACGCTGAGCCTTTGGTTAATTCCTCTCCCTGGTGGGAAATGAGAGATAAATTTGCCGGTCCAGACACCTCCAGCTAGTCTCTCATTAGTTCTCCCTATTCCTGTTCATCTTCCGCGGAATTTGCAAACTGGGCCAAACAGGAGGTTAAAGGCACTGACTCTCCAAGTCGGGAGAGTGTTAGTAAAGCGTCTGGAATGTTGCACCCGAGTACCAGGGGACGAGAACTGAGACATATTGGAACACGTCTCCCGATCACACGGTTGATCATACTCTGGGTTCCACATGCATGTTTTAGCTGAAGGAAGAATCCCTTAAACCTGGAGAATTGAGACCCGTGGAATGGGTACCATGCAATATGACTTCAAAGGGTCTTCGTTTGCTCACCGAACCTCTCCAATCCTATCACTTCTGCGTTTATGCCCCTGTACACATGCTTGATTCTCTTTCGCAGACATAGCAATCCATAGGTTTTAAGATACTTACTAGTCAGGTACATTCTTAGGCGTTTAATATGGGGTGTTGAGTCCATTTCGTTGAACAAGGAGTAGGTCTTGTCTATTACATATTTGGCTTAAGGAACTTTATCTGTGCTCATTTCAATGTCTGGTGTTATGCAGCACCCCATCTCACCTTTCCCCTTAAGCAAGCATAAGTTGGTTTTCTAAATTTGAGACCCTGTTCTGTTTCGTATTTCAGTTCCTGTGTAGCCAAGTTTACATTCCGTGTATTAGTGATATCTTATGATGTTTCTTTTTCTGTGTGACTTATTTCAGTTAGAATCATCATACCTGAATCCACTCTATGCTGCTACGGGCCTGATGACATACATTTCATTGTTGAGTGATATTGCATTGTACGTAAGTACCACAACTTCTTTATCCATTTTTCACTTTCTGCGATATTGAACTAGTACCGTAAACGAGGTTCTTGTAAACAGAGCCGTCCCAAACTTTTGGGTGGTTGTGTCTATTTGATTTTAATTTCCCTAAGCTGTAGGACCATAAGTGGAAGTGCTCTAGGCTCTGTTGCTTTGTTTTTTAGATGTTTCAGGAAACACCATACAATTTTCCCCAGTGGCTGTTGGAAATTTACATCCCGCCCATCAGCATAACAAGGCTCCCAGTTCTCCATGGCCTGTCCTGCCTTTCTGGATTTTACACTTTTTACAGATGGCCCTTTTGACCCGGGGGAAGTGAGACTTCATTGTAGTGCAGATTTCCTTTGCAAGCTTGCCTGGTTGGCCAAAAAGTGCGTATGCTTTTTTTCCTGAATATATTCAGGAAAAAACGCATATGCCCTTTTTGGCCTAGTGCATCATTGTCGACGTTCTGCCTCTTTTCCTATGCTTTAAATGCAATTCCAGTCTACCTCCTGAAATCGGTTTCCTGCAATTCTGCCCCGCTTTCAAGTCCTCTTGGCAGCCTTACTTCAGTATATTTTTGGACGATAGCTGTCATTTATAACTCTGCAGGTTTGTGAATTACAGTGCCCCTGAGCTCCTTTCTTCAACTCGCTTTCTTGTGAGCTGGCCGCAACACCGCAGGATTGCTTCAGGCCCTAATCTGGTTCCGGCACGGCACGCTGAGCCTTTGCTTAATTCCTCTTCCTGGTGGGAAATGAGAGTTAAATTTGCCCGTCCAGACATCTCCAGCTAGTCTCTCATTGGTTCTCCCTATTCCTGTTCATCATCCGCGGAATTTGCAAACTGGGCCAAAGAGGAGGTTAAAGGCACTGACTCTCCACGTCGGGAGAGTGTTAGTAAAGCGTCTAGAATGTTGCACCCGAGTACCAAGGGATGAGAAGTGAGACATATTTGAACATGACTCATGATCAGACGGTTGATCATAGTCTGGGTTCCAAATGCATGTTTAGCTGAAGGAAGAATCCCTTAAACCTGGAGAGTTGAGACCCGTGGAATGGGTACCATGCAATATGACTTCAAAGGGTCTTCATTTGCTCACCGAGCCTCTCCAATCCTATCACTGCTGCATTTATGGCGCTGTACTCACGCTTGATTCTCTTTCAGAGACATAGCAATCCATAGGTTTTAAGATACTTACTAGTCAGGTACAGTATTAGGCGTTTAATATGGTGTGTTGAGTCCATTTCGTTGAGCAAGGAGTAGCTCTTGTCTATTCCATATTTGGCTTAAGGAACTTTATCTGTGCTCATTTCAATCTCTGGTTTTATGCAGCACCCCAACTCACCTTTCCCCTTAAGCAAGCATAAGTTGGTTTTCTAAATTTGAGACCCTGTTCTGTTTTCTAATCCAGTTCCTGTGTAGCCAAGTTTACATTCCGTGTATTAGTGATATCTTATGATGTTTGTTTTTCTGTGTGACTTATTTCAGTTAGAATCATCATACCTGAATCCACTCATTATGCTGCTACGGGCCTGATGACATAGATTTCATTGCTGAGTGATATTGCATTGTACGTAAGTACCACAACTTCTTTATCCATTTTTCACTTTCTGCGATATTGAACTTGTACCGTAAACGAGGTTCTTGTAAACAGAGCCGTCCCAAACTTTGGGGTGGCTGTGTCTTTTTGATTTTAATTTCCCTAAGCTACAGGACCATAACTGGAAGTGCCCTAGGCTCTGTTGCTTTGTTTTAGATGTTCCAGGAAACACCATACACTTCTCCGGAGTGGCTGTTGGCAATTTACATCCCGCCCATCAGCATAACAAGGCTCCCAGTTCTCCATGGCCTGTCCTGCCTTTCTGGATTTTACACTTTTTTCAGATGGCCCTTTTGACTGGGGGGAAGTGAGACTTCATTGTAGTGCAGATTTCCTTTGCAAGCTTGCTTGGTTGGCCAAAAAGGGCGTATGCTTTTTTTCCTGAATATATTCAGGAAAAAAACATACGCCCTTTTCGGCCAAGTGCATCATTGTCGACGTTCTGCCTCTTTTCCTGTGCTTTAAATGCAAATCCAGTCTACCTCCTGAAATCGGTTTCCTGCAATTCTGCCCCGCTTTCAAGTCCTCTTGGCAGCCTTTCTTCAGTATATTTTTGGACGATAGCTGTCATTTATAACTCTGTAGGTTTGTGAATTACAGTGCCCCTGAGCTCCTTTCTTCAACTCGCTTTCTTGTGAGCTGGCCGCAACACCGCAGGATTGCTTCAGGCCCTAATCTGGTTCCGGCACGGCACGCTGAGCCTTTGGTTAATTCCTCTTCCTGGTGGGAAATGAGAGATAAATTTGCCCGTCCAGACACCTCCAGATAGTCTCTCATTGGTTCTCCCTATTCCTGTTCATCTTCCGCGGAATTTGCAAACTGGGCCAAACAGGAGGTTAAAGGCACTGACTCTCCAAGTCGGGAGAGTGTTAGTAAAGCGTCTGGAATGTTGCACCCGAGTACCAGGTGACGAGAACTGAGACATATTGGAACACATCTCCCGATCACACGGTTGATCATACTCTGTGTTCCACATGCATGTTTTAGCTGAAGGAAGAATCCCTTAAACCTGGAGAGTTGAGACCCGTGGAATGGGTACCATGCAATATGACTTCAAAGGGTCTTCGTTTGCTCACCGAACCTCTCCAATCCTATCACTGCTGCGGTTATGGCCCTGTACACACGCTTGATTCTCTTTCGGAGACATAGCAATCCATAGGTTTTAAGATACTTACTAGTCAGGTAAATTCTTAGGCGTTTAATATGGGGTGTTGAGTCCATTTCGTTGAGCTTGGAGTAGCTCTTTTCTATTACATATTTGGCTTAAGGAACTTTATCTGTGCTCATTTCAATCTCTGGTTTTATGCAGCACCCTAACTCACCTTTCCCCTTAAGCAAGCATAAGTTGGTTTTCTAAATTTGAGACCCTCTTCTGTTTTGTAATCCAGTTCCTGTGTAGCCATGTTTACATTCCGTGTATTAGTGATATCTTATGATGTTTCTTTTTCTGTGTGACTTGTTTCAGTTAGGATCATCATAGCTGAATCCACTCATTATGCTGCTATTGGCCTGATGACATAGATTTCATTGCTGAGTGATATTGCATTGTACGTAAGTACCACAACTTCTTTATCCATTTTTCACTTTCTGCGATATTGAACTTGTACCGTAAACGAGGTTCTTGTAAACAGAGCCGTCCCAAACTTTGGGGAGGCTGTGTCTTTTTTATTTTAATTTGCCTAACCTATAAGACCATAAGTGGAAGTGCCCTAGGCTCTGTTGCTTTGTTTTTTAGATGTTTCAGGAAACACCATACACTTCTCCGAGTGGCTGTTGGCAATTTACATCCAGCCCATCAGCATAACAAGGCTCCCAGTTCTCCATGGCCTGTCCTGCCTTTCTGGATTTTACACTTTTTTCAGATGGCCCTTTTGACCGGGGGGAAGTGAGACTTCATTGTAGTGCAGATTTCCTTTGCAAGCTTGTTTGGTTGGCCAAAAAGGGCTATGCGTTTTTTTCTGAATATATTCAGGAAAAAACGCATACGCCCTTTTTGGCCAAGTGCATCATTGTCGATGTTCTGCCTCTTTTCCTATGCTTTAAATGCAATTCCAGTCTACCTCCTGAAATCGGTTTCCTGCAATTGTGCCTTGCTTTCAATGCCTCTTCATAGCCTTATCTCAATATATTTTTTGAAAATAGTTGGCCTTTATAACTCTGCAGGTTTTTGAATTGCAGTGGCCCTTAGCTCCATTTTTCAGCTCTTATTTTTGTGATCTTGCCTCATAACCACAGCATTCCTTCAGGCCGTATTCTTCTTCTGGGGCACCTTGCTGTGCCTTTGGTTTATTCTTCTTACTGATGTGAAATTAGAGTGACATGTGCCCATTGAAACTGCTACAGCTAGTTTCTCACTGGTTCCCCCTATTCCCATTCATCCTCCGCACTAACTGCAGACTGTGCGATACCAGAACTTAAAGCCATTGACTCTCCATGTGGGGATATTGTTAGTAAAGCGGCTGGAATGTCGATCTGGAGCCCCAGGAGAGGAAAAATGAGGTGTGTTTTAGAAACCTTTCCCGATCATATGGTATACCAGTCGCTGGGTTTCCCAAGCATGGTTTAGCTGTAGGAAGATTCCCTTCAACCTGGAGTTTTGGGACCCTTGGAATGAGTAGCATGAAGTATTGCATTAAACTTTTGGCAGTTGCTCACCAAAGCTCACCAATCCTCTCAGCCCCAAGTGTGCAGCCTTATGTCTTATCCAGCTGTGGGTTTATATGTGGTCAATCCAGGTTGCATCACAGCCCCTGAGCAAATTTTGTAAGAATTTTTCTCTCTTTCATTGTTTCTGCGTTTTGTTTTTAAAATTTATTTCTATAATGGGGTTTAGCTCATTTTCACTGCTGTGTTTGTGCCGCTCTGCACACACTTGATTCCCTTATGGAGATATATCAATACATGGGTTTTAAGATTCTTATTACTCAGATATATTTCTCTGCGGTGTATAGGGTGTGTTGAGGCCAGTTCATTGAGCAAGGTGTAGATCTTGTCTAATATCTATTTGGTTTATTGAACGGTATCTGTGCTAATTTCAAACTCTGGTTTTATGCATCACCCCACCTCTCCTTTCCCCTTAAGCTGACATAAGTGTGTTTTCTAAATGTGAGACACTGTTCTGTTCTGTAATTCATTTCTTGTGCAGCCATATTTACCCTCCCTCTATAAGTGATATCTTATGATATGTTTCTTTTTCTGTTTGACTTATTTCAAGTAGTATTATCGGACCTAAATCCACTCTTTATCCTTCTACTAGCCTTATTACCTTGATTTCATGGTGAAGAGATATTCCATTGTACATAAGTACCACATCTTCTTTATCCATTGTTCTCTTTCCTGGGATATTTAAGGTGTACTGAAGTTGAGGTTCTTGTAAACAGAGTAGCCCTAAACTGTGGTGTGCTTGTGTCTTGTTGATTTTTAGACTTCCCTAGATATACTCCCATGATTGGAAGTGTCCTATGCTCTGTAGCTCTGTTTTTTAGATGATTTAGGAACCACCATACACTTCTCCAGAGTGGCTCTCGGCAGTTCACACACTGCCCATCAGCGTATAAAGGCTCCCTGTTCTCCATGGCCTGTCCTGCATTTCTGGTTTTTACAAATTTTTAGGATGGCCCTTTTGACCGGTGGGAAATGAGACTTCTTTGTTGTGCACATTTGCATTGCTTGCTTGCTTCGTTGCCCATAAAGTGCGTATGCGTTTTTTCCTGGATATAATCAGGAAAAAACGCATACGCCCTTTTGGGCCAACTGCATCATTGTCGAAATTCTGTCGCTTTTCATGTGCTTTAAAGATCAGTCCAATCTATCTCTTGAAATTTCTTTCTTGCAATTCTGTCTTGCATTCAGATCCTCTTCTTTGCCTTACCTCAACATAGTTTTGGACGTTAGTTTTCATTTATAACTCTGCAGGTTTGTGAATTGCAGTGACCCTGAGCTCCATTTTTTAAGTTGCTCTTTTGTGAGCTGGCCTCAAACCCGCAGGATTGCTTCAGGCCCTATTTTGGCTCCGGCGAGGCGGGCTGAGCCTTTTTTCAATTCTTATTCTTAATGGGAAATTAGAGTGATATGTGCCCGTCCAAACCCCTACAACTATTCTCTCATTGGTTCCCCCTCTTCCCGTTCATCCTCCTCAAAATTTGCAAAATGTGTGAAACAGAAGTTGAAATGTGCTGATTCTCCAAGTGGGGAGATTCTAAGTAACGTGGCTGGAATGGTGAACAGGAGCACCAGGAGAGGATAAATGAGCTGCATTTTAGACACATCTCCCAATCACATGGTGTACAGTCCTCTGGGTTTTCCATGCATGTTTTAGCTGTAGGAAGATCCCTTGAACCTGCAGATTGGGGACCCATTGAATGGGTACCAGGTAGTATTACTTTAAAGGGTGTGCATTTCCTCACCCAACCTCACATTTCTCTTAGTGCAAACAGTTTCCAGCCTTATGTCTCATCCTGCTGTGGGTCTAGATGTGTTCAATCCATGTTGCATCACCGTCCCTGAGGAAAAGTTGTAAGAGGTTTTCTCTGTCTCTCTGTCATTTATTTTTTTCAATTTATTACTATATTGGTTACAGCTGATTTTCAAAGCTCTGTTTCTTGCTGCTGTACATCCACTTGATTCACGTACAGAGAGACATCAGTAAATTCTTTTTCAGATTCTTACCAGTCGTATATATTCTTTTCCGGTGACTTGAGTGTGCTGAGTGCAGTTCTTTTAGCTACCGTGTGGGCCTTGTTGATTATCAGTTTGGTATTTGGAATGGTATCTTTGCTAATTTCAACCTCCTGGATGATGCCTCACCCCTCCCCACCTTTCCCGTTTAGCAGCCTTATGCGTGTTTTCTACATATTTGACTATGTTTTTGTTTTGTAATTTATTTCATGTGTAGCCATTTTGGATTCCACCTTTAAGTGATATCTTATGATATGTGTCTTTTTCTTTTTGAATTATGTCACTTAGAATGATCATACGTAACTCCTCCGGAGTTGTTACAACTGGCCATATTTCATTGATTTCCAGGCTGAATAATATTCCACTCTACCTAAGTACCACATCTCTATCCATTTTTTCTCTCCAGAGACGTTTAAGTTATATCCTAGTCGAGGATCTTTTAAACAGAGAGGGGGTAAACATTGGGGTGCCTGTGTCCTCTCGATTTTTGTTTTTCCCAAGATATACGCCCATGAGTGCAAGTGCCCTATGCTCTGTAGCTCATTTTTTAGATGCTTTAGTAAACACAATACACTTCTCCAGAATGGCCGTTGGCAATATACATTTCCACTATAAGTCTCACAGGGCTCCCTCTTCTCCTTGCCCTGTCCTGCATTTCTGTTGTTTACGCTTTATGCGGATGGCTCTTCTGACTGATGCGAAGTGATATATTTTGTAGTATTGACTTCCAGTGCCCACCTGTTTGGTTGGCTAAAAAAGTGTATGCCCTTTTCTTGAATATATACAGAAAAAAACGCATACACCCTTTTTGGCCAACTGCAATGTTGGCAATGTTCAGCTCCTTTTCTTGTGCTTAATGGCGAGTCCTTTCTACCTCCTCAAATCCCTTTCCTGCCATTCTCCCTTGCTTACAAGTCCTTTTCTCTGACTTTCCTCAAGACATTTTTCAGTGATGGATATTTTCAACTCTGCAGTTTCGTGAATTTTACTGCCCCTGAGTTCCATTGTTCAACTTGTGTTTATGGGAACTGGCCACAAAGCAGAGGGATTTCCTCAAGCCCTATACTGTTTCCATGGGCAATCCTAGCCTTTGGTCAATTCGTCTTCCTGATTGGAAATTAGAGTGACATGTGCCTGTCTGAACACCTAGGACTTGTCTCTCATTGTTCCTCATCCTTCCGCTTCATCCTCTGGACAAATTCCAAACTGTACGCAACAGGATGTTGACAGTGCTGACATCTCCAAGTGGGGAGACTGTTAGTAAAGACGCTGGAGGGGTGAACCCGAGCACCAGGAGATGAGGAGATGAGATGCCTTTTCCAAACTCTTCCCGATCAGACGGTATACCATCCTCTGGGTGTGACAGACATGTTTTAGAAGTAGGAAGAGTCCCATTCATGTAAGGAGAACACCAGGGCTTTTTCAAAATCTGTGTCTCCCCGAAACCCAAACTGGGGAATTTTTTAAGCTACGGCTACACATATGTTCATTAAGGGCCTTGGGAAGTAGGCAGAGTCCAAACTTTAGATGATTGAAGTCTTCAGGGTCAGAAGCACTCACCACCAGCTTCCCTTATGTTACACTTTAACTGTCATTGATAGATGATGTCAATAAAAATATCTATTCTTTTCCAGATTATTTCCCCTTATAGGTTATAGCAAAATGTTGAGTGTAGTTCCCTGTGCTATACAGTAGTTCCTTGTTGATGATCTATTTTATACATAGCAGTGTGTATGTGTTAATCCCAAACTGTTAATTTATCCCTCCTCCCACCTTTCTCCTTTGGTAATAATAAATTATAAGATTTTATACTTCTCAGAAATGGGGGAGCTGAAAGAGAGGTATCATTTTCAATGGAAAAGCATTTAAAACAAGATTGAAGCTTTAACCAAGATTATTAGATGTACATCCTTGGAAAGAAATCACTTCGTTTCTCTAATATTGACCTGACAAATAAGACAAACCTTTTCACTGAACTTGCTTATAATAAAGTGATGGAAATATCAAATGGAAGTGTTAGAAACATCTTATTTTACCCGAGCCTTATACACTGTTCTATGTTAACTACAGTTTGGCTCACACATCTGTTCATTGAGGTTACAATAGTCTCAATTTCTGTTACTGATCCTCCAGAGTGGACCGCAACAAGTGTCCCCCTGCCCAGTGTCATTGGGGCCAACAGATCGAGACTGAGTTTGGTTCACAAGCAAAGGAAACTTTATATTTTGATCAGAGAATGGAGAGGTGAGAGCATGCACTACCCCGTGGGCTGTGGGCTGGGCTGTTGTGTAGAGATCCTGTCAGAGTCAGTGGGAGGGAGGGGGCGGAGCTCTCGAGGGCCGGGTTGGCTGCAGCTCAGGCTCTATATCGCGGAGTCTGCACTGGGCCCCAGGGGCTGAGGTGTCGTCCCAGCCATTCTGCACTAGGAAATCTGGTCTGAAGTGCCGGGTGTGGAACCTCTGCATGCGGGACCCTAGGAGCACATGAAATTAGACAAAGCACAAAGGATAAAAACGGTTAGACTTGACTTTATTGCCCAGATTCTATTTTTATCTCCCAGGGATTTTTAATGGGCTTTGCTGGGGACAAACCCCTCCTCTGTCTTTTGCCCCGTTCCTCATTCTTGGAGTGCTGAGGGTGCAGACCCTTCTTCTGTAACTGCTGAGTGCTGAGTTGGGAGCCCTCATACCCGGGGGCGAGGGTCAGAGCTCTCCCCAGCAGCCTCCAGGTGACGTTGATTGTCCCCAGGCCCCCTGCCTCCCTGCTCGTCCACCTGAGCACCAGCATTGGAAGTGTTATAGATTCTAATGACCTTTAAGGGTCCAGGAAAGAGATGTGCAGAGACGCTGTGGGGGCCGGTTTCACCACGCCCCACATTTGTTCGGCCACCTTAGGCTGACCGTTTCTGCCAGCCTAGATGCTCTGACCAGTAGTCTGCGCTTTCTTCAATTAGGTCCCTGAATTAACGTACAAACAGCACCAGGTGTCAGAGCCCTGCCCGCTCAACTCCCAGACAGTCCAGGGTCAGTGGTGATCAAGGACCATGATGGCCACTGAGTCAACAGCCTTTTGAAGTAAACAGAAGTTCAGCCAGTCTCATTGGCCACCATCATCACGGTGTCTGTAGGCTTTTCTATGGTGACAGTGTGATATACGGTTCCCCCGCCAAGATTATTAGCTCCCCTCTGGGTGCAGTATGTCCTGCAAGCAGTAGTCTATTCTTTTGGGACACACTCTTGTTGTTTTATGAGAGAAACTCCAGGTCAAGTGATGTTCACATGAGTCGTCATGGTGCCCTGTTGCCCCCGGTTATCTCTCTGGATGTTGGAGTTGGAAGGCCTCCTCACTCGAGGTTGGTGTGCCCACAGAGCGAACCCTGCAACTTCAGGGCATGGTTGGTGGTTAGGATCACCACGTGGGGTCCTTTTCCCTTAGGAGGGAGGTGGCCTTTGGGGCTGCTGATTTCCAGGTTTTTAGATACCGCCAGTATCTTGGCCAGATGTGGCAGTGGGCCAAGCCCCTTGGTGACCGTAGTTTATCCTACCTGGATGGCATTCATTGCATTCTTGCATTGTTCCATTTCAAGTGGTCCCAGATTTTGCACTAATTCTCCAATGGCGATTCACTGGGAATGTAAAGGTCAAAGGGTTTAGCTAAATTAGGGAGTTCCAGGGCAAGGGTCTGAATTGACTGCTCTTTCCATTCTTGAAAGGCCACTTCTGGATTCTATTCAAAAGGATCATCATCTTTTCCTTTCAGTGTTTCATATAGAGGCCCAGCTAGTGGACTGTAGTTAGGGATCCAGAAGCAGCAAACCCTGGCCTCCCCAGGAACCCCTAAGCTGTCTTCTAGTTTTAGAAAGGGGTAAGGCTGAAAATGGTTTCTTTCCTTTCCTGGGATGGGCTTCTCCGACCTTCTGTGAGAATGAAGCCCAGGCAGGTCACCGCAGTCTGTGATATTTGAGCTTTTTCTTGGACAACTTCTATCCTTTATTGGCTTGGTAGTTCAGAGGCCTCCTTAGTAGGGCTGGCGATCAGAATGTCGTCTGTGTACTGAAGGAGGGTTTCCTTTTCCAGAGGTAGAACTTTTAGGTCTTTAGCTAAGCTTTCCCCAAAGATGGTGTGGGAATTTTTGCACCCTTGGGGCAAGACGGCCCGGAAGTATTGTTTTAGTTGTATGTTGAGTCCTGCCACTCACAAGCCAAAATTTCTTGTGACGCTGGGACTAATGGAATACAAAAGAAGGCATCATTGAAGACTAATACAGAATACCATGTCCTGGTGGTTGGTAGAATGACCAGCAGGGTGTAGGAATTAGGAGCAGCTGGAGGTATATCCTCGGTGGCTTCACTGACTGTCCTGACATCCTTTACCAGGTCCCCAGCAGCCCATGGGGCTCTCGTGGTCAGACCAATCCCAGAATATGGAGCTCACCTGGGCAGGTACTCCACCCCCACCCCAGCCCACGGGGCTCTCGTGGTCAGGCCCCTCCCAGGATACAGAGCTACCCTTGCAGGTACCGTGGCAGGGCTGGGCACACAGGAACCGTGCACATAGCCCTCATTGCAGAGCACCCCCAGCACACCTGTCGCTCAGAGCTGACACAGAGCACCTCAGAGCAGGACTTGAACTAACAAACAGCAGCTGCGACAGGTCTGTGACCCTGGGCATCACTCTGTGCGGCCTCCCTCCACCTGGTCTTCCAGAGACTTCCACTGCACCCGGGGCACCAGGCCTCTGTCTCCAACCACCACCCACTCCTCCTCTCCCTGACTCCTGGGTTCCTCTCATTAGGAGAGGGTTTTCTTGAAGTTGTCTCCCACTCATGGGCCAGATAAAATGATTAGAAAACAAGCCAAAGCTGCAGCCCCTTGTCTATCCTGACTCTCAGGAGCCCACACCTGTTCCTTGGACCTGGCCGGTTCAGCAAGTTCCATTTTCTGCAGCTGTGAGCCCCTGAGGGGTGATGATTGGCTGACCTGGGCAGCCTTACTATGCCGGCCAGCCCTCCCCAGGTGTGCCTGGGTTGAGATCAATATAAATACCACTCCAGGCAGCAAGAGGCCCTGGAGCCGTGCCTGATGCCATTTTCTCTGCCCTGTCAGCAGTCTCGGGGCTGGGCTGGTGGGAGGGAGTGAGAGGCCACGGCTTTGTGTGTGGCCCAGTGTGAGTGGGGCTCTGCTGGACTTTCTGCAGCAGTTGCCAGGCTGCCACCTGCTAAAGAAGAGGATGTGTCACCTATACCTGCTGCTGGAATTTCTCCCTGGGCAGAGGTGAGGAAGGAAAAAAGCAGTGGGGGCAGGGACAGGACGGGTATCTCAGGCAGGGAAATGGAAATCTTCCAGAAGAGCACCCAGGGCCAGGACCATCCTGGCTGGCCTGCAGGCACCAAGTCGGCTGGCATGCTGTCACTCGTGTGGCTCTATGGCCCTTCCTCTAGGCTTTCAAGTCCTTGTATATATTCAGGTGTTTTACCTGGGACGGGTGGGAATAGTTCAGCAGCAACTGGCCTGGGGCTCAGCTCACGTTTACTCACAGATGCCTCAGCACGGTGCCCCAGCTTTGCAATGAGGACGCTTGTTGCGTGGGGGCTGCTGGCTGAATGGGAGACGATTCCCCACCACTGACCAACTTCAGAATTGTTTACAACTGGAGCAAGTGCCCTGATACGGTTTTCCTCTGTGGAACTGGTGGGTTCTGTGTTTTTTTTTCTCTTTTTCATTTTTGGTTCAAGGTAGATTTTATTCCTCTTTTTTGTATTTACAGATATAAGCATGGAAATAATTTATTCATATAAATACATGTATGTGAAGGGAATAATTGTTTTTTCTGTTTTATTTTTTAAATTTTATTTCTTTTTAATTTTGAATTTTATTTTATATTTTTATACAGCAGGTTCTTATTGGTTATCTATTTTATACATATAAATGTATACATGCCAATCCCAGTCTCTCAACTCCTCCCACCACCACCACCCCAACAGCTTTCCCCCCTTGTTGTCCATACGTTTGTTGTCTACATCTGTTGCTCTATTTATGCCTTGCAAAATGGTTAACCTGTACAGTTTTTCTAGGTTCCACATATATGCATGAATATACAAGATTTGTTTTTCTCTTTCTGACTTACTTTCCTCTGTATGACACTCTCTAGATCCATCGACGTCTCTACAAATGACCCAATTTCATTCCTTTTCATGGCTTAGTAATATTCCATTTTATATATGTACCACAGCTTTATGCATTCGTCTGTCTGTGGGCATTTAGGTTGCTTCCATTACCTCGATATTGTAAAGAGTGAGGCAATGAACATTGCGGTGAATGTCTCTTTTTGATTTATGGTTTTGTCTGGGTATATGTCCAGAACTGGGATTGCTGTATCATATGGTAATTCTACTGTTAGTTTCTTAAGAAACTCCATATTGTTCTCCATAGTGAATGTATCAATTTATATTCCCAACAATAGTGGAAGAGGGTTCCTTTTCTCCACACCCTTTCCAGCATTTTTTGTTTGTAGATTTTCTGATGATGCCCATTCTACCAGGTGTGAGGTGATATCTCATTGTTGAGTCCATTTCCTTGAGCAAGGGGTAGGTCTTGTCTATTACATATTTAGCTTATGGAATGGTATATCTGCTAATTTCAAACTCTGGTGTTATGCAGCACCCCAACTCACCTTCCCCCTTAAGCAAGCATAAGTTGGTTTTCTAAACATGAGACCCTGTTCTGTTTTGTAATTCAGTTCATGTGTAGCCAAGTTCGCATTCCATGTATTAGTGGTACCTTATGATGTTTCTTTTTCTGTGTGACTTTTTTCACTTAGAATCACCGTGCCTCAATCCACTCATTATGCTGGTACTGGCCTGGTGACATAGTTTTCATTGCTGAGAGGTATTCTTTTGTACGTAAGTACCGCAACTTCTTTATCCATTATTTGCTCTCTGGCATATTTAACTTGTGCTGCAGAAGAGGTTCCTGTAAACAGAGCCGTACCAAATTTTTGGGTGGCTGTGTCTTTTTGATTTTAATTTCCCTAAGCTATAGGACCATAAGTGGAAGTGCCCTAGGCTCTGTTGCTTTGTTTTTTAGATGTTTCAGGAAACACCATACACTTCTCCCCAGTGGCTGTTGGCAATTTACATCCCGCCCATCAGAATAACAAGGCTCCCTGTTCTCCATGGCCTGTCCTGCCTTTCTGGATTTTACACTTTTTTCAGATGGCCCTTTTGACCGGGGCGAAGTGAGACTTCATTGTAGTGCAGATTTCCTTTGCAAGCTTGCTTGGTTGGCCAAAAAGGGCGTATGCGTTTTTTCCTGAATATATTCAGGAAAAAACGCATACGCCCTTTTTGACCAAGTGCATCATTGTGGACGTTCTGCCTCTTTTCCTATGCTTCAAATGCAATTCCAGTCTACCTCCTGAAATCGGTTTCCTGCAATTCTGCCCCGCTTTCAAGTCCTCTTGGCAGCCTTACTTCAGTATATTTTTGGACGATAGCTGTCATTTATAACTCTGCAGGTTTGTGAATTACACTGCCCCTGAGCTCCTTTCTTCAACTCGCTTTCTTGTGAGCTGGCCGCAACACTGCAGCATTGCTTCAGACCCTATTCTGGTTCCGGCACGGCACGCTGAGCCTTTGGTTAATTCCTCTTCCTGGTGGGAAATGAGAGTTAAATTTGCCTGTCCAGACACCTCCAGCTAGTCTGTCATTGGTTCTCCCTATTGCTGTTCATCTTTCGCAGAAATTGCAAACTGGGCCAAACAGGAGGTTAAAGGCACTGACTCTCAAAGTCGGGAGAGTGTTAGTAAAGAATCTGGAATGTTGCACCCGAGTACCAGGGGACGAGAACTGAGACGTATTTGAACACGTGTCCCGATCACACGGTTGATCATACTCTGGGATCCACATGCATGTTTTAGCTGAAGGAAGAATCCCTTAAACCTGGAGAGTTGAGACCCGTGGAATGGGTACCATGCAATATGACTTCAAAGGGTCTTCATTTGCTCATCGAACCTCACCAATCCTATCACTGCAGCGTTTATGCCCCTCTACACATGCTTGATTCTCTTTCGGAGACATACCAATCCATAGGTTTTAAGATACTTACTAGTCAGGTACATTCTTAGGTGTTTAATATGGGGTGTTGAGTCCATTTCGTTGAGCAAGGAGTAGCTCTTGTCTATTCCATATTTGGCTTAAGGAACTTTATCTGTGCTCATTTCAATCTCTGGTTTTATGCAGCACCCTAAGTCACCTTTCCCCTTAAGCAAGCATAAGTTGGTTTTCTAAATTTGAGACCCTGTTGTGTTTTGGAATTCAATTCCAGTATAGCCAAGTTTACATTCCATGTATTAGTGATATCTTATGATGTTTCTTTTTCTGTGTGACTTATTTCAGTTAGAATCATCATACCTAAATCCAGTCATTATGCTGCTATGGGCCTGATGACGTACATTTCATTGCTGAGTGATATTGCATTGTACGTAAGTACCACAACTTCTTTATCCATTTCTCACTTTCTGCGATATTGAACTTGTACCGTAAACGAGGGTCTTGTAAACAGAGCCATCCCAAACTTTGGGGTGGCTGTGTCTTTTTGATTTTAATTTCCCTAAGCTATAAGACCATAAGTGGAAGTGCCCTATGCTCTGTTGCTTTGTTTTTTAGATGTTTCAGGAAACACCATACACTTCTCCCGAGTGGCTGTTGGCAATTTACATCCCGCCCATCAGCATAACAAGGCTCCCAGTTCTCCATGGCCTGTCCTGCCTTTCTGGATTTTACACTTTTTTCAGATGGCCCTTTTGACCGCAGGGAAGTGAGACTTCATTGTAGTGCAGATTTCCTTTGCAAGTTTGCTTGGTTGGCCAAAAACGGCATATGCGTTTTTTCCTGAATATATTCAGGAAAAAACGCATAAGCCCTTTGTGGCCAAGTGCATCATTGTGGACGTTCTGCCTCTTTTCCTATGCTTTAAATGCAATTCCAGTCTACCACCTGAAATCGGTTGCCTGAAATTCTGCCCCACTTTCAAGTCCTCTTGGCAGACTTACTTCAGTATATTTTTGGACGATAGCTGTCATTTATAACTCTGCAGTTTGTGAATTACAGTGCCCCTGAACTCCTTTCTTCAACTCGCTTTCTTGTGAGCTGGCCGCAACACCGCAGGATTGCTTCAGGCCCTAATCTGATTCCGGCACGGCCCGCTGAGCCTTTGGTTAATTCCTCTTCCTGGTGGGAAATGAGAGTTAAATTTGCCCGTCCAGACACCTCCAGCTAGTCTCTCATTGGTTCTCCCTATTCCTGTTCATCTTCCGCAGAAATTGCAAACTGGGCCAAACAGGAGGTTAAAGGCACTGACTCTCTAAGTAAGGAGAGTGTTAGTAAAGCGTCTGGAATGATGCACCCGAGTACCAGGGGACGAGAACTGAGACATATTGGAACACGTCTCCCAATCACATGGTTGATCATACTCTGGGTTCCACATGCATGATTTAGCTGAAGGAAGAATCCCTTAAACTTGGAGAGTTGAGACCCGTGGAATGGGTACCATGCAACATGACTTCAAAGGGTCTTCATTTGCTCACCGTACCTCTCCAGTCCTATCATTTCTTCATTTATGCCCCTGTACACACGCTTGATTCTCTTTCAGAGACATAGCAATCCATAGCTTTTAAGATACTTACTAGTCAGGTACATTCGTAGGCGTTTAATATGGGGTGTTGAGTCCATTTCGTTGAGCAAGGAGTAGGTCTTGTCTATTCCATATTTGGCTTAAGGAACTTTATCTGTGCTCATTTCAATCTCGGTTTTATGCAGCACCCCAACTCACCTTTCCCCTTAAGCAAGCATAAGTTGGTTTTCTAAATTTGAGACCCTGTTCTGTTATGTAATCCAGTTCTTGTGTAGCCAAGTTTACATTCCGTGTATTAGTGATATCTTATGATGTTTCTTTTTCTGTGTGACTTATTTCAGTTAGAATCATCATACCTGAATCCACTCATTATGCTGCTACGGGCCTGATGACATAGATTTCATTGCTGAGTGATATTGCATTGTACGTAAGTACCACAACTTCTTTATCCATTTTTCACTTTCTGCAATATTGAACTTGTACTGTAAACGAGGTTGTTGTAAACAGAGCCATCCAAAACTTTGGGGTGGCTGTGTCTTTTTGATTTTAATTTCCCTAAGCTATAGGACCATAAGTGGAAGTGCCCTAGGCTCTGTTGCTTTGTTTCTTAGATGTTTCAGGAAACACCATACACTTCTCGCAAGTGGCTGTTCGCAATTTACATCCCGCCCATCAGCATAACAAGGCTCCCAGTTCTCCATGGCCTGTCCTGCCTTTCTGGATTTTACACATTTTTCAGATGGCCCTTTTGTCCCGGAGGAAGTGAGACTTCATTGTAGTGCAGATTTCCTTTGCAAGCTTGCTTGGTTGGACAAAAAGTGCGTATGCGTTTTTTCCGGAAAAAACTCATACGCCCTTTTTGGCCAAGTGCATCATTGTCAACGTTCTGCCTCTTTTCCTATGCTTTAAATGCAATTCCACTCTACCTCTTGCAATCGGTTTCTTGCAATTCTGCCACGCTTTCAAGTCCTCTTGGCAGCCTTACTTCAGTATATTTTTGGACGATAGCTGTCATTTATATCTCTGCATGTTTGTGAATTACAGTGCCCCTGAGCTCCCTTCTTCAACTCGCTTTCTTGTGAGCTGGCCGCAACACCGCAGGATTGCTTCAGGCCCTAATCTGGTTCCAGCACGGCAGGCTAAGCCATTGGTTAATTCCTCTTCCTGGTGGGAAATGAGAGTTAAATTTGCCCGTCCAGACACCTCCAGCTAGTCTCTCATTGGTTCTCCCTATTCCTGTTTATCTTCCGCAGATATTGCAAACTGGGCCAAACAGGAGGTTAAAGGCACTCACTCTCCAAGTCGGGGGAGTGTTAGTAAAGTGTCTGGAATGTTGCACCCGAGTACCAGGGGATGAGAACTGAGACATATTGGAACACGTCTCCAGATCACACGGTTGATCATACTCTGGGTTCCACATGTATGTTTTAGCTGAAGGAAGAATCCCTTAAACATGAAGAGTTGAGACCCGTGGAATGGATACCGTGCAATATAACTTCAAAGGGTCTTCATTTGCTCACTGAACCTCTCCAATCCTATCACTGCTGCGTGTATGCCCCTGTACTCATGCTTGATTCTCTTTCGGAGACATAGCAATCCATAGGTTTTAAGATACTTACTAGTCAGGTACATTCTTAGGCGTTTAATATTGTGTGTTGAGTCCATTTCGTTGAGCAAGCAGTAGCTGTTGTCTATTACATATTTGGCTTAAGGAACTTTATCTGTGTTCATTTCAATCTCTGGTTTTATGCAGCACCCCAACTCACCTTTCCCTTTAGGCAAGCATAAGTTGGTTTTCTAAATTTGAGACTGTTCTGTTTTGTAATCCAGTTCCTGTGTAGCCAAGTTTACATTCCGTGTATTAGTGATATCTTATGATGTTTCTTTTTTTTGTGACTTATTTCAGTTAGAATCATCATACATGAATCCACTCATTATGCTGCTACGGGCCTGATGACATAGATTTCATTGCTGAGTGATATTGCATTGTACGTAAGTACTACAACTTCTTTATACATTTTTCACTCTTTGTGATATTCAACTTGTCCCCTAAACGAGGTTCTTGTAAACAGAGCCGTCCCAAACTTTGGGGTGGCTGTGTCTTTTTGATTTTAATTTCCCTAAGCTATAGGACCATAAGTGGAAGTGCCCTAGGCTCTGTTGCTTTGTTTCTTAGATGTTGCAGGAAACACCATACACTTCTCCCAAGTGGCTGTTGGCAATTTACATCCCGCCCATTAGCATAACAAGTCTCCCAGTTCTCCATGGCCTGTCCTGCCTTTCTGGATTTTACACTTTTTTCAGATGGCCCTTTTGACCAGGGGGAAGTGAGACTTCATTGTAGTGCAGATTTCCTTTGCAAGCTTGCTTGGTTGGCCAAAAAGGGCGTATGCGTTTTTTCCTGAATATATTCAGGAAAAAACGCATACGCCCTTTTTGGCCAAGTGCATCATTGTCGACCTTCTGCCTCTTTTCCTATGCTTTAAATGCAATTCCAGTCTACCTCCTGAAATCGGTTTCCTGCAATTCTGCCCCGCTTTCAAGTCCTCTTGGCAGCCTTACTTCAGTATATTTTTGGACGATAGCTGTCATTTATAACTCTGCAGGTTTGTGAATTACAGTGCCCCTGAGCTCCTTTCTTCAACTCGCTTTCTTGTGAGCTGGCCGCAACACTGCTGCATTGCTTCAGGCCCTAATATGGTTCCGGCACGGCACGCTAAGCCTTTGGTTATTTCCTCTTCCTGGTGGGAAATGAGAGTTAAATTTGCCCGTCCAGACACCTCCAGCTAATCTCTCATTCTTTCTCCCTATTCCTGTTCATCTTCCGCAGAAATTGCAAACAGGGCCAAACAGGAGGTTAAAGGCACTGACTCTCCAAGTCGGGAGAGTGATAGTAAACCGTCTGGAATGTTGCAGCCGAGTACCAGGGGACGAGAACTGAGACATTTGGAACACGTCTCCCGATCACACGGTTGATCATACTCTGGGTTCCACATGCATGTTTTAGCTGAAGGAAGAATCCCTTAAACCTGGAGAGTTGAGACCCGTGGAATGGGTACCATGCAATATGACTTCAAAGGGTCTTCATTTGTTCACCGAACCTCTCCAATCCTATCACTGCTGCGTTTATGCCCCTGTACACACGCTTGATTCTCTTTCGGAGACATAGCAATCCATAGGTTTTAAGATACTTACTAGTCAGGTACATTCTTAGGCGTTTAACATGGGGTGTTGAGTCCATTTCGTTGAGCAAGGAGTAGCTCTTGTCTATTCCATATTTGGCTTAAGGAACTTTATCTGTGCTCATTTCAATCTCTGGTTTTATGCAGCACCCCAACTCACCTTTCCCCTTAATTAAGCATAAGTTGGTTTTCTAAATTTGAGACCCTGTTCTGTTTTGTAATTCAGTTCCTGTGTAGCCAAGTTTACATTCCGTGTATTAGTGATATCTTATGATGTTTCTTTTTCTGTGTGACTTATTTCAGTTAGAATCATCATACCTGAATCCACTCTATGCTGCTACGGGCCTGATGACATAGATTTCATTGCTGAGTGATATTGCATTGTACGTAAGTACCACAACTTCTTTATCCATTTTTCACTTTCTGCGATATTGAACTTGTCCCGTAAACGAGGTTCTTGTAAACGCAGCCGTCCCAAACTTTGGGGTGGCTGTGTCTTTTTGATTTTAATTTCCCTAAGCTATAGGACCATAAGTGGAAGTGCCCTAGGCTCTGTCGCTTTGTTTCTTAGATGTTTCAGGAAACACCATACACTTCTCGCAAGTGGCTGTTGGCAATTTACATCCCGCACATCAGCATAACAAGGCTCCCAGTTCTCCATGGCCTGTCCTGCCTTTCTAGATTTTACACTTTTTTCAGATGGCCCTTTTGACCGGGGGGCATTGACACTTCATTGTAGTGCAGATTTCCTTTGCAAGCTTGCTTTGTTGGCCAAAAAGGGCGTATGCATTTTGTCCTGAATATATTCAGGAAAAAACGCATACGCCCTTTTTGGCCAAGTGCATCATTGTGGACGTTCTGCCTCTTTTCCTATGCTTTAAATGCAATTCCAGTCCACCTCCTGAAATCGGTTTCCTGCAATTCTGCCCCACTTTCAAGTCCTCTTGGCAACCTTACTTCAGTATATTTTTGGACGATAGCTGTCATTTATAACTCTGCAGGTTTGTGAATTACAGTGCCCCTGAGCTCCTTTCTTCAACTCGCTTTCTTGTGAGCTGGCCGCAACACCGCAGGATTGCTTCACGCCCTAATCTGGTTCCGGCACGGCACGCTGAGCCTTTGGTTAATTCCTCTTCCTGGTGGGAAATGAGAGTTAAATTTGCCCGTCCAGACACCTCCAGCTAGTCACTCATTGGTCCTACCTATTCCTGATAATCTTCCGCAGAAATTGCAAACTGGGCCAAACAGGAGGTTAAAGGCACTGACTCTCCAAGTCGGGAGAGTGTTAGTAAAGCGTCTGGAATGTTGCACCCGAGTACCAGGGGACGAGAACTGAGACATATTGGAACACGTCTCCTGATCACACGGTTGATCATACTCTGGGTTCAACATGCATGTTTCAGCTGAAGGAAAAATCCCTTAAACCTGGAGAGTTGAGACCCGTGGAATGGGTACCATGCAATATGACTTCAAAGGGTCTTCATTTGCTCACCGAACCTCTCCAATCCTATCACTGCTGCGTTTATGCCCCTGTACACACGCTTGATTCTCTTTCGGAGACATAGCAATCCATAGGTTTTAAGATACTTACTAGTCAGGTACATTCTTAGCCGTTTAATATGGGGTGTTGAGTCCATTTCGTTGAGCAAGGAGTAGCTCTTGTCTATTCCATATTTGGCTTAAGGAACTTTATCTGTGCTCATTTCAATCTCTGGTTTTATGCAGCACCCCAACTCACCTTTCCCCTTAAGCAAGCATAAGTTGGTTTTCTAAATTTGAGACCCTGTTCTGTTTTGTAATCCAGTTCCTGTGTAGCCAAGTTTACATTCCGTGTATTAGTGATATCTTATGATGTTTCTTTTTCTGTGTGACTTATTTCAGTTAGAATCATCATACCTGAATCCACTCATTATGCTGCTACGGGCCTCATGACATAGATGTCAATGCTGAGTGATATTGCATTGTACGTAAGTACCACAAATTCTTTATCCATTTTTCACTTTCTGTGATATTGAACTTGTAGCGTAAACGAGGTTCTTGTAAACAGAGCCGTCCCAAACTTTGGGGTGGCTGTGTTTTTTGATTTTAATTTCCCTAAGCTAATAGACCATAAGTGGAAGTGCCCTAGGCTCTGTTGCTTTGTTTTTTAGATGTTTCAGGAAACACCATACACTTCTCCCCAGTGGCTGTTGGCAATTTACATCCCGCCCATCAGCATAACAAGGCAACCAGTTCTCCATGGCCTGGCCTGCCTTTCTGGATTTTACACTTTTTTCAGATGGCCCTTTTGCCCGGGGGGAAGTGAGACTTCATTGTAGTGCAGATTTCCTTTGCAAGCTTGCTTGGTTGGCCAAAAAGTGCGTATGCGTTTTTTCCTGAATATATTCAGGAAAAAACGCATACACCCTTTTTGGCCAAGTGCATCATTGTCAACGTTCTGCCTCTTTTCCTATGCTTTAAATGCAATTCCAGTCTACCTCCTGAAATCGGTTTCCTGCAATTCTGCCCCGCTTTCATGTCCTCTTGGCAGCCTTACTTCAGTATATTTTTGGACGTTAGCTGTCATTTATAACTCTGCAGGTTTGTGAATTACAGTGCCCCTGAGCTCCTTTCTTCAACTCGCTTTCTTGTGAGCTGGCCGCAACACCGCAGGATTGCTTCAGGCCCTAATCTGGTTCCGGCACGGCACACTGAGCCTTTGGTTAATTCCTCTTCCTAGTGGGAAAAGAGAGTTAAATTTGCCCGTCCAGACACCTCCAGCTAGTCTCTCATTGGTTCTCCCTATTCCTGTTCATCTTCCGCAGAAATTGCAAACTGGGCCAAACAGGAGGTTAAAGGCACTGACTCTCCAAGTCGGGAGAGTGTTAGTAAAGCGTCTGGAATGTTGCACCCGAGTACCAGGGGACGAGAACTGAGACATATTGGAACACGTCTCCCGATCACACGGTTGATCATACTCTGGGTTCCACATGCATGTTTTAGCTGAAGGAAGAATCCCTTAAACCTGGACAGTTGAGACCCGTGGAATGGGTACCATGCAATATGACGTCAAAGGGTCTTCATTTGCTCACCGAACCTCACCAATCCTATCACTGCTGCGTTTATGCCCCTGTACACACGCTTGATTCTCTTTCGGAGACATAGCAATCCATAGGTTTTAAGATACTTAATAGTCAGGTACATTCTTAGGCATTTAATATGGGGTGTTGAGTCCATCTAGTTGAGCAAGGAGTACCTGTTGTCTATTACATATTTGGTTTAAGGAACTTTATCTGTGCTCATTTCAATCTCTGGTTTTATGCAGCACCCCAACTCACCTTTCCCCTTAAGCAAGCATAAGTTGGTTTTCTATATTTGAGACCCTGTTCTGTTTTGTAATCCAGTTCCTGTGTAGCCAAGTTTACATTCCGTGTATTAGTGATATCTTATGATGTTTCTTTTTCTGTGTGACTTATTTCAGTTATAATCATCGTGCCTGAATCCACTCATTATGCTGCTACGGGCCTCATGACATAGATTTCATTGCTGAGTGATATTGCATTGTACGTAAGTACCACAACTTCTTTATCCATCTTTCGCTTTCTGCGATATTGAACTTGTACCGTAAACGAGGTTCTTGTAAACAGAGCTGTCCCAAACTTTGGGGTGGCTGTGTCTTTTTGATTTTAATTTCCCTAAGCTATAGGACCATAAGTGGAAGTGCCCTAGGCTCTGTTCCTCAGTTTTTTAGATGTTTCAGGAAACACCATACACTTCTCCCCAGTGGCTGTTGGCAATTTACATCCTGCCCATCAGCGTAACAAGGCTCCCAGTTCTCCATGGCCTGTCCTGCCTTTCTGGATTTTACACTTTTTTCAGATGGCCCTTTTGACCGGGGGGAATTGAGACTTCATTGTAGTGCAGATTTCCTTTGCAAGCTTGCTTGGTTGGCCAAAAAGGGCGTATGTGTTTTGTCCTGAATATATTCAGGAAAAAACGCATACGCCCTTTTTGGCCAGTGCATCATTGTGGACTTTCTGCCTCTTTTCCTATGCTTTAAATGCAATTCCAGTCTACCTCCTGAAATCGGTTTCCTGCAATTCTGCCCCGCTTTCAAGTCCTCTTGGCAGCCTTACTTCAGTATATTTTTGGACAATAGCTGTCATTTATAACTCTGCCGGTTTGTGAATTACAGTGCCCCTGAGCTCCTTTCTTCAACTCGCTTTCTTGTGAGCTGGCCGCAACACCGCAGGATTGCTTCAGGCCCTAATCTGGTTCCGGCACGGTATGCTGAGCCTTTGGTTAATTCCTCTTCCTGGTGGGAAATGAGAGTTAAATTCGCCCGTCCACATACCTCCAGCTACTCTCTCATTGGTTCTCCCTATTCCTGTTCATCTTCCGCAGAAATTGTAAACTGGGCCATACAGGAGGTTAAAGGCACTGACTCTCCAAGTCGGGAGAGTGTTAATAAAGCGTCTGGAATGTAGCACCCGAGTACCAGGGTACGAGAACTGAGACATATTTGAAAACGTCTCCCACTCACACGGTTGATCATACTCTGGGTTCCACATGCATGTTTTAGCTGAAGGAAGAATCCCTTAAACCTGGAGAGTTGAGACCCGTGGAATGGGTACCATGCAATGTGACTTCAAAGGGTCTTCATTTGCTCACCGAAACTCTCCAATCCTATCCCTGCTGCGTTTATGCCCCTGTACACACGCTTGGTTCTCTTTCGGAGACATAGCAATCCATAGGTTTTAAGATACTTACTAGTCAGGTACATTCTTAGGCGTTTAATATGGGGTGTTGAGTCCATTTCGTTGAGCAAGGAGTAGCTCTTGTCTATTACATATTTGGCTTAAGGAACTTTATCTGTGCTCATTTCAATCTCTGGTTTTATGCAGCACCCCAACTCACCTTTCCCCTTCAGCAAGCATAAGTTGGTTTTCTAAATTTGAGACCCTGTTCTGTTTTGTAATTCAGTGCCTGTGTAGCCAAGTTTACATTCCGTGTATTAGTGATATCTTATGACGTTTCTTTTTCTGTGTGACTTATTTCAGTTAGAATCATCATACCTGAATCCACTCATTATGCTGCTACGGGCATGATGACATAGATTTCATTGCTGAGTGATATTGCATTGTGCGTAAGTACCACAACTTTTTTATCCATTTTTCGCTTTCTGCGATATTGAACTTGTACCGTAAACGAGGTTCTTGTAAACAGAGCTGTCCCAAACTTTGGGGTGGCTGTGTCTTTTTGATTTTAATTTCCCTAAGCTATAGGACCATAAGTGGAAGTGCCCTAGGCTCTGTTCCTCAGTTTTTTAGATGTTTCAGGAAACACCATACACTTCTCCCGAGTGGCTGTTGGCAATTTACATCCCGCCCATCAGCATAACAAGGCTCCCAGTTCTCCATGGCCTGTCCTGCCTTTCTGGATTTTACACTTTTTTCATATGGCCCTTTTGACCTTGGGAAGTGAGACTTCATTGTAGTGCAGATTTCCTTTGCAAGCTTGCTTGGTTGGCCTAAAAGGGCATATGCTTTTTTTCCTGAATATATTCAGGAAAAAACGCATACGCCCTTTTTGGCAAGTGCATCATTGTGGACGTTCTGCCTCTTTTCCTATGCTTTAAATGCAAATCAAGTCTACCACCTGAAATCGGTTTCCTGCAATTCTGCCCCGGTTTCAAGTCCTCTTGGCAGCCTTCCTTCAGTAGATTTTTGGACGATAGCTGTCATTTATAACTCTGCAGGTTTGTGAATTACAGTGCCCCTGAGCTCCTTTCTTCAACTTGCTTTCTTGTGAGCTGGCCTCAACACCGCAGGATTGCTTCAGACTCTAATCTGGTTCTGGCACGGCATGCTGAGCCTTTGGTTAATTCCTCTTCCTGGTGGGAAATGAGAGTTAAATTTGCCCGTCCAGACACCTCCAGCTAGTCTCTCATTGGTTCTCCCTATTCCTGTTCATCTTCCGCAGAAATTGCAAACTGGGCCAAACAGGAGGTTAAAGGCACTGTCTCTCCAATTCGGGAGAATGTTAGTAAAGCATCTGCAATTTTGCAGCCGAGTACCAGGGGATGAGAACTGACACATATTAGAACACATCTCCCGATCACACGGTTGATCACACTCTGTGTTCCACATGCATTTTTTAGCTGAAGGAAGAATCCCTTAAACTTGGAGAGTTGAGACCCGTGGAATGGGTACCATGCAATATGACTTCAAAGGGTCTTCATTTGCTCACTGAACCTCTCCAAACCTATCACTGCTGCGTTTATGCCCCTGTACTCATGCTTGATTCTCTTTCAGAGACATAGCAATCCATAAGTTTTAAGATACTTACTATTCAGGTACATTCTTAGGCGTTTAATATGGGGTTTTGAGTCCATTTCGTTGAGCAAGGAGTAGCCCTTGTCTATTACATATTTGGCTTAAGGAACTTTATCTGTGCTCATTTCAATCTCTGGTTTTATGCAGCACCCCAACTCACCTTTCCCCTTAAGCAAGCATAAGTTGGTTTTCTAAATTTGAGACCCTGTTCTGTTTTGTAACACAGTTCCTGTGTAGCCAAGTTTACACTCCGTGTATTAGTGTTATCTTATGATGTTTCTTTTTCTGTGTGACTTATTTCAGTTAGAATCATCATCCCTGAATCCACTCTATGCTTTACAGGCCTGATGAAATAGATTTCATTGCTGATTGATATTGCATTGTACGTAAGTACCACAACTTCTTTATCCAGTTTTCACTTTCTGCGATATTGAACTTGTATCATAAACGAGGTTCTTGTAAACAGAGCTGTCCCAAAATTGGGGTGGCTGTGTCTTTTTGATTTCAATTTCCCTAAGCTATAGGACCATAAGTGGAACTGCCTTAGGCTCTGTTGCTTTGTTTTTTCGATGTTACAGGAAACACCATACACTTCTCCTGAGTGGCTGTTGGCAATTTACATCCCGCCCATCAGCATAACAAGGCTCCCAGTTCTCCATGGCCTGTCCTGCCTTTCTGGATTTTACACTTATTTCAGATGGCCCTTTTGACCCGGGGGAAGTGAGACTTCATTGTAGTGCAGATTTCCTTTGCAAGCTTGCTTGGTTGGCCAATAAGGGCGTATGCGTTTTTTCCTGAATATATTCAGGAAAAAACGCATACGCCCTTTTTGGCCTAGTGCATCATTGTCGACGTTCTGCCTCTTTTCCTATGCTTTAAATGCAATTCCAGTCTACCTCCTGAAATCGGTTTCCTGCAATTCTGCCCCGCTTTCAAGTCCTCTTGGCAGCGTTACTTCAGTATATTTTTGGACGATAGCTGTCATTTATAACTCTGCAGGTGTGTGAATTACAGTGCCCCTGAGCCCCTTTCTTCAACTCACTTTCTTGTGAGCTGGCCGCAACACCGCAGGATTGCTTCAGGCCCTAATCTGGTTCCGGCACGGCACGCTGAGCCTTTGGTTAATTCCTCTTCCTGGTGGGAAATGAGAGTTAAATTTGCCCGTCCAGACACCTCCAGCTAGTCTCTCATTGGTTCTCCCTATTCCTGTTCATCATCCGCGGAATTTGCAAACCGGGCCAAACAGGAGGTTAAAGGCACTGACTCTCCAAGTCGGGAGAGTGTTAGTAAAGTGTCTAGAATGTTGCACCCGAGTACCAGGGGACGAGAACTGAGACATATTTGAACATGACTCACGATCACACGGTTGATCATAGTCTGGGTTGCAAATGCATGTTTAGCTGAAGGAAGAATCCCTTAAACCTGGAGAGTTGAGACCCGTGGAATGGGTACCATGCAATTTGACTTCAAAGGGTCTTCATTTGCTCACCGAACCTCTCCAATCCTATCACTGCTGCGTTTATGCCCCTGTTCTCACGCTTGATTCTCTTTCAGAGACATAGCAATCCATAGGTTTTAAGATACTTACTAGTCAGGTACATTATTAGGCGTTTAATATGGGGTTTTGAGTCCATTTCGTTGAGCAAGGAGTAGCTCTTGTCTATTACATATTTGGCTTAAGGAACTTTATCTGTGCTCATTTCAATCTCTGGTTTTATGCAGCACCTCAACTCAACATTCCCCTTAAGCAACCATAAGTTGCTTTTCTACATTTGAGACCCTGTTCTGTTTTGTAATCCAGTGCCTGTGTAGCCAAGTTTACATTCCGTGTATTAGTGATATCTTATGATGTTTCTTTTTCTGTGTGACTTATTTCAGTTAGAATCATCATACCTGAATCCACTCATTATGCTGCTACGGGCCTGATGACATAGATTTCATTGCTGAGTGATATTGCATTCTACGTAAGTACCACAACTTCTTTATCCATTTTTCAATTTCTGTGATACTGAACTTGTACCGTAAACGAGGTTCTTGTAAACAGAGCCGTCCCAAACTTTGGGGTGGCTGTGTCTTTTTGATTTTAATTTCCCTAAGCTATAGGACCATAAGTGGAAGTGCCCTAGGCTCTGTTGCTTTGTTTATTAGATGTTTCAGGAAACACCATACACTTCTCCCGAGTGGCTGTTGGCAATTTACATCCCGCCCAACAGCATAACAAGGCTCCCAGTTCTCCATGGCCTGTCCTGCCTTTCTGGATTTTACACATTTTTCAGATGGCCCTTTTGTCCCGGGGGAAGTGAGACTTCATTGTAGTGCAGATTTCCTTTGCAAGCTTGCTTGGTTGGCCAAAAAGGGCGTATGCGTTTTTTTCTGAATATATTCAGGAAAAAACGCATACGCCCTTTTTGGCCAAGTGCATCATTGTGCACGTTCTGCCTCTTTTCCTATGCTTTAAATGCAATTCCAGTCTACCTCCTGAAATCGGTTTCCTGCAATTCTGCCCCGCTTTCAAGTCCTCTTGGCAGCCTTACTTCAGTATATTTTTGGACTATAGCTGTCATTTATAACTCTGCAGTGTTGTGAATTACAGTGCCCCTGAGCTCCTTTCTTCAACTCGCTTTCTTGTGAGCTGGCCGCAACACCGCAGGATTGCTTCAGGCCCTAATCTGGTTCCGGCACGGCACACTGAGCCTTTGGTTAATTCCTCTTCCTGGTCGGAAATGAGAGTTAAATTTGCCCGTTCAGACACCTCCAGCTAGTCTCTCATTGGTTCTCTCTATTCCTGTTCATCTTCCGCAGAAATTGCAAATAGGGCTAAACAGGCGGTTAAAGGCACTGACTCTCCAAGTCAGGAGAGTGTTAGTAAAGCATCTGGAATATTGCACCCGAGTACCAGGTGATGAAAACTGCGACATATTAGAACACATCTCCCGATCACACGGTTGATCATACTCTGGGTATCCACATGCATGATTTAGCTGAAGGAAGAATCCCTTAAACCTGGAGAGTTGAGACCCTTGGAATGGTACCATGCAATATGACATCAAAGGGTCTTCATTTGCTCACCGAACCTCTCCAATCCTATCACTGCTGGGTTTGTGCCCCTGTACACACGCTTGATTCTCTTTCGGAGACATAGCAATCCATAGCTTTTAAGATACTTACTAGTCAGGTACATTCTTAGGCTTTTAATATGAGGTGTTGAGTCCATTTCGTTGAGCAAGGAGTAGCTCTTGTCTATTACATATTTGGCTTAAGGAAATTTATCTGTGCTCATTTCAATCTCTGGTTTTATGCAGCACCTCAACTCAACATTCCCCTTAAGCAACCATAAGTTGGTTTTCTAAATTTGAGACCCTGTTCTGTTTTGTAATCCAGTTCCTGTGTAGCCAAGTTTACATTCCGTGTATTAGTGATATCTTATGATGTTTCTTTTTCTGTGTGACTTATTTCAGTTAGAATCATCATACCTGAATCCACTCATTATGCTGCTACGGGCCTGATGACATAGATTTCATTGCTGAGTGATATTGCATTCTACGTAAGTACCACAACTTCTTTATCCATTTTTCAATTTCTGTGATACTGAACTTGTACCGTAAACGAGGTTCTTGTAAACAGAGCCGTCCCAAACTTTGGGGTGGCTGTGTCTTTTTGATTTTAATTTCCCTAAGCTATAGGACCATAAGTGGAAGTGCCCTAGGCTCTGTTGCTTTGTTTATGAGATGTTTCAGGAAACACCATACACTTCTCCCGAGTGGCTGTTGGCAATTTACATCCCGCCCAACAGCATAACAAGGCTCCCAGTTCTCCATGGCCTGGCCTGCCTTTCTGGATTTTACACATTTTTCAGATGGCCCTTTTGTCCCGGGGGAAGTGAGACTTCATTGTAGTGCAGATTTCCTTTGCAAGCTTGCTTGGTTGGCCAAAAAGGGCGTATGCGTTTTTTTCTGAATATATTCAGGAAAAAACGCATACGCCCTTTTTGGCCAAGTGCATCATTGTGCACGTTCTGCCTCTTTTCCTATGCTTTAAATGCAATTCCAGGCTACCTCCTGAAATCGGTTTCCTGCAATTCTGCCCCGCTTTCAAGTCCTCTTGGCAGCCTTACTTCAGTAGATTTTTGGACGATAGCTGTCATTTATAACTCTGCAGGTTTGTGAATTACAGTGCCCCTGAGCTCCTTTCTTCAACTCGCTTTCTTGTGAGCTGGCCGCAACACTGCAGGATTGCTTCAGGCCCTAATCTGGTCCGGCATTGCATGCTGAGCCTTTGGTTAATTCTTCTTCCTGGTGGGAAATGAGAGTTAAATTTGCCCGTCCAGACACCTCCAGCTAGTCTCTCATTGGTTCTCCCTATTCCTGTTCATCTTCCGCAGAAATTGCAAACTGGGCCAAACAGGAGGTTAAAGGCACTGACTCTCCAAGTCGGGAGAGTGTTAGTAAAGCATCTGGAATGTTGCCCCCGAGTACCAGGGGAGGAAAACTGAGACATATTTGAACACGTCTCTTGATCACACGGTTGATCATACTCTGGGTTCCACATGCATGTTTTAGCTGAAGGAAGAATCCCTTAAACCTGGAGAGTTGAGACCCGTGGAATGGGTACCATGCAATTTGACTTCAAAGGGTCTTCATTTGCTCACCGAACCTCTACAATCCTATCACTGCTGCGTTTATGCCCCTGTACACATGCTTGATTCTCTTTCAGAGGCATAGCAATCCATTGGTTTTAAGATACTTTCTAGTCAGGTACATTCTTAGGCGTTTAATATGGGGTGTTGAGTACATTTCGTTGAGCAAGGAGTAGCTCTTGTCTATTACATATTTGGCTTAAGGAACTTTATCTGTGCTCATTTCAATCTCTGGTTTTATGCAGCACCCCAACTCACCTTTCCCCTTAAGCAAGCATAAGTTGGTTTTCTACATTTGAGACCCTGTTCTGTTTTGTAATTCAGTTCCTGTGTAGCCAAGTTTACATTCCGTGTATTAGTGATATCTTATGATGTTTCTTTTTCTGTGTGACTTATTTCAGTTAGAATCATCATACCTGAAACCACTCATTATGCTGCTATGTGCCTGATGACATAGATTTCATTGCTGAGTGATATTGCATTGTACGTAAGTACCACAACTTCTTTATCCATTTTTCGCTTCATGCGATATTGAACTTGTACCGTAAACGAGGTTCTTGTAAACAGAGCCGTCCCAAACATTGGGGTGGTTGTGTCTTTTTGATTTTAATTTCCCTAAGCTGTAGGACCACAAGTGGAAGTGCCCTAGGCTCTGTTGCTTTGTTTCTTAGATGTTTCAGGAAACACCATACACTTCTCCCAAGCGGCTGTTGGCAATTTACATCCCACCCATCAGCATAACAAGGCTCCCAGTTCTCCATGGCCTGTCCTGCCTTTCTGGATTTTACACTTTTTTCAGATGGCCCTTTTTACCGGGGGGAAGTGAGACTTCATTGTAGTGCAGATTTCCTTTGCAAGCTTGCTTGGTTGGCCAAAAAGGTCGTATGCGTTTTTTCCTGAATATATTCAGGAAAAAACGCATACGCCCTTTTTGGCCAAGTGCATCATTGTCGACATTCTGCCTCTTATCCTATGCTTTAAATGCAATTCCAGTCTACCTCCTGAAATCGGTTTCCTGCAATTCTGCCCCGCTTTCAAGTCCTCTTGGCAGCCTTACTTCAGTATATTTTTGGACGATAGCTGTCATTTATAACTCTGCAGGTTTGTGAATTACAGTGCCCCTGAGCTCCTTTCTTCAACTCGCTTTCTTGTGAGCTGGCCGCAACACTGCAGGATTGCTTCAGGCCCTAATGTGGTTCCGGCACGGCACGCTGAGCCTTTGGTTAATTCCTCTTCCTGGTGGGAAATGAGAGTTAACTTTGCCCGTCCAGACACCTCCAGCTAGTCTCTCATTGGTCCTCCCTATTCCTGTTCATCTTCCGCAGAAATTGCACACTGGGGCAAACAGGAGGTTAAAGGCACTGACTCTCCAAGTCGGGAGAGTGTTAGTAAAGCATCTGGAAGGTTGCACCCGAGTACCAGGGGACGAGAACTGAGACATATTGGAACACGTCTCCCGATCACATTGTTGATCATACTCTGGGTTCCACATGCATGATTTAGCTGAAGGAAGAATCCCTTAAACCTGGAGCGTTGAGACCCGTGGAATGGGTACCATGCAATATGACTTCAAAGGGTCTTCATTTGCTCACCGAACCTCTCCAATCCTATCACTGCTGTGTTTATTCCCCCTGTACACACGCTTGATTCTCTTTCGGAGACATAGCGATCCATAGCTTTTAAGATACTTACTAGTCAGGTACATTCTTAGGCGTTTAATATGGGGTGTTGAGTCCATTTCGTTGAGCAAGGAGTAGCTCTTGTCTATTACATATTTGGCTTAAGGAACTTTATCTGTGCTCATTTCAATCTCTGGTTTTATGCAGCACCCCAACTCACCTTTCCCCTTAAGCAAGCATAAGTTGGTTTTCTAAATTTGAGACCCTGTTCTCTTTTGTAATCCAGTTCCTGTGTAGCCAAGTTTACATTCCGTGTATTAGTGATATCTTATGATGTTTCTTTTTCTGTGTGACTTATTTCAGTTAGAATCATCATACCTGAATCCACTCATTATGCTGCTACGGGCCTGATGACATAGATTTCATTGCTGAGTGATATTTCATTGTACGTAAGTACCACTACTTCTTTATCCATTTTTCACTTTCTGCAATATTGAACTAGTCCCGTAAACGAGGGTCTTGTAAACAGAGCCATCCCAAACTTTGGGGGTGGCTGTGTCTTTTTGATTTTAATTTCCCTAAGGTATAGGGCCATATGTGGATGTGCCCTAGGCTCTGTTGCTTTGTTTTTCAGATGTTTCAGGAAACACCATACACTTCTCCCGAGTGGCTGTTGGCAATTTACATCCTGCCCATCAGCATAACAAGGCTCCCAGTTCTCCATGGCCTGTCCTGCCTTTTTGGATTTTACACTTATTTCAGATGGCCCTTTTGACCGGGGGGAAGTGAGACTTCATTGTAGTGCAGATTTCTTTTTCAAGCTTGCTTGGTTGGCCAAAAAGGGCGTATGCGTTTTTTCCTGAATATATTCAGGAAAAAACGCATATGCCCTTTTTGGCCAAGTGCATCATTGTCGACCTTCTGCCTCTTTTCCTATGCTTTAAATGCAATTCCAGTCTACCTCCTGAAATAGGTTTCCTGCAATTCTGCCCCGCTTTCAAGTCCTCTTGGCAGCCTTACTTCAGTATATTTTTGGATGATAGCTGTCATTTATAACTCTGCAGGTTTGTGAATTACAGTGCCCCTGAGCTCCTTTCTTCAACTCGCTTTCTTGTGAGCTGGCCGCAACACCGCAGGATTGCTTCAGGCCCTAATCTGGTTCCGGCACGGCACGCTGAGCCTTTGGTTAATTCCTCTTCCTTGTGGGAAATGAGAGTTAAATTTGCCCGTCCAGACACCTCCAGCTTGTCTCTCATTGGTCCTCCCTATTCCTGTTCATCTTCCGCAGAAATTGCAAACTGGGCCAAACAGGAGGTTAAAGGCACTGACTCTCCAAGTCGGGAGAGTGTTAGTAAAGCATCTGGAATGTTGCACCCGAGTACCAGGGGACGAGAACTGAGACATATTGGAACCCGTCTCCCGATCACATGGTTGATCATACTCTGGGTTCCACATGCATGATTTAGCTGAAGGAAGAATCCCTTAAACCTGGAGAGTTGAGACCCGTGGAATGGGTACCATGCAATATGACTTCAAAGGGTCTTCATTTGCTCACCGAACCTCTCCAATCCTATCACTGCTGCGTTTATGCCCCTGTACACACGCTTGATTCTCTTTCGGAGACATAGCGATCCCTAGCTTTTAATATAGTTACTAGTCAGGTACATTCTTAGGCGTTTAATATGGAGTGTTGAGTCCATTTCGTTGAGCAAGGAGTAGCTCTTGTCTATTCCATATTTTGCTTAAGGAACTTTATCTGTGCTCATTTCAATCTCTGGTTTTATGCAGCACCCCAACTCACCTTTCCCCTTAAGCAAGCATAAGATGGTTTTCTAAATTTGAGACCCTGTTCTGTTTTGTAATTCAGTTTCTGTGTAGCCAACTTTACATTCCATGTATTAGTGATATCTTATGATGTTTCTTTTTCTTGTGACTTATTTCAGTTAGAATCATCATACCTGAATCCACTCATTATGCTGCTACAGGCCTGATGACATAGATTTCATTGCTGAGTGATATTGCATTGTACGTAAGTACCAAAACTTCTTTATCCATTTTTCACTTTCTGCGATATTGAACTTGTCCCGTAAACGAGGTTCTTGTAAACAGAGCCGTCCCAAACATTGGGGTGGCTGTGTCTTTGATTTTAATTTCCCTAAGCTGTAGGACCATAAGTGGAAGTGCCCTAGGCTCTGTTGCTTTTTTTCTTAGATGTTTCAGGAAACACCATACGCTTCTCCCAAGCGGCTGTTGGCAATTTACATCCCGCCCATCAGCATAACAAGGCTCCCAGTTCTCCATGGCCTGTCCTGCCTTTCTGGGTTTTACACTTTTTTCAGATGGCCCTTTTTACCGGGGGGAAGTGAGACTTCATTGTAGTGCAGATTTCCTTTGCAAGCTTGCTTGGTTGGCCAAAAAGGGCGTATGCGTTTTTTCCTGAATATATTCAGGAAAAAACGCATACGCCCTTTTTGGCCAAGTGCATCATTGTCGACCTTCTGCCTCTTTTCCTATGCTTTAAATGCAATTCCACTCTACCTCCTGAAATCGGTTTCCTGCAATTCTGCCCCGCTTTCAAGTCCTCTTGGCAGCCTTACTTCAGTATATTTTTGGACGATAGCTGTCATTTATAACTCTGCAGGTTTCTGAATTACAGTGCCCTTGAGCTCCTTTCTTCAACTCGCTTTCTTGTGAGCTGGCCGCAACACCACAGGATTGCTTCATGCCCTAATCTGGTTCCGGCACGGCACGCTGAGCCTTTGGTTAATTCCTCTTCCTGGTGGGAAATGAGAGTTAAATTTGCCCGTCCAGACACCTCCAGCTAGTCTCTCATTGGTTCTCCCTATTCCTGTTCATCTTCCGCAGAAATTGCAAACTGGGCCAAACAGGAGGTTAAAGGCACTGACTCTCCAAGTCGGGAGAGTGTTAGTAAAGCGTCTGGAATGTTGCACCCGAGTACCAGGGGACGAGAACTGAGACATATTGGAACAAGTCTCCCGATCACACGGTTGATCATACTCTGGGTTCCACATGCCTGATTTAGCTGAAGGAAGAATCCCTTAAACCTGGAGAGTTGAGACCCGTGGAATGGGTACCATGCAATATGACTTCAAAGGGTCTTCATTTGCTCACCGAACCTCTCCAATCCTATCACTGCTGCGTTTATGCATCTGTACACACGCTTGATTCTCTTTCGGAGACATAGCAATCCATAGGGATTAAGATACTTACTAGTCAGGTACATTCTTAGGCGTTTAATATGGGGTGTTGAGTCCATTTCGTTGAGCAAGGAGTAGCTCTTCTCTGTTACATATTTGGCTTAAGGAACTTTATCTGTGCTCATTTCAATCTCTGGTTTTATGCAGCACCCCAACTCACCTTTCCCCTTAAGCAAGCATAAGTTGGTTTTCTTCATTTGAGACCCTGTTCTGTTTTGTAATTCAGTTTCTGTGTAGCCAAGTTTACATTCCATGTATTAGTGATATCTTATGATGTTTCTTTTTCTGTGTGACTTATTTCAGTTAGAATCGTCATACCTGAATCCACTCACTATGCTCCTACGGGCCTGATGACATAGATTTCATTGCTGAGTGATATTGCATTGTACGTAAGTACCACAACTTCTTTATCCATTTTTCACTTTCTGGGATATTGAACTTGTACCATAAACAAGGTTCTTGTAAACAGAGCCGTCCCAAACTTTGGGGTGGCTGTGTCTTTTTGATTTTAATTTCCCTAAGCTATAGGACCATAAGTGGAAGTGCCCTAGGCTCCGTTGCTTTGTTTTTTAGATGTTTCAGGAAACACCATACACTTCTCCCCAGTGGCTGTTGGCAATTAACATCCTGCCCATCAGCATAACAAGGCTCCCAGTTCTCCATGGACTGTCCTGCCTTTCTGGATTTTACACTTTTTTCAGATGGCCCTTCTGACCGGGGGAAGTGAGACTTCATTGTAGTGCAGATTTCTTTTGCAAGCTTGCTTGGTTGGCCAAAAATGGTGTATGCGTTTTTTCCTGAATATATTCAGGAAAAAACGCATACGACATTTTTGGCCAAGTGCATCATTTTGGACGTTCTTCCTCTTTTCCTATGCTTTAAATGCAATTCCAGTCTACCTCGGGAAATTGGTTTCCTGCAATTCTGCCCCGCTTTCAAGTCCTCTTGGCAGCCTTACTTCAGTATATTTTTGGACGATAGCTGTCATTTATAACTCTGCAGGTTTGTGAATTACAGTGCCCCTGAGCTCCTTTCTTCAACTCGCTTTCTTGTGAGCTGCCCGCAACACCGCAGGATTGCTTCAGGCCCTAATGTGGTTCTGGCACGGCACGCTGAGCCTTTGGTTAATTCCTCTTCCTGGTGGGAAATGAGAGTTAAATTTTCCCGTCCAGACACCTCCAGCTAGTCTCTCATTGGTCCTCCCTATTCCTGTTCATCTTCCGCAGAAATTGCAAACTGGGCCAAACAGGAGGTTAAAGGCACTGACTCTCCAAGTCGGGGGATTGTTAGTAAAGCGTCTGGAATGTTGCACCCGAGTACCAGGGGACGAAAACTGAGACATATTTGAACACGTCTCCCGATCACACGTTTGATCATACTCTGGGTTCCACATGCATGTTTCAGCTGAAGGAAGAATCCCTTAAACCTTGAGAGTTGAGACTCGTGGAATGGGTACCATGCAATATGACTTCAAAGGGTCTTCATTTGCTCACCGAACCTCTCCAATCCTATCACTGCTGCGTTTATGCCCCTGTACACACGCTTGATTCTCTTTCGGAGGCATAGCAATCCATAGGTTTTAAGATACTTACTAATCAGGTACATTCTTAGGCGTTTAATATGGGGTGTTGAGTCCATTTCGTTGAGCAAGGAGTAGCTCTTGTCTATTACATATTTGGCTTAAGGAATTTTATCTGTGCTCATTTCAATCTCTGGTTTTACGCAGCACCCCAACTCACCTTTTCCCTTAAGCAAGCATAAGTTGGTTTTCTAAATTTGAGACACTGTTCTCTTTTGTAATCCAGTTCCTGTGTAGCAAGGTTTACATTCCGTGTATTAGTGATATCTTATGATGTTTCTTTTTCTGTGTGACTTATTTCAGTTAGAATCGTCATACCTGAATCCACTCAGTATGCTGCTACGGGCCTGATGACATAGATTTCATTGCTGAGTGATATTGCATTTTACGTAAGTACCACAACTTCTTTATCCATTTTTCACTTTCTGCGATATTGAACTTGCACCGTAAACGAGGTTCTTGTAAACAGAGCCGTCCCAAACTTTGGGGTGGCTGTGTCTTTTTGATTTTAATTTCCCTAAGCTATAGGACCATAAGTGGAAGTGCCCTAGGCTCTGTTGCTTTGTTTTTTAGATGTTTCAGAAAACACCATACACTTCTCCAGAGTGGCTGTTGGCAATATACATCCCGCCCATCAGCATAACAAGACTCCCAGTTCTCCATGGCCTGTCCTGCCTTTCTGGATTTTACACTTTTTTCAGATGGCCCTTTTGACGGGGGGAAGTGAGACTTCATTGTAGTGCAGATTTCCTTTGCAAGCTTGCTTGGTTGGCCAAAAAGGGCGTATGCGTTTTTTCCTGAATATATTCAGGAAAAAACGCATACGCCCTTTTTGGCCAAGTGCATCATTGTCGACGTTCTGCCTCTTTTCCTATGCTTTAAATGCAATTCCAGTCTACGTCCTGAAATCGGTTTCCTGCAATTCTGCCCCACTTTCAAGTCCGCTTGGCAGCCTTACTTCAGTATATTTTTGGACGATAGCTGTCATTTATAACTCTACATGTTTGTGAATTACAAGCCCCTGAGCTCCTTTCTTCAACTCGCTTTCTTGTGAGCTGGCCGCAACACCGCAGGATTGCTTCAGGCCCTAAGCTGGTTCCGGCACGGCACTCTGAGCCTTTGGTTAATTCCTCTTCCTGGTGGGAAATGAGAGTTAAATTTGCCCGTCCAGACACCTCCAGCTAGTCTCTCATTGGTTCTCCCTATTCCTGTTCATCTTCCGCAGAAATTGCAAACTGGGCCAAACAGGAGGTTAAAGGCACTGACTCTCCAAGTCGGGAGAGTGTTAGTAAAGCGTCTGGAAAGTTGCACCCGAGTACCAGGGGACGAGAACTGAGACATATTTGAACATGTCTCCCGATCACACGGTTGATCATAGTCTGGGTTCCACATGCATGTTTTAGCTGAAGGAAGAATCCCTTCAACCTGGAGAGTTGAGACCCGTGGAATGGGTACCATGCAATATGACTTCAAAGGGTCTTCATTTGCTCACCGAACCTCTCCAATCCTATCACTGCTGCGTTTATGCCCCTGTACACACGCTTGATTCTCTTCCGGAAACATAGCGATCCATAGGTTTTAAGATACTTACTAGTCAGTTACATTCTTAGGCGTTTAATATGGGGTGTTGTGTCCATTTCGTTGAGCAAGGAGTAGCTCTTGTCTATTACGTATTTGGCTTAAGGAACTTTATCTGTGCTCATTTCAATCTCTGGTTTTATGCAGCACCCCAACTCACCTTTCCCCTTAAGCAAGCATAAGTTGATTTTGTACATTTGAGACCCTGTTCTGTTTTGTAATCCAGTTCCTGTGTAGCCAAGTTTACATTCCGTGTATTAGTGATATCTTATGATGTTTCTTTTTCTGTGTGACTTATTTCAGTTAGAATCATCATACCTGAATCCACTCATTATGGTGCTACGGGCCTGATGACATAGATTTCATTGCTGAGTGATATTACATTCTACGTAAGTACCACAACTTCTTTATCCAGTTTTCACTTTCTGCGATATTGAACTTGCACCGTAAACGAGGTTCTTGTAAACAGAGCCGTCCCAAACTTTGGGGTGGCTGTGTCTTTTTGACTTTAATTTCCCTAAGCTATAGGACCATAAGTGGAAGTGCCCTAGACTCTGTTGCTTTGTTTTTTAGATGTTTCAGGAAACACCATACACTTCTCCTGAGTGGCTGTTGGCAATTTACATCCCGCCCATCAGCATAACAAGGCTCCCAGTTCTCCATGGCCTGTCCTGCCTTTCTGGATTTTACACTTTTTCAGATGGCCCTTTTGACCCGGGGGAAGTGAGACTTCATTGTAGTGCAGATTTCCTTTGCAAGCTTGCTTGGTTGGCCAAAAAGGGCATATGCGTTTTTTCCTAAATATATTCAGGAGAAAACGCATACGCCCTTTTGGCCAAGTGCATCATTGTCTACGTTCTGCCTCTTTTCCTATGCTTTAAATGCAATTCCAGTCTACGTCCTGAAATCGGTTTCCTGCAATTCTGCCCCGCTTTCAAGTCCTCTTGGCAGCCTTACTTCAGTATATTTTTGGACGATAGCTGTCATTTATAACTCTGCAGGTTTGTGAATTACAGTGCCCCTGAGCTCCTTTCTTCAACTCACTTTCTTGTGAGCTGGTCGCACACCGCATGATTGTATCAGGCCCTAATCTGTTTCCGGCATGGCACGCTGAGCCTTTGGTTAATTCCTCTTCCTGGTGGGAAATGAGAGTTAAATTTGCCCGTCCAGACACCTCCAGCTAGTCTCTCATTGGTTCTCCCTATTCCTGTTCATCTTCCGCGGAATTTGCAAACTGGGCCAAACAGGAGGTTAAAGGCACTGACTCTCCTAGTCGGGAGAGTGTTAGTAAAGCGTCTGGAATGTTGCACCCGAGTACCAGGGGACGAGAACTGGGACATATTGGAACACGTCTCCTGATCACACGGTTGATCATACTCTGGGTTCCACATGCATGTTTTAGCTGAAGGAAGAATCCCTTAAACCTGGAGTGTTGAGACCCGTGGAATGGGTTCCATGCAATGTGACTTCAAAGGGTATTCATTTGCTTACCGAACCTCTCCAATCCTATCACTGCTGCGTTTATGCCCCTGTACACACACTTGATTCTCTTTTGGAGACATAGCAATCCATAGGTTTTAAGATACTTACTACTCAGTTACTTTATTAGGCGTTTAATATTGGGTGTTGGGTCTATTTCGTTGAGCAAGGAGTAGCTCTTGTGTATTACATATCTGGCTTAAGGAACTTTATCTGTGCTCATTTCAATCTCTGATTTTATGTAGCACCCCATCTCACCTTTCCCCTTAAGCAAGCATAAGTTGGTTTTCTGAATTTCAGACACTGTTCTGTTTTGTAATTCAGTTCCTTTGTAGACAAGTTTACATTCCGTGTATTAGTGATATCTTTCGATGTTTCTTTTTCTGTGTGACTTATTTCAGTTAGAATCATCATACCTGAATCCACTCATTATGTTGCTACGGGCCTCATGACATAGATTTCATTGCTGAGTGATATTGCATTGTACGTAAGTACCACAACTTCTTTATCCATTTTTCGCTTTCTGCGATATTGAACTTGTACCGTAAACGAGGTTCTTGTAAACAGAGCCGTCCCAAACTTTGGGGTGGCTGTGTCTTTTTGATTTTAATTTCCCTAAGCTATAGGACCATAAGTGGAAGTGCCCTAGGCTCTGTTGCTTTGTTTTTTAGATGTTTCAGGAAACACCATACACTTCTCCTGAGTGGCTGGTGGCAATTTACATCCAGCCCATCAGCATAACAAGGCTCCCAGTTCTCCATGGCCTGTCCTGCCTTTCTGGATTTTACAATTTTTTCAGATGGCCCTTTTGACCGGGGGGAAGTGAGACTTCATTGTAGTGCAGATTTCCTTTGCAAGCTTGCTTGGTTGGCCAAAAAGGGCGTATGCGTTTTTTCCTGAATATATTCAGGAAAAAACGCATACGCCCTTTTTGGCCAAGTGCATCATTGTGGACGTTCTGCCTCTTTTCCTATGCTTTAAATGCAATTCCAGTGTACCTCCTGAAATCGGTTTCCTGCAATTCTGCCCCGCTTTCAAGTCCTCTTGGCAGCCTTACTTCAGTATATTTTTGGACGATAGCTGTCATTTATAACTCTGCAGGTGTGTGAATTACAGTGCCCCTGAGCCCCTTTCTTCAACTCGCTTTCTTGTGAGCTGGCCGCAACACCGCAGGATTGCTTCAGGCCCTAATCTGGTTCCGGCACGGCACGCTGAGCCTTTGGTTAATTCCTCTTCCTGGTGGGAAATGAGAGTTAAATTTGCCCGTCCAGACACCTCCAGCTAGTCTCTCATTGGTTCTCCCTATTCCTGTTCATCTTCCGCAGAAACTGCAAACTGGGCCAAACAGGAGGTTAAAGTCACTGACTCTCCAATTCGGGAGAGTGTTAGTGAAGCGTCTGGAATGTTGCACCCGAGTACCAGGGGACGAGAATTGAGACATATTTGAACACGTCTCCCGATAACACGGTTGATCATACTCTGGGTTCCACATGCATGTTTCAGCTGAAGGCAGAATTCCTTAAATCTGGAGAGTTGAGACCCGTGGAATGGGTACCATGCAATATGACTTTAAAGGGTCTTCATTTGCTCACCGAACCTCTCCAATCCTATCACTGCTGTGTTTATGCCCCTGTACAAATGTTTGATTCTCTTTCAGAGACATAGCAATCCACAGGTTTTAAGATAATTACTAGTCAGGTACATTCTTAGGCGTTTAATATGGGGTGTTGAGTCCATTTCGTTGAGCAAGGAGTAGCTCTTGTCTATTCCATATTTGGCTTAAGGAACTTTATCTGTGCTCATTTCAATCTCTGGTTTTATGCAGCACCCCAACTCACCTTTCCCTTAAGCAAGCATAAGTTGGTTTTCTAAATTTGAGACCCTGTTCTGTTTTGTAATTCAGTGCCTGTGTAGCCAAGTTTACATTCCGTGTATTAGTGATATCTTATGATGTTTCTTTTTCTGTGTGACTTATTTCAGTTAGAATCATCATACCTGAATCCACTCATTATGCTGCTATGGGCCTGATGACATAGATTTCATTTCTGAGTGATATTGCATTGTACGTAAGTACCACAACTTCTTTATCCATTTTTTGCTTTCTGTGATATTGAACTTGTACTGTAAAGGAGGTTCTTGTAAAGAGAGCCATCACAAACTTTGGGGTGGCTGTGTCTTTTTGATTTTAATTTCCCTAAATTATAGGACCATAAGTGGAAGTGCCCTAGGCTCTGTTCCTCTGTTTTTTAGATGTTTCAGGAAGCACCATACACTTCTCCCGAGTGGCTGTTGGCAATTTACATCCCACCCATCAGCATAACAAGGCACCCAGTTCTCCATGGCCTGTCCTGGCTTTCTGGATTTTACACTTTATTCAGATGGACCTTTTGACTGGGGGGAAGTGAGACTTCATTGTAGTGCAGATTTCCTTTGCAAGCTTGCTTGGTTAGCCAAAAAGGGCGTATGCGTTTTTTCCTGAATATATTCAGGAAAAAACGCATACGCCCTTTTTGGCCAAGTGCATCATTGTCGACATTCTGCCTCTTTTCCTATGCTTTAAATGCAATTCCAGTCTACCTATTGAAATCGGTTTCCTGCAATTCTGCCCCGCTTTCAACTCCTCTTGGCAGCCTTACTTCAGTATATTTTTGGACGATAGCTGTCATTTATAACTCTGCAGGTTTGTGAATTACAGTGCCCCTTAGCTGCTTTCTTCAACTCGCTTTCTTGTGAGCTGGCCGCAACACCGCAGGATTGCTTCAGGCCCTAATCTGGTTCTGGCACGTCATGCTGAGCCTTTGGTTAATTCCTCTTCCTGGTGGGAAATGAGAGTTAAATTTGCCTGTCCAGACACCTCCAGCTAGTCTCTCATTGGTTCTCCCTATTCCTGTTCATCCTCCACAGAAATTGCAAACTGGGCCAAACAGGAGGTTAAAGGCACTGACTCTCCAAGTCGGGAGAGTTTTAGTTAAGCTTCTGGAATGTTGCACCCGAGTACCAGGGGACGAGAACTGAGACATATTGGAACACATCTCCCGATCACACGGTTGATCATACTCTGGGTTCCACATGCATGTTTTAGCTGAAGGAAGAATCCCTTAAACCTGGAGAGTTGAGACCCGTGGAATGGGTAGCATGCAATATGACTTCAAAGGGTCTTCGTTTGCTCACCGAACCTCTCCAATCCTATCACTGCTGCGTTTATGCCGCTGTACACATGCTTGATTCTCTTTCAGAGACATAGCAATCCATAGATTTTAAGATATTACTAGTCAGGTACATTCTTAGGCATTTAATATGGGGTTTTGAGTCCATTTCGTTGAGCAAGGAGTAGCTTTTGTCTATTACATATTTGGCTTAAGGAACATTATCTGTGCTCATTTCAATCTCTGGTTTTATGCAGCACCCCAACTCACCTTTCCCCTTAAGCAAGCATAAGTTGGTTTTCTAAATTTGAGACACTGTTCTGTTTTGTAATCCAGTTCCTGTGTAGCCAAGTTTACATTCCGTGTATTAGTGATATCTTATGATGTTTCTTTTTCTGTGTGACTTATTTCAGTTAGAATCATCATACCTGAATCCACTCATTATGCTGCTATGGGCCTGATGACATAGATTTCATTACTGAGTGATATTTCATTGTACGTAAGCACCACAACTTCTTTATCCATTTTTCACTTTCTGCGATATTGAACTTGTACCGTAAACGAGGTTCTTCTAAACAGAGCTGTCCCAAACTTTGGAGTGGCTGTGTCTTTTTTATTTTAATTTCCCTAAGCTATAGGACCATAAGTGGAAGTGCCCTAGGCTCTGTTGCTTTGTTTTTTAGATGTTTCAGGAAACACCATACATTTCTCCCCAGAGGCTGTTGGCAACTTACATCCCGCCTATCAGCATAAATAGGCTCCCAGTTCTCCATGGCCTGGCCTGCCTTTCTGGATTTTACACTTTTTTCAGATGGCCCTTTTGACCGGGGGGAAGTGAGACTTCACTGTAGTGCAGATTTCCTTTGCAAGCTTGCTTGGTTGGCCAAAAAGTGCGTATGCGTTTTTTCCTGAACATATTCAGGAAAAAACGCATACGCCCTTTTTGGCCAAGTGCATCATTGTGGACGTTCTGCCTCTTTTCCTATGCTTTAAATGCAATTCCAGTCTACCTCCTGAAATCGGTTTCCTGCAATTCTGCCCCGCTTTCCAGTCCTCTTGGCAGCCTTACTTCAGTATATTTTTGGATGATAGCTGTCATTTATAACTCTGCAGGTTTGTGAATTACAGTGCCCCTGAGCTCCTTTCTTCAACTCGCTTTCTTGTGAGCTGGCCGCAACACCGCAGGATTATTTCAGGCCCTAATCTGGTTCCGGCATGGCACGCTGAGCCTTTGGTTAATTCCTCTTCCTGGTGGGAAATGAGAGTTAAATTTGCCCGTCCAGACACCTCCAGCTAGTCTCTAACTGGTTCTCCCTGTTCCTGTTCATCTTCCACAGAAATTGCAAACTGGGCCAATCAAGAGGTTTAAGGCACTGAGTCTCCAAGTTGGGAGAATGTTAGTAAAGCATCTGGAATGTTGCACCCGAGTACCAGGGGAGGAAAACTGAGACATATTTGAACACGTCTCCCGATCACACGGTAGATCATACTCTGGGTTCCACATGCATGTTTTAGCTGAAGGAAGAATCCCTTAAACCTGGAGAGTTGAGACCCGTGGAATGGGTACCATGCAATATGACTTCAAAGGGTCTTCATTTGCTCACCGAACCTCTCCAATCCTATCACTGCTGTGTTTATGCCCCTGTACACACGCTTGATTCTCTTTCGGAGACATAGCAATCCATAGGTTTTAAGATACTTACTAGTCAGGTACATTCTTAGGCGTTTAATATCGGTTGTTGAGTCCATTTTGTTGAGCAAGGAGTAGCTCTTGTCTATTCCATATTTGGCTTAAGGAACTTTATCTGTGCTCATTTCAATCTCCCATTTTATGCAGCACCCCAACTCACCTTTCCCCTTAAGCAAGCATATGTTGGTTTTCTACATTTGAGACACTGTTCTTCTTTGTAATCCAGTTCCTGTGTAGCCAAGTTTACATTCCGTGTATTAGTGATATCTTATGATGTTTCCTTTTCTGTGTGACTTGTTTCAGTTTGGATCATCATAGCTGAATCCACTCATTATGCTGCTATTGGCCTGATGACATAGATTTCATTGCTGAGTGATATTGCATTGTACGTAAGTACCACAACTTCTTTATCCATTTTTCACTTTCTGTGATATTGAACTTGTACCGTAAACGAGTTTCTTGTAAACAGAGCCGTCCCAAACTTTGGGGTGGCTGTGTCTTTTTGATTTTAATTTCCCTAAGCTATAGGACCATAAGTGGAAGTGCCCTAGGCTCTGTTGCTTTGTTTATAGATGTTTCAGGAAACACCATACACTTCTCCCCAGTGGCTGTTGGCAATTTACATCCCACCCATCAGCATAACAAGGCTCCCAGTTCTCCATGGCCTGTCCTGCCTTTCTGGATTTTACACTTTTTTCAGATGGCCCTTTTGACCAGGGGGAAGTGAGACTTCATTGTAGTGCAGATTTCCTTTGCAAGCTTGCTTGGTTGGCCAAAAAGTGCGTATGCGTTTTTTCCTGAATATATTCAGGAAAAAACGCATATGCCCTTTTTGGCCAAGTGCATCATTGTCGACGTTCTGCCTCTTTTCCTATGCTTTAAATGCAATTTCAGTCTACCTCCTGAAATCGGTTTCCTGCAATTCTGCCCCACTTTCCAGTCCTCTTGGCAGCCTTACTTCAGTATATTTTTGGACGATAGCTGTCATTTATAACTCTGCAGGTTTGTGAATTACAGTGCCCCTGAGCTCCTTTCTTCAACTCGCTTTCTTGTGAGCTGGCCGCAACACCGCAGGATTATTTCAGGCCCTAATCTGGTTCCGGCATGGCACGCTGAACCTTTGGTTAATTCCTCTTCCTGGTGGTAAATGAGAGTTAAATTTGCCCGTCCAGACACCTTCACCTAGTCTCTAACTGGTTCTCCCTGTTCCTGTTCATCTTCCACAGACATTGCAAACTGGGCCAATCAAGAGGTTTAAGGCACTGAGTCTCCAAGTTGGGAGAGTGTTAGTAAAGCATCTGGAATGTTGCACCCGAGTACCAGGGGAGGAAAACTGAGACATATTTGAACACGTCTGCCGATCACACGGTAGATCATACTCTGGGTTCCACATGCATGTTTTAGCTGAAGGAAGAATCCCTTAAACCTGGAGAGTTGAGACCCGTGGAATGGGTACCATGCAATATGACTTCAAAGGGTCTTCATTTGCTCACCGAACCTCTCCAATCCTATCACTGCTGTGTTTATGCCCCTGTACACACGCTTGATTCTCTTTCGGAGACATAGCAATCCATAGGTTTTAAGATACTTACTAGTCAGGTACATTCTTAGGCGTTTAATATCGGGTGTTGAGTCCATTTTGTTGAGCAAGGAGTAGCTCTTGTCTATTCCATATTTGGCTTAAGGAACTTTATCTGTGCTCATTTCAATCTCTGGTTTTATGCAGCACCCCAACTCACCTTTCCCCTTAAGCAAGCATATGTTGGTTTTCTACATTTGAGACACTGTTCTTCTTTGTAATCCAGTTCCTGTGTAGCCAAGTTTACATTCTGTGTATTAGTGATATCTTATGATGTTTCCTTTTCTGTGTGACTTGTTTCAGTTAGGATCATCATAGCTGAATCCACTCATTATGCTGCTATTGGCCTGATGACATAGATTTCATTGCTGAGTGATATTGCATTGTACGTAAGTACCACAACTTCTTTATCCATTTTTCACTTTCTGTGATATTGAACTTGTACCGTAAACGAGTTTCTTGTAAACAGAGCCGTCCCAAACTTTGGGGTGGCTGTGTCTTTTTGATTTTAATTTCCCTAAGCTATAGGACCATAAGTGGAAGTGCCCTAGGCTCTGTTGCTTTGTTTATAGATGTTTCAGGAAACACCATACACTTCTCCCCAGTGGCTGTTGGCAATTTACATCCCACCCATCAGCATAACAAGGCTCCCAGTTCTCCATGGCCTGTCCTGCCTTTCTGGATTTTACACTTTTTTCAGATGGCCCTTTTGACCAGGGGGAAGTGAGACTTCATTGTAGTGCATTTCCTTTGCAAGCTTGCTTGATGGCCTAAAAGTGCATATGCGTTTTTTCCTGAATATATTCAGGAAAAAACGCATATGCCCTTTTTGGCCAAGTGCATCATTGTCGACGTTCTGCCTCTTTTCCTATGCTTTAAATGCAATTCCAGTCTACCTCCTGAAATCGGTTTCCTGCAATTCTGCCCCACTTTCCAGTCCTCTTGGCAGCCTTACTTCAGTATATTTTTGGACGATAGCTGTCATTTATAACTCTGCAGGTTTGTGAATTACAGTGCCCCTGAGCTCCTTTCTTCAACTCGCTTTCTTGTGAGCTGGCCGCAACACCGCAGGATTATTTCAGGCCCTAATCTGGTTCCGGCATGGCACGCTGAACCTTTGGTTAATTCCTCTTCCTGGTGGTAAATGAGAGTTAAATTTGCCCGTCCAGACACCTCCAGCTAGTCTCTAACTGGTTCTCCCTGTTCCTGTTCATCTTCCACAGAAATTGCAAACTGGGCCAATCAAGAGGTTTAAGGCACTGAGTCTCCAAGTTGGGAGAGTGTTAGTAAAGCATCTGGAATGTTGCACCCGAGTACCAGGGGAGGAAAACTGAGACATATTTGAACACGTCTCCCGATCACACGGTAGATCATACTCTGGGTTCCACATGCATGTTTTAGCTGAAGGAAGAATCCCTTAAACCTGGAGAGTTGAGACCCGTGGAATGGGTACCATGCAATATGACTTCAAAGGGTCTTCATTTGCTCACCGAACCTCTCCAATCCTATCACTGCTGTGTTTATGCCCCTGTACACACGCTTGATTCTCTTTCGGAGACATAGCAATCCATAGGTTTTAAGATACTTACTAGTCAGGTACATTCTTAGGCGTTTAATATCGGGTGTTGAGTCCATTTTGTTGAGCAAGGAGTAGCTCTTGTCTATTCCATATTTGGCTTAAGGAACTTTATCTGTGCTCATTTCAATCTCTGGTTTTATGCAGCACCCCAACTCACCTTTCCCCTTAAGCAAGCATATGTTGGTTTTCTACATTTGAGACACTGTTCTGTTTTGTAATCCAGTTCCTGTGTAGCCAAGTTTACATTCTGTGTATTAGTGATATCTTATGATGTTTCCTTTTCTGTGTGACTTGTTTCAGTTAGGACCATCATAGCTGAATCCACTCATTATGCTGCTATTGGCCTGATGACATAGATTTCATTGCTGAGTGATATTGCATTGTACGTAAGTACCACAACTTCTTTACCCATTTTTCACTTTCTGCGATATTGAACTTGTACCGTAAACGAGTTTCTTGTAAACAGAGCCGTCCCAAACTTTGGGGTGGCTGTGTCTTTTTGATTTTAATTTCCCTAAGCTATAGGACCATAAGTGGAAGTGCCCTAGGCTCTGTTGCTTTGTTTATAGATGTTTCAGGAAACACCATACACTTCTCCCCAGTGGCTGTTTGTAATTTACATCCCACCCATCAGCATAACAAGGCTCCCAGTTCTCCATGGCCTGTCCTGCCTTTCTGGATTTTACACTTTTTTCAGATGGCCCTTTTGACCAGGGGGAAGTGAGACTTCATTGTAGTGCAGATTTCCTTTGCAAGCTTGCTTGATGGCCTAAAAGTGCATATGCGTTTTTTCCTGAATATATTCAGGAAAAAACGCATATGCCCTTTTTGGCCAAGTGCATCATTGTCCACGTTCTGCCTCTTTTCCTATGCTTTAAATGCAATTCCAGTCTACCTCCTGAAATTGATTTCCTGCATTTCTGCCCTGCATTCAAGGACTCTTGGCAGCCTTACTTCGTATATTTTTGGACGATAGCTGTCATTTATAACTGTGCAGGGTTGTGAATTACAGTGCCCCTGAGCTCCTTTCTTCAACTCGCTTTCTTGTGAGCTGGCCGCAACACCGCAGGATTATTTCAGGCCCTAATCTTGTTCCGGCATGGCACGCTGAGCCTTTGGTTAATTCCTCTTCCTGGTGGGAAATGAGAGTTAAATTTGCCCGTCCAGACACCTCCGGCTAGTCTCTCATTGGTTCTCCCTATACCTGTTCATCCTCCATAGAAATTTCAAACTGGGCCAAACAGGAGGTTAAAGGCACTGATTCTCCATGTCGGGAGAGTGTTAGTTAAACTTCTGGAATGTTGCACCCGAGTACCAGGGGACGAGAACTGAGACATATTGGAACACATCTCCCAATCACACGGTTGATCATACTCTGGGTTCCACATGCATGTTTTAGCTGAAGGAAGAATCCCTTAAACCTGGAGAGTTGAGACCCGTGTAATGGGTACCATACAATACGACTTCAAAGGGTCTTCATTTGCTCACCGAACCTCTCCAATCCTATCACTGCTGCGTTTATGCCCCTCTACACATGCTTGATTCTCTTTCGGAGACATAGCAATCCATAGATTTTAAGATATTACTAGTCAGGTACATTCTTAGGCGTTTAATATGGGGTTTTGAGTCCATTTCGTTGAGCAAGGAGTAGCTCTTGTCTATTACATATTTGGCTTAAGGAACTTTATTTGTGCTCATTTCAATCTCTGGTTTTATGCAGCACCCCAGCTCACCTTTCCCCTTAAGCAAGCATAAGTTGATTTTCTAAATTTGGGACAATGTTCTGTTTTGAAATTCAGTTCCTGTGTAGCCAAGTTTACATTCCGTGTATTAGTGATATCTTATGATGTTTCTTTTTCTGTGTGACTTATTTCAGTTAGAATCATCATACCTGAATCCACTCATTATGCTGCTACGGGCCTGATGACATAGATTTCATTGCTGAGTGATATTGCATTGTACGTAAGTACCAGAACTTCTTTATCCATTTTTCACTTTCTGCGATATTGATTATGTACCGTAAACGAGGTTCTTGTAAACAGAGCCATCCCAAACTTTGGGGTGGCTGTGTCTTTTTGATTTTAATTTCCCTAAGCTGTAGGACCATAAGTGGAAGTGCCCTAGGCTCTGTTGCTTTGTTTTTTAGATGTTTCAGGAAACACCATACACTACTCCCGAGTGGCTGTTGGCAATTTACATCCCGCCCATCAGCATAACAAGGCTCCCAGTTCTCCATGGCCTGTCCTGCCTTTCTGGATTGTACACTTTTTTCAGATGGCCCTTTTGACCCGGGGGAAGTGAGACTTCATTGTAGTGCAGATTTCCTTTGCAAGCTTGCTTGGTTGGCCAAAAAGGGCGTATGCGTTTTTTCCTGAATATATTCAGGAAAAAACGCATATGCCCTTTTTGGCCAAGTGCATCATTGTCGACGTTCTGCCTCTTTTCCTTTGCTTTAAATGCAATTCCAGTCTACCTCCTGAAATCGGTTTCCTGCAATTCTGCCCCGCTTTCAAGTCCTCTTGGCAGCCTTACTTCAGTATATTTTTGGACGATAGCTGTCATTTATAACTCTGCAGGTTTGTGAATTACAGTGCCCCTGAGCTCCTTTCTTCAACTCGCTTTCTTGTGAGCTGGCCGCAACACCACAGGATTGCTTCAGGCCATAATCTGGTTCCGGCATGGCACTCTGAGCCTTTGGTTAATTCCTCTTCCTGGTGGGAAATGAGAGTTAAATTTGCCCGTCCAGACACCTCCGGCTAGTCTCTCATTGGTTCTCCCTATACCTGTTCATCCTCCATAGAAATTTCAAACTGGGCCAAACAGGAGGTTAAAGGCACTGACTCTCCATGTCGGGAGAGTGTTAGTTAAACTTCTGGAATGTTGCACCCGAGTACCAGGGGACGAGAACTGAGACATATTGGAACACATCTCCCGATCACACGGTTGATCATACTCTGGGTTCCACATGCATGTTTTAGCTGAAGGAAGAATCCCTTAAACCTGGAGAGTTGAGACCCGTGTAATGGGTACCATACAATACGACTTCAAAGGGTCTTCATTTGCTCACCAAAACTCTCCAATCCTATCACTCCTGCGTTTATGCCCCTGTACTCACGATTGATTCACTTTCAGAGACATAGCAATCCATAGGTTTTAAGATACTTACTACTCAGGTACATTATTAGGCATTTAATATGGGGTTTTGAGTCCATTTCGTTGAGCAAGGAGTAGCTCTTGTCTATTACATATTTGGCTTAAGGAACTTTATCTGTGCTCATTTCAATCTCTGGTTTTATGCGGCACCCCAACTCACCTTTCCCCTTAAGCAAGCATAAGTTGGTTTTCTAAATTTGAGACTCTGTTCTGTTTTGTAATCCAGTTCCTGTGTAGCCATGTTTACATTCCGTGTATTAGTGATATCTTATGATGTTTCTTATTCTGTGTGACTTATTTCAGTTAGAATCATCATACCTGAATCCACTCTATGCTGCTAAGGGCCTGATGACATAGATTTCATTGTTGAGTGATATTGCATTGTACGTAAGTACCACAACTTCTTTATCCATTTTTCACTTTCTGTGATATTGAACTTGTACCGTAAACGAGGTTCTTGTAAACAGAGCCGTCCCAAACATTGGGGTGGCTGTGTCTTTTTGATTTTAATTTCCCTAAGCTACAGGACCATAAGTGGAAGTGCCCTAGGCTCTGTTGCTTTGTTTTAGATGTTCCAGGAAACACCATACACTTCTCCCGAGTGGCTGTTGGCAATTTACATCCCGCCCATCAGCATAACAAGGCTCCCAGTTCTCCATGGCCTGTCCTGCCTTTCTGGATTTTACACTTTTTTCAGATGGCCCTTTTGACTGGGGGGAAGTGAGACTTCATTGTAGTGCAGATTTCCTTTGCAAGCTTGCTTGGTTGGCCAAAAAGGGCGTATGCTTTTTTTCCTGAATATATTCAGGAAAAAAAGCATACGCCCTTTTTGGCCAAGTGCATCATTGTCGACGTTCTGCCTCTTTTCCTGTGCTTTAAATGCAAATCCAGTCTACCTGCTGAAATCGGTTTCCTGCAGTTCTGCCCCGCTTTCAAGTCCTCTTGGCAGCCTTACTTCAGTATATTTTTGGACGATAGCTGTCATTTATAACTCTGCAGGTTTGTGAATTACAGTGCCCCTGAGCTCCTTTCTTCAACTCGCTTTCTTGTGAGCTGGCCGCAACACCGCAGGATTGCTTCAGGCCCTAATCTGGTTCCGGCACGGCACGCTGAGCCTTTGGTTAATTCCTCTCCCTGGTGGGAAGTGAGAGATAAATTTGCCCGTCCAGACGCCTCCAGCTAGTCTCTCATTTGTTCTCCCTATTCCTGTTCATCTTCCGTGGAATTTGCAAACTGGGCCAAACAGGAGGTTAAAGGCAATGACTCTCCAAGTCGGGAGAGTGTTAGTAAAGCATCTGGAATGTTGCACCCGAGTACCAGGGGAGGAAAACTGAGACATATTTGAACACGTCTCCCGATCACACGGTTGATCATACTCTGGGTTCCACATGCATGTTTTAGCTGAAGGAAGAATCCCTTAAACCTGGAGAGTTGAGACCCGTGGAATGGGTACCATGCAATATGACATCAAAGGGTCTTCGTTTGCTCACCGAACTTCTCCAATCCTATCACTGCTGCGTTTATGCCCCTCTACACATGCTTGATTCTCTTTCGGAGACATAGCAATCCATAGATTTTAAGATATTACTAGTCAGGTACATTATTAGGCGTTTAATATGGGGTTTTGAGTCCATTTCGTTGAGCAAGGAGTAGCTCTTGTCTATTACATATTTGGCTTAAGGAATTTTATTTGTGCTCATTTCAATCTCTGGTTTTATGCAGCACCCCAACTCACCTTTCCCCTTAAGCAAGCATAAGTTGATTTTCTAAATTTGGGACAATGTTCTGTTTTGAAATTCAGTTCCTGTGTAGCCAAGTTTACATTCCGTGTATTAGTGATATCTTATGATGTTTCTTTTTCTGTATGACTTATTTCAGTTAGAATCATCATACCTGAATCCACTCATTATGCTGCTACGGGCCTGATGACATAGATTTCATTGCTGAGTGATATTGCATTGTACGTAAGTACCACAACTTCTTTATCCATTTTTCACTTTCTGCGATATTGATTATGTACCGTAAACGAGGTTCTTGTCAACAGAGCCATCCCAAACTTTGGGGTGGCTGTGTCTTTTTGATTTTAATTTCCCTAAGCTATAGGACCATAAGTGGAAGTGCCCTAGGCTCTGTTGCTTTGTTTTTTAGATGTTTCAGGAAACACCATCCACTTCTCCCGAGTGGCTGTTGGCAAATTACATCCCGCCCATCAGCATAACAAGGCTCCCAGTTCTCCATGGCCTGTCCTGCCTTTCTGGATTTTACACTTTTTTCAGATGGCCCTTTTGACCCGGGGGAAGTGAGACTTCATTGTAGTGCAGATTTCCTTTGCAAGCTTGCTTGATGGCCTAAAAGTGCATATGCGTTTTTTCCTGAATATATTCAGGAAAAAACGCATATGCCCTTTTTGGCCAAGTGCATCATTGTCGACGTTCTGCCTCTTTTCCTATGCTTTAAATGCAATTCCAGTCTACCTCCTGAAATCGGTTTCCTGCAATTCTGCCCGGCATTCAAGTCCTCTTGGCAGCCTTACTTCAGTATATTTTTGGACGATAGCTGTCATTTATAACTCTGCAGGTTTGTGAATTACAGTGCCCCTGAGCTCCTTTCTTCAACTCGCTTTCTTGTGAGCTGGCCGCAACACCGCAGGATTGCTTCAGGCCATAATCTGGTTCCGGCATGGCACGCTGAGCCTTTGGTTAATTCCTCTTCCTGGTGGGAAATGAGAGTTAAATTTGCCCGTCCAGACACCTCCGGCTAGTCTCTCATTGGTTCTCCCTATACCTGTTCATCCTCCACAGAAATTTCAAACTGGGCCAAACAGGAGGTTAAAGGCACTGACTCTCCATGTCGGGAGAGTGTTAGTTAAACTTCTGGAATGTTGCTCCCGAGTACCAGGGGACGAGAACTGAGACATATTGGAACACATCTCCCGATCACACGGTTGATCATACTCTGGGTTCCACATGCATGTTTTAGCTGAAGGAAGAATCCCTTAAACCTGGAGAGTAGTGACCCGTGGAATGGGTACCATGCAATATGACTTCAAAGGGTCTTCGTTTGCTCACCGAACCTCTCCAATCCTATCACGGCTGCGTTTATGCCCCTCTACACATGCTTGATTCTCTTTCGGAGACATAGCAATCCATAGATTTTAAGATATTACTAGTCAGGTACATTCTTATGCGTTTTATATGGGGTTTTGAGTCCATTTCGTTGAGCAAGGAGTAGCTCTTGTCTATTACATATTTGGCTTAAGGAACTTTATCTGTGCTCATTTCAATCTCTGGTTTTATGCAGCACCCCAACTCACCTTTCCCCTTAAGAAAGCATAAGTTGATTTTCTAAATTTGGGACCATGTTCTGTTTTGAAATTCAGTTCCTGTGTAGCCAAGTTTACATTCCGTGTATTAGTGATATCTTATGATGTTTCTTTTTCTGTGTGACTTATTTCAGTTAGAATCATCATACCTGAATCCACTCATTATGCTGCTATGGGCCTGATGACATAGATGTCATTGCTGAGTGATATTGCATTGTACGTAAGTAAAACAACTTCGTTATTCATTTTTCGCTTTATGCGATATTGAACTTGTACCGTAAACGAGGTTCTTGTAAACAGAGCCATCCCAAACTTTGGGGTGGCTTTGTCTTTTTGATTTTAATTTCCCTAAGCTATAGGACCATAAGTGGAAGTGCCCTAGGCTCTGTTGCTTTGTTTTTTAGATGTTTCAGGAAACACCATACACTTCTCCCGAGTGGCTGTTGGCAATTTACATCCCGCCCATCAGCATAACAAGGCTCCCAGTTCTCCATGGCCTGTCCTGCCTTTCTGGATTTTACACTTTTTTCAGATGGCCCTTTTGACCGGGGGGAAGTGAGACTTCATTGTAGTGCAGATTTCCTTTGCAAGCTTGCTTGGTTAGCCAAAAAGGGCGTATGCGTTTTTTCCTGAATATATTCAGGAAAAAACGCATACGCCCTTTTTGGCCAAGTGCATCATTGTCAACGTTCTGCCTCTTTTCCTATGCTTTAAATGCAATTCCAGTCTACCTCCTGAAATCGGTTTCCTGCAATTCTGCCCGGCTTTCAAGTCCTCTTGGCAGCCTTACTTCAGTATATTTTTGTATGATAGCTGTCATTTATAACTCTGCAGGTTTGTGAATTACAGTGACCCTGAGCTCCTTTCTTCAACTCGCTTTCTTGTGAGCTGGTCGCAACACCGCAGGATTGCTTCAGGCCCTAATCTGGTTCCAGCATGGCACGCTGAGCCTTTGGTTAATTCCTCTTCCTGGTGGGAAATGAGAGTTAAATTTGCCCGTCCAGACACCTCCAGCTAGTCTCTCATTGGTTCTCCCTATTCCTGTTCATCTTCCGCGGAATTTGCAAACTGGGCCAAACAGGAGGTTAAAGGCACTGACTCTCCAAGTCGGGAGAGTGTTAGTAAAGCATCTGGAATGTTGCACCCGAGTACCAGGGGATGAGAACTGAGACATATTTCAACACGTCTCCCGATCACACGGTTGATCATACTCTGGGTTCCACATGCATGCTTTAGCTGAAGGAAGAATCCCTTAAACCTGGAGAGTTGAGACCCGTGGAATGGGTACCATGCAATATGACTTCAAAGGGTCTTCATTTGCTCACCGAACCTCTCCAATCCTATCACTGCTGCGTTTATGCCCCTGTACTCACGCTTGATTCTCTTTCGGAGACATAGCAATCCATAGGTTTTAAGATACTTAATAGTCAGGTACATTCTTAGGCATTTAATATGGGGTGTTGAGTCCATCTAGTTGAGCAAGGAGTAGCTCTTGTCTATTACATATTTGGCTTAAGGAACTTTATCTGTGCTCATTTCAATCTCTGGTTTTATGCAGCACCCCAACTCACCTTTCCCCTTAAGCAAGCATAAGTTGGTTTTCTAAATTTGAGACCCTGTTCTCTTTTGTAATCCAGTTCTGTGTAGCCAAGTTTACATTCCGTGTATTAGTGATATCTTATGATGTTTCTTTTTCTGTGTGACTTATTTCAGTTAGAATCATTATACCTGAATCCACTCATTATGTTGCTACAGGCCTGATGACATAGATGTCAAGGCTGAGTGATATTGCATTGTACGTAAGTACCACAAATTCTTTATCCATTTTTCACTTTCTGCGATATTGAACTTGTACCCTAAACGAGGTTTTTGTAAACAGAGCCGTCCCAAATTTTGGGGTGGCTGTGTCTTTTTGATTTTAATTTCCCTAAGCTATAGGACCATAAGTGGAAGTGCCCTAGGCTCTGTTGCTTTGTTTTGTAGATGTTTCAGGAAACACCATACTTCTCGTGAGTGGCTGTTGGCAATTTACATCCCGCCCATCAGCATAACAAGGCTCCCAGTTCTCCATGGCCTGTCCTGCCTTTCTGGATTTTACACTTTTTTCAGATGGCCCTTTTGACCGGGGGGAAGTGAGACTTCATTGTAGTGCAGATTTCCTTTGCAAGCTTGCTTGGTTGGCCAAAAAGGGCGTATGCGTTTTTTCCTGAATATATTCAGGAAAAATCCCATACGCCCTTTTTGGCCAAGTGCATCATTGTCGACGTTCTGCCTCTTTTCCTATGCTTTAAATGCAATTCCAGTCTACCTCCTGAAATCGGTGTCCTGCAATTCTGCCCCGCTTTCAAGTCCTCTTGGCAGCCTTACTTCAGTATATTTTTGGACGATAGCTGTCATTTATAACTCTGCAGGTTTGTGAATTACAGTGCCCCTGGGCTCCTTTATTTAACTCACTTTCTTGTGAGCTGGCCGCAACACCGCAGGATTGCTTCCAGCCCTAATCAGGTTCCGGCACGGCACGCTGAGCCTTTGGTTAATTCCTCTTCCTGGTGGGAAATGAGAGTTAAATTTGCCCGTCCAGACACCTCCAGCTAGTCTCTCATTGTTTCTCCCTATTCCTGTTCATGTTCCGCAGAAATTGCAAACTGGGCCAAACATGAGGTTAAAGGCACTGACTCTCCAAGTCGGGAGAGTGTTAGTAAAGGGTGTGGAATGTTGCACCCGAGTACCAGGGGACGAGAACTGAGATATAATGGCACACGTCTCCCGATCACATGGTTGATCATACTCTGGGTTCCACATGCATGTTTTAGCTGAAGGAAGAATCCCTTAAACCTGGAGAGTTGAGACCTGTAGAATGGGTACGATGCAATATGATTTCAAAGGGTCTTCGTTTGCCCACCGAACCTCTCCAATCCTATCACTGCTGCCTTTATGCCCCTGTACACACGCTTGATTCTCTTTCGGAGACATAGCAATCCATAGGTTTTAAGATACTTACTACTCAGGTACATTCTTAGGCGTTTAATATGGGGTGTTGAGTCCATTTCGTTGAGCAAGGAGTAGCTCTTGTCTATTACATATTTGGCTTAAGGAAATTTATCTGTGCTCATTTCAATCTCTGGTTTTATGCAGCACCCCAACTCACCTTTCCCCTTAAGCAAGCATAAGCTGGTTTTCTAAATTTGAGACCCTGTTCTGTTTTGGAATTCAGTTCCTGTGTAGCCAAGTTTACATTCCGTGTATTAGTGATATCTTATGATGTTTCTTTTTCTGTGTGACTTATTTCAGTTAGAATCATCATACCTGAATCCACTCATTATGCTGCTAAGGGCCTGATGACATAGATGTCATTGCTGAGGGATATTGCATTGTACGTAAATACCACAACTTCTTTATCCATTTTTCGCTTTCTGTGATATTGAACTTGTACCGTAAACGAGGTTCTTGTAAACAGAGCCATCCCAAACTTTGGGGAGGCTGTGTCTTTTTGATTTTAATTTCCCTAAGCTATAGGACCATAAGTGGAAGTGCCCTAGGCTCTGTTGCTTTGTTTTTTAGATGTTTCAGGAAACACCATACACTTCTCCTGAGTGGCTGTTGGCAATTTACATCCCGCCCATCAGCATAACAAGTCTCCCAGTTCTCCATGGCCTGTCCTGCCTTTCTGGATTTTACACTTTTTTCAGATGGCCCTTTTGACCCGGGTGAAGTGAGACTTCATTGTAGTGCAGATTTCCTTTGCAAGCTTGCTTGGTTGGCCAAAAAGTGCGTATGCGTTTTTTTCTGAATATATTCAGGAAAAAACGCATACGCCCTTTTTGGCCAAGTGCATCATTGTCCACGTTCTGCCTCTTTTCCTATGCTTTAAATGCAATTCCAGTCTACCTCCTGAAATCGGTTTCCTGCAATTCTGCCCGGCTTTCAAGTCCTCTTGGCAGCCTTACTTCAGTATATTTTTGGACGATAGCTGTCATTTATAACTCTGCAGGTTTGTGAATTACAGTGCCCCTGAGCTCCTTTCTTCAACTCGCTTTCTTGTGAGCTGTCCACAACACCGCAGGATTGCTTCAGGCCCTAATCTGGTTCCGGCACGGCACGCTGAGCCTTTGGTTAATTCCTCTTCCTGGTGGGAAATGAGAGTTAAATTTGCCCGTCCAGACACCTCCAGCTAGTCTCTCATTGGTTCTCCGTATTCCAGTTCATCTACTGGAGAAATTGCAAACTGGGCCAAACAAGAGGTTAAAGGCACTGACTCTCCAAGTCGGGAGAGTGTTAGTAAACCGTCTGGAATGTTGCACCCGAGTACCAGGGGATGAAAACTGAGACATATTGGAATACGTCTCCCCATCACATGGTTGATCATACTCTGGGTTCCACATGCATGTTTTAGCCGAAGGAAGAATCCCTTAAACCTGGATAGTTGAGACCCGTGGAAATGGTACCATGCAATATGACTTCAAAGGGTCTTCATTTGCTCACCGAACCTCTCCAATCCTATCACTGCTGCGTTTATGCCCCTGTACACATGCTTGATTCTCTTTCGGAGACATAGCAATCCATAGGTTTTAAGATACTTACAAGTCAGGTACATTCTTAGGCGTTTAATATGGGGTGTTGAGTCCATTTCGTTGAACAAGGAGTAGCTCTTGTCTATTACATATTTGGCTTAAGGAACTTTATCTGTGATCATTTCAATCTCTGGTTTTATGCAGCACCCCAACTCACCTTTCCCCTTAAGCAAGCATAAGTTGGTTTTCTAAATTTGAGACCCTGTTCTGCTTTGTAATCCAGTTCCTGTGTAGCCAAGTTTACATTCCGTGTATTAGTGATATCTTATGATGTTTCTTTTTCTGTGTGACTTATTTCAGTTAGAATCATCATACCTGAATCCACTCATTATGCTGCTACGGGCCTGATGACATAGATGTCATTGCTGAGTGATATTGCATTGTACATAAATACCACAACATCTTTATCCATTTTTCGCTTTCTGTAATATTGAACTTGTACTGTAAAGGAGGTACTTGTAAACAGAGCCGTCCCAAACTTTGCGGTGGCTGTGTCTTTTTGATTTTAATTTCCCTAAGCTATAGGACCATAAGTGGAAGTGCCCTAGGCTCTGTTACTTTGTTTTTTAGATGTTTCAGGAAACACCATACATTTCTCCCGAGTGGCTGTTGGCAATTTACATCCCGCCCATCAGCATAACAAGGCTCCCAGTTCTCCATGGCCTGTCCTGCCTTTCTGGATTTTACACTTTTTTCAGATGGCCCTTTTGACCGGGGGGAAGTGAGACTTCATTGTAGTGCAGATTTCCTTTGCAAGCTTGCTTGGTTGGCCAAAAAGGGCGTATGCGTTTTTTCCTGAATATATTCAGGAAAAAACGCATACGCCCTTTTTGGCCAAGTGCATCATTGTTGACGTTCTGCCTCTTTTCCTATGCTTTAAATGCAATTCCAGTCTACCTCCTGAAATCGGTTTCCTGCAATTCTGCCTTGCTTTCAATGCCTCTTCATAGCCTTATCTCAATATATTTTTTGAAAATAGTTGGCCTTTATAACTCTGCAGGTTTTTGAATTGCAGTGGCCCTTAGCTCCATTTTTCAGCTCTTATTTTTGTGATCTTGCCTCATAACCACAGGATTCCTTCACGCCCTATTCTTCTTCTGGGGCACCTTGCTGTGCCTTTGGTTTATTCTTCTTACTGATGTGAAATTAGAGTGACATGTGCCCATTGAAACTGCTACAGCTAGTTTCTCACTGGTTCCCCCTATTCCCATTCATCCTCCGCACTAACTGCAGACTGTGCGATACCAGAACTTAAAGCCATTGACTCTCCATGTGGGGATATTGTTAGTAAAGCGGCTGGAATGTCGATCTGGAGCCCCAGGAGAGGAAAAATGAGGTGTGTTTTAGAAACCTTTCCCGATCATATGGTATACCAGTCGCTGGGTTTCCCAAGCATGGTTTAGCTGTAGGAAGATTCCCTTCAACCTGGAGTTTTGGGACCCTTGGAATGAGTAGCATGAAGTATTGCATTAAACTTTTGGCAGTTGCTCACCAAAGCTCACCAATCCTCTCAGCCCCAAGTGTGCAGCCTTATGTCTTATCCAGCTGTGGGTTTATATGTGGTCAATCCAGGTTGCATCACAGCCCCTGAGCAAATTTTGTAAGAATTTTTCTCTCTTTCATTGTTTCTGCGTTTTGTTTTTAAAATTTATTTCTATAATGGGGTTTAGCTCATTTTCACTGCTGTGTTTGTCCCGCTCTGCACACACTTGATTCCCTTATGGAGATATATCAATACATGGGTTTTAAGATTCTTATTACCCAGATATATTTCTCTGCGGTGTATAGGGTGTGTTGAGGCCAGTTCATTGAGCAAGGTGTAGATCTTGTCTAATATCTATTTGGTTTATTGAACGGTATCTGTGCTAATTTCAAACTCTGATTTTATGCATCACCCCACCTCTCCTTTCCCCTTAAGCTGACATAAGTGTGTTTTCTAAATGTGAGACACTGTTCTGTTCTGTAATTCATTTCTTGTGCAGCCATATTTACCCTCCCTCTATAAGTGATATCTTATGATATGTTTCTTTTTCTGTTTGACTTATTTCAAGTAGTATTATCGGACCTAAATCCACTCTTTATCCTTCTACTAGCCTTATTACCTTGATTTCATGGTGAAGAGATATTCCATTGTACATAAGTACCACATCTTCTTTATCCATTGTTCTCTTTCCTGGGATATTTAAGGTGTACTGAAGTTGAGGTTCTTGTAAACAGAGTAGCCCTAAACTGTGGTGTGCTTGTGTCTTGTTGATTTTTAGACTTCCCTAGATATACTCCCATGATTGGAAGTGTCCTATGCTCTGTAGCTGTTTTTTAGATGATTTGGGAACCACCATACACTTCTCCAGAGTGGCTCTCGGCAGTTCACACACTGCCCATCAGTGTATAAAGGCTCCCTGTTCTCCATGGCCTGTCCTGCATTTCTGGTTTTTACAATTTTTTAGGATGGCCCTTTTGACCGGTGGGAAATGAGACTTCTTTGTTGTGCACATTTGCATTGCTTGCTTGCTTCATTGCCCATAAAGTGCGTATGCGTTTTTTCCTGGATATAATCAGGAAAAAACGCATACGCCCTTTTGGGCCAACTGCATCATTGTCAAAATTCTGCCGCTTTTCATATGCTTTAAAGACGAGTCCAATCTATCTCTTGAAATCTGTTTCTTGCAATTCTGTCTTGCATTCAGATCCTCTTCTTTGCCTTACCTCAACATATTTTTGGACGTTAGTTTTCATTTATAACTCTGCAGGTTTGTGAATTGCAGTGACCCTGAGCTCCATTTTTTAAGTTGCTCTTTTGTGAGCTGGCCTCAAACCCACAGGATTGCTTCAGGCCCTATTTTGGCTTCTGCGAGGCGGGCTGAGCCTTTTTTCAATTCGTATTCTTAATGGGAAATTAGAGTGATATGTGCCCGTCCAAACCCCTACAACTATTCTCTCATTGGTTCCCCCTCTTCCCGTTCATCCTCCTCACAATTTGCAAAATGTGTGAAACAGAAGTTGAAATGTGCTGATTCTCCAAGTGGGGAGATTCTAAGTAACGTGGCTGGAACGGTGAACAGGAGCACCAGGAGAGGATAAATGAGCTGCATTTTAGACACATCTCCCGATCACATGGTGTACAGTCCTCTGGGTTTTCCATGCATGTTTTAGCTGTAGGAAGATCCCTTGAACCTGCAGATTTGGGACCCATTGAATGGGTACCAGGTAGTATTACTTTAAAGGGTGTGCATTTCCTCACCCAACCTCACATTTCTCTTAGTGCAAACAGTTTCCAGCCTTATGTCTCATCCTGCTGTGGGTCTAGATGTGTTCAATCCATGTTGCATCACTGTCCCTGAGGAAAAGTTGTAAGAGGTTTTCTCTGTCTCTCTGTCGTTTATTTTTTTCAATTTATTACTATATTGGTTACAGCTGATTTTCAAAGCTCTGTTTCTTGCTGCTGTACATCCACTTGATTCACGTACAGAGAGACATCAGTAAATTATTTTTCAGATTCTTACCAGTCGTATATATTCTTTTCCGTTGACTTGAGTGTGCTGAGTGCAGTTCTTTTAGCTACCGTGTAGGCCTTGTTGATTATCAGTTTGGTATTTGGAATGGTATCTTTGCTAATTTCAACCTCCTGGATGATGCCTCACCCCTCCCCACCTTTCCCGTTTAGCAGCCTTATGCGTGTTTCCTACATATTTGACTATGTTTTTGTTTTGTAATTTATTTCATGTGTAGCCATTTTGGATTCCACCTTTAAGTGATATCTTATGATATGTGTCTTTTTCTTTTTGAATTATGTCACTTAGAAAGATCATACGTAACTCCTCCGGAGTTGTTACAACTGGCCATATTTCATTGATTTCTAGGCTGAATAATATTCCACTCTACCTAAGTACCACATCTCTATCCATTTTTTCTCTCCAGAGACATTTAAGTTATATCCTAGTCGAGGATCTTTTAAACAGAGAGAGGGTAAACTTTGGGGTGCCTGTGTCCTCTCAATTTTTGTTTTTCCCAAGATATACGCCCATGAGTGCAAGTGCCCTATGCTCTGTAGCTCATTTTTTAGATGCTTTAGTAAACACAATACACTTCTCCAGAATGGCCGTTGGCAATATACATTTCCACTATAAGTCTCACAGGGCTCCCTCTTCTCCTTGCCCTGTCCTGCATTTCTGTTGTTTATGCTTTATGAGGATGGCTCTTCTGACTGATGCGAAGTGATATCTTTTGTAGTATTGACTTCCAGTGCCCACCTGTTTGGTTGGCTAAAAAAGTGTATGCCCTTTTCTTGAATATATACAGAAAAAAACGCATACACCCTTTTTGGCCAACTGCAATGTTGGCAATGTTCAGCTCCTTTTCTTGTGCTTAATGGCGAGTCCTTTCTACCTCCTCAAATCCCTTTCCTGCCATTCTCCCTTGCTTACAAGTCCTTTTCTCTGACTTTCCTCAAGACATTTTTCAGTGATGGATATTTTCAACTCTGCAGTTTCGTGAATTTTACTGCCCCTGAGTTCCATTGTTCAACTTGTGTTTATGGGAACTGGCCACAAAGCAGCAGGATTTCCTCAAGCCCTATACTGTTTCCATGGGCAATCCTAGCCTTTGGTCAATTCGTCTTCCTGATTGGAAATTAGAGTGACATGTGCCTGTCTGAACACCTAGGACTTGTCTCTCATTGTTCCTCACCCTTCCGCTTCATCCTCTGGACAAATTCCAAACTGTACGCAACAGGATGTTGACAGTGCTGACATCTCCAAGTGGGGAGACTGTTAGTAAAGACGCTGGAGGGGTGAACCCGAGCACCAGGAGATGAGGAGATGAGATGCCTTTTCCAAACTCTTCCCGATCAGATGGTATACCATCCTCTGGGTGTGACAGACATGTTTTAGCAGTAGGAAGAGTCCCATTCATGTAAGGAGAATACCAGGGCTTTTCCAAAATCAGTGTCTACCCGAAACCCAAACTGGGAAATTTTTTAAGCTACGGCTACACATATGTTCATTAAGTGCCTTGGGAAGTAGGCAGAGTCCAAACTTTAGATGATTGAAGTCTTCAGGGTCAGAAGCACTCACCACCAGCTTCCCTTAGGTTACACTTTTACTGTCATTGATAGATGATGTCAATAAAAATATCTATTCTTTTTCAGATTATTTCCCCTTATAGGTTATAGCAAAATGTTGAGTGTAGTTCCCTGTGCTATACAGTAGTTCCTTGTTGATGATCTATTTTATACATAGCAGTGTGTATGTGTTAATCCCAAACTGTTAATTTATCCCTCCTCCCACCTTTCCCCTTTGGTAATAATAAATTATAAGATTTTATACTTCTCAGAAATGGGGGAGCTGAAAGAGAGGTATCATTTTCAATGGAAAAGCATTTAAAACAAGATTGAAGCTTTAACCAAGATTATTAGATGTACATCCTTGGAAAGAAATCACTTCGTTTCTCTAATATTGACCTGACAAATAAGACAAACCTTTTCACTGAACTTGCTTATAATAAAGTGATGGAAATATCAAATGGAAGTGTTAGAAACATCTTATTTTACCCGAGCCTTATACACTGTTCTATGTTAACTACAGTTTGGCTCACACATCTGTTCATTGAGGTTACAATAGTCTCAATTTCTGTTACTGATCCTCCAGAGTGGACCCCAACAAGTGTCCCCCTGCCCAGTGTCATTGGGGCCAACAGATCGAGACTGAGTTTGGTTCACAAGCAAAGGAAACTTTATATTTTGATCAGAGAATGGAGAGGTGAGAGCATGCACTACCCCGTGGGCTGTGGGCTGGGCTGTTGTGTAGAGATCCTGTCAGAGTCAGTGGGAGGGAGGGGGCGGAGCTCTCGAGGGCCGGGTTGGCTGCAGCTCAGGCTCTATATCGCGGAGTCTGCACTGGGCCCCAGGAGCTGAGGTGTCGTCCCAGCCATTCTGCACTAGGAAATCTGGTCTGAAGTGCCAGGTGTGGAACCTCTGCATGCGGGACCCTAGGAGCACATGAAATTAGACAAAGCACAAAGGATAAAATAGGTTAGACTTGACTTTATTGCCCAGATTCTATTTTTATCTCCCAGGGATTTTTAATGGGCTTTGCTGGGGACAAACCCCTCCTCTGCCTTTTGTCCCATTCCTCATTCTTGGAGTGCTGAGGGTGCAGACCCTTCTTCTGTAACTGCTGAGTGCTGAGTTGGGAGCCCTCATACCCGGGAGCGAGGGTCAGAGCTTCTCCCCAGCAGCCTCCAGGTGACGTTGATTGTCCCCAGGCCCCCTGTCTCCCTGCTCGTCCACCTGAGCACCAGCATTGGAAGTGTTATAGATTCTAATGACCTTTAAGGGTCGAGGAAAGAGATGTGCAGAGATGCTGTGGGGGCCGGTTTCACCCCGCCCCACATTTGTTCAGCCACCTTAGGCTGACCGTTTCTGCCAGCCTAGATGCTCTGACCAGTAGTCTGCGCTTTCTTCAATTAGGCCACTGAATTAACGTACAAACGGCACCAGGTGTCAGAGCCCTGCCTGCTCAACTCCCAGACAGTCCAGGGTCAGTGGTGATCAAGGACCATGATGGCCACTGAGTCAACAGCCTTTTGAAGTAAACAGTAGTCCAGCTGGTCTTATTGGCCACCATCATCAAGGTGTCTGTAGGCTTTTCTATGGTGACAGTGTGATATACGGTTCCCCCGCCAAGATTATTAGCTCCCCTCTGCATGCAGTAAGTCCTGCAAGCAGTAGTCTACTCTTTTGGGACACACTCTTGTTGTTTTATGAGAGAAACTCCAGGTCAAGTGATGTTCACACGAGTCGTCATGGTGCCCTGTTGCCCCCGGTTATCTCTCTGGATGTTGGAGTTGGAGGGCCTCCTCACTCGAGGTTGGTGTGCCCACGGAGCGAACCCTGCAACTTCAGGGCATGGTTGGTGGTTAGGATCACCATGTGGGGTCCTTTTCCCTTAGGAGGGAGGTGGCCTTTTGGGCTGCTGATTTCCAGGTTTTTAGATACTGCCAGTATCTTGGCCAGATGTGGCAGTGGGCCAAGCCCCTTGGTGCCCGTAGTTTATCCTACCTGGATGGCATTCTTGCATTGTTCCATTTCAAGTGGTCCCAGTTTTTGCACTAATTCTCCAATGGCGATTCACCTTTCACCGGGAATGTAAAGGTCAAAGGGTTTAGCTAAATTAGGGAGTTCCAGGGCAAGGGTCTGAATTGACTGCTCTTTCCATTCTTGAAAGGCCACTTCTGGATTCTATTCAAAAGGATCATCATCTTTTCCTTTCAGTGTTTCATATAGAGGCCCAGCTAGTGGACTGTAGTTAGGGATCCAGAAGCAGCAAACCCTGGCCTCCCCAGGAACCCCTAAGCTGTCTTCTAGTTTTAGAAAGGGGTAAGGCTGAAAATGGTTTCTTCCCTTTCCTGGGATGGGCTTCTCCGACCTTCTGTGAGAACGAAGCCCAGGCAGGTCACCGCAGTCTGTGATATTTGAGCTTTTTCTTGGACAACTTCTATCCTTTATTGGCTTGGTAGTTCAGAGGCCTCCTTAGTAGGGCTGGCGATCAGAATGTCGTCTGCGTACTGAAGGAGGGTTTCCTTTTCCAGAGGTAGAACTTTTAGGTCTTTAGCTAAGCTTTCCCCAAAGATGGTGTGGGAATTTTTGCACCCTTGGGGCAAGACGGCCCGGAAGTATTGTTTTAGTTGTATGTTGAGTCCTGCCACTCACAAACCAAAATTTCTTGTGACTCTGGGACTAATGGAATACAAAAGAAGGCATCATTGAAGACTAATACAGAATACCATGTCCTGGTGGTTGGTAGAATGACCAGCAGGGTGTAGGAATTAGGAGCAGCTGGAGGTATATCCTCGGTGGCTTCACTGACTGTCCTGACATCCTTTACCAGGTCCCCAGCAGCCCATGGGGCTCTCGTGGTCAGACCAATCCCAGAATATGGAGCTCACCTGGGCAGGTACCCCACCCCCACCCCAGCCCACGGGGCTATCGTGGTCAGGCCCCTCCCAGGATACAGAGCTACCCTTGCAGGTACTGTGGCAGGGCTGGGCACACAGGAACCGTGCACATAGCCCTCATTGCAGAGCACCCCCAGCTCACCTGTCGCTCAGAGCTGACACAGAGCACCTCAGAGCAGGACTTGAACTAACAAACAGCAGCTGCGACAGGTCTGTGACCCTGGGCATCACTCTGTGCGGCCTCCCTCCACCTGGTCTTCCAGAGACTTCCACTGCACCCGGGGCACCAGGCCTCTGTCTCCAACCACCACCCACCCCTCCTCTCCCTGACTCCTGGGTTCCTCTCATTAGGAGAGGGTTTTCTTGAAGTTGTCTCCCACTCATGGGCCAGATAAAATGATTAGAAAACAAGCCAAAGCTGCAGCCCCTTGTCTATCCTGACTCTCAGGAGCCCACACCTGTTCCTTGGACCTGGCCGGTTCAGCAAGTTCCATTTTCTGCAACTGTGAGCCCCTGAGGGGTGATGATTGGCTGACCTGGGCAGCCTTACCGTGCCGGCCAGCCCTCCCCAGGTGTGCCTGGGTTGAGATCAATATAAATACCACTCCAGGCAGCAAGAGGCCCTGCAGCCGTGCCTGACGCCATTTTCTCTGCCCTGTCAGCAGTCTCGGGGCTGGGCTGGTGGGAGGGAGTGAGAGGCCACGGCTTTGTGGGTGGCCCAGTGTGAGTGGGGCTCTGGTGGACTTTCTGCAGCAGTTGCCAGGCTGCCACCTGCTAAAGAAGAGGATGTGTCACCCATACCTGCTGCTAGAATTTCTCCCTGGGCAGAGGTGAGGAAGGAAAAAAGCAGTGGGGGCAGGGACAGGACGGGTATCTCAGGCAGGGAAATGGAAATCTTCCAGAAGAGCACCCAGGGCCAGGACCATCCTGGCTGGCCTCCAGGCACCAAGTCGGCCGGTATGCTGTCACTCGTGTGGCTCTATGGCCCTTCCTCTAGGCTTTCAAGTCCTTGTATATATTCAGGTGTTTTACCTGGGACGGGTGGGAATAGTTCAGCAGCAACTGGCCTGGGGCTCAGCTCACGTTTACTCACAGATGCCTCAGCACGGTGCCCCAGCTTTGCAATGAGGACGCTTGTTGCATGGGGGCTGCTGGCTGAATGGGAGACAATTCCCCACCACTGACCAACTTCAGAATTGTTTACAACTGGAGCAAGTGCCCTGATACGGTTTTCCTCTGTGGAACTGGTGGGTTCTGTGTTTTTTTTCTCTTTTTCGTTTTTGGTTCAAGGTAGATTTTATTCCTCTTTTTTGTATTTACAGATATAAGCATGGAAATAATTTATTCATATAAATACATGTATGTGAAGGGAATAATTGTTTTTTCTGTTTTATTTTTTAAATTTTATTTCTTTTTAATTTTGAATTTTATTTTATATTTTTATACAGCAGGTTCTTATTGGTTATCTATTTTATACATATAAATGTATACATGCCAATCCCAGTCTCACAACTCCTCCCACCACCAACACCCCCAACAGCTTTCCCCCTTGTTGTCCATACGTTTGTTGTCTACATGTGTTGCTCTATTTATGCCTTGCAAAATGGTTAATCTGTACAGTTTTTCTAGGTTCCACATATATGCATGAATATACAAGATTTGTTTTTCTCTTTCTGACTTACTTCACTCTGTATGACAGTCTCTAGATCCATCGACGTCTCTAAAAATGACCCAATTTCATTCCTTTTCATGGCTTAGTAATATTCCATTTTATATATGTACCACTGCTTTATGCATTCGTCTGTCTGTGGGCATTTAGGTTGCTTCCATTACCTCGATATTGTAAAGAGTGAGGCAATGAACATTGCGGTGAATGTCTCTTTTTGATTTATGGTTTTGTCTGGGTATATGTCCAGAACTGGGATTGCTGTATCATATGGTAATTCTACTGTTAGTTTCTTAAGAAACTCCATATTGTTCTCCATAGTGACTGTATCAATTTATATTCCCAACAATAGTGGAAGAGGGTTCCTTTTCTCCACACCCTTTCCAGCATTTTTTGTTTGTAGATTTTCTGATGATGCCCATTCTACCAGGTGTGAGGTGATACCTCATTGTTGAGTCCATTTCCTTGAGCAAGGGGTAGGTCTTGTCTATTACATATTTAGCTTATGGAATGGTATCTGTGCTAATTTCAAACTCTGGTTTTATGCAGCACCCCAATTCACCTTTCCCCTTAAGCAAGCATAAGTTGGTTTTCTAAACATGAGAGCCTGTTCTGTTTTGTAATTCAGTTCATGTGTAGCCAAGTTCTTATTCCATGTATTAGTGGTACCTTATGATGTTTCTTTTTCTGTGTGACTTTTTTCACTTAGAATCACCATGCCTGAATCTACTCATTAGGCTGGTACGGGCCTGGTGACATAGTTTTCATTGCTGAGAGGTATTCTGTTGTACGTAAGTACTGCAACTTCTTTATCCATTATTTGCTCTCTGGCATATTTAACTTGTGCTGCAGAAGAGGTTCCTGTAAACAGAGCCGTCCCAAACTTTGGGGTGGCTGTGTATTTTTTATTTTAATTTCCCTAAGCTATAGGACCATAAGTGGAAGTGCCCTAGGCTCTGTTGCTTTGTTTTAGATGTTCCAGGAAACACCATACACTTCTCCTGAGTGGCTGTTGGCAATTTACATCCCGCCCATCAGCATAACAAGGCTCCCAGTTCTCCATGGCCTATCCTGCCTTTCTGGATTTTACACTTTTTTCAGATGGCCCATTTGACTGGGGGTAAGTGAGACTTCATTGTAGTGCAGATTTCCTTTACAAGCTTGCTTGGTTGGCCTAAAAGGGCGTATGCTTTTTTTCCTGAATATATTCAGGAAAAAAAGCATACGCCCTTTTTGGCAAGTGCATCATTGTCGACGTTCTGCCTCTTTTCCTATGCTTTAAATGCAAATCAAGTCTACCACCTGAAATCGGTTTCCTGCAATTCTGCCCCGGTTTCAAGCCCTCTTGGCAGCCTTACTTCAGTAGATTTTTGTACGATAGCTGTCATTTATAACTCTGCAGGTTTGTGAATTACAGTGCCCCTGAGCTCCTTTCTTCAACTCGCTTTCTTGTGAGCTGGCCTCAACACCGCAGGATTGCTTCAGGCCCTAATCTGGTTCTGGCATGGCACGCTGAGCCTTTGGTTAATTCCTCTTCCTGGTGGGAAATGAGAGTTAAATTTGCCCGTCCAGACACCTCCAGCTAGTCTCTCATTGGTTCTCCCTATTCCTGTTCATCTTCCGCAAAAATTGAAAACTGGGCCAAACAGGAGGTTAAAGGCACTGTCTCTCCAAGTCGGGAGAATATTAGTAAAGCATCTGCAGTTTTGCACCCGAGTACCAGGGGATGAGAACTGAGACATATTAGAACACATCTCCCGATCACACGGTTGATCACACTCTGTGTTCCACATGCATTTTTTAGCTGAAGGAACAATCCCTTAAACTTGGAGAGTTGAGACCCGTGGAATGGGTACCATGCAATATGACTTCAAAGGGTCTTCATTTGCTCACCGAACCTCTCCAATCCTATCACTGCTGCGTTTATGCCCCTGTACTCACGCTTGATTCTCTTTCAGAGACATAGCAATCCATAAGTTTTAAGATACTTACTAGTCATGTACATTATTAGGCGTTTAATAAGGGGTTTTGAGTCCATTTCGTTGAGCAACAGTAGCCCTTGTCTATTACATATTTGGCTTAAGGAACATTATCTGTGCTCATTTCAATCTCTGGTTTTATGCAGCACCCCAACTCACCTTTCCCCTTAAGCAAGCATAAGTTGGTTTTCTAAATTTGAGACCCTGTTCTCTTTTGTAATCCAGTTCCTGTGTAGCCAAGTTTACACTCCGTGTATTAGTGTTATCTTATGATGTTTATTTTCTGTGTGACTTATTTCAGTTAGAATCATCATACCTGAATCCACTCTATGCTTTACAGGCCTGATGACATAGATTTCATTGCTGATTGATATTGCATTGTACGTAAGTACCACAACTTCTTTATCCAGTTTTCACTTTCTGCGATATTGAACTTGTACCATAAACGGGGTTCTTGTAAACAGAGCTGTCCCAAACTTTGGGGTGGCTGTGTCTTTCTGATTTCAAATTCCCTAAGCTATAGGACCATAAGTGGAACTGCCCTAGGCTCTGTTGCTTTGTTTTTTAGATGTTTCAGGAAACACCATACACTTCTCCTGAGTGGCTGTTGGCAATTTACATCCCGCCCATCAGCATAACAAGGCTCCCAGTTCTCCATGGCCTGTCCTGCCTTTCTGGATTTTACACTTTTTTCAGATGGCCCTTTTGACCCGGGGGAAGTGAGACTTCATTGTAGTGCAGATTTCCTTTGCAAGCTTGCTTGGTTCGCCAAAAAGGGCGTATGCGTTTTTTCCTGAATATATTCAGGAAAAAACGCATACGCCCTTTTTGGCCTAGTGCATCATTCTCGACGTTCTGCCTCTCTTCCTATGCTTTAAATGCAATTCCAGTCTACCTCCTGAAATCGGTTTCCTGCAATTCTGCCCGGGTTTCAAGTCCTCTTGGCAGCCTTACTTCAGTATATTTTTGGACGATAGCTGTCATTTATAACTCTGCAGGTTTGTGAATTACAGTGCCCCTGAACTCCTTTCTTCAAATTGCTTTCTTGTGAGCTGGCAGCAACACCGCAGGATTGCTTCAGGCCCTAATCTGATTCCGACATGGCACGCTGAGCCTTTGGTTAATTCCTCTTCGTGGTGGGAAATGAGAGTTAAATTTGCCCGTCCAGACACCTCCAGCTAGTCTCTCATTGGTTCTCCCTATTCCTGTTAATCTTCCGCGGAATTTGCAACCTGGGCCAAACAGGAGGTTAAAGGCACTGACTCTCCAATTCAGGAGAGTGTTAGTAAAGCGTCTGGAATGTTGCACCCGAGTACCAGGGGACGAGAACTGAGACATATTGGAACACGTCTCCCGATCACACGGTTGATCATACTCTGGGTTCCACATGCATGTTTTAGCTGAAGGAAGAATCCCTTAAACCTGGAGAGTTGAGACCCGTGGAATGGGTACCATGCAATATGACTTCAAAGGGTCTTCATTTGCTCACCGAACCTCTCCAATCCTATCACTGCTGCGTTTATGTCCCTGTACTCACGCTTGATTCTCTTTCAGAGACATAGCAATCTTTAGGTTTTAAGATACTTACAAGTCAGGTACGTTATAAGGTGTTTAACATGGGGTTTTGAGTCCATTTCGTTGAGGAAGGAGTAGCTCTTGTCTATTACATATTTGGCTTAAGGAACTTTATCTGTGCTCATTTCAATCTCTGGTTTTATGCAGCACCCCAACTCACCTTTCCCCTTAAGCAAGCATAAGTTGGTTTTCTAAATTGGAGACCCTGTTCTGTTTTGTAATCCAGTTCCTGTGTAGCCAAGTTTACATTCCGTGTATTAGTGATATCTTATGATGTTTCTTTTTCTGTGTGACTTATTTCAGTTAGATTCATCATACCTGAACCCACTCATTTTCTGCTACGGGCCTGATGACATAGATTTCATTGCTGAGTGATATTGCATTGTACGTAAGTACCACAACTACTTTATCCATTTTTCACTTTCTGCGATATTGAACTTGTACCGTAAACGAGTTTCTTGTAAACAGAGCCATCCCAAACTTTGGGGTGGCTGTGTCTTTTTGATTTTAATTTCCCTAAGCTATAGGACCATAAGTGGAAGTGCCCTAGGCTCTGTTGCTTTGTTTTTTAGATGTTTCAGGAAACACCATACACTTCTCCCCAGTGGCTGTTGGGAGTTTACATCCCGCCCATCAGCATAACAAGGCTCCCAGTTCTCCATGGCCTGTCCTGCCTTTCTGGATTTTACACTTTTTTCAGATGGCCACTTTGACCGCGGGGAAGTGAGACTTCATTGTAGTGCAGATTTCCTTTGCAAGCTTGCTTGGTTGGCCAAAAAGGGCGTATGCTTTTTTTCCTGAATATATTCAGGAAAACACGCATACGCCCTTTTTGGCCAAGTGCATCATTGTGGACGTTCTGCCTCTTTTCCTATGCTTTAAGTGCAATTCCTGTCTACCTCCTGAAATCGGTTTCCTGCAATTCTGCCCCGCTTTCAAGTCGTCTTGGCAGCCTTACTTCACTATATTTTTGGACGATAGCTGTCATTTATAACTCTGCAGCTTTGTGAATTACAGTGCCCCTGAGCTGCTTTATTAAACTCGCTTTCTTGTGAGCTGGCCGCAACACCGCAGGATTCCTTCAGGCCCTAATCTGGTTCCGGCACGGCACGCTGAGCCTTTGGTTAATTCCTCTTCCTGGTGGGAAATGGGAGTTAAATTTGCCCGTCCAGACACCTCCAGCTAGTCTCTCATTGGTTCTCCCTATTCCTGTTCATCTTCCGCGGAATTTGCAAACTGGGCCAAACAGGAGGTTAAAGGCACTGACTCTCCAAGTCGGGAAAGTGTTAGTAAAGCGTCTGGAATGTTGCACCCGAGTACCAGGGGACGAGAACTGAGACATATTTCAACACGTCTCCCGATCACACGGTTGATCATACTCTGGGTTCCACATGCATGTTTTAGCTGAAGGAAGAATCCCTTAAACCTGGAGAGTTGAGACCCGTGGAATGGGTACCATGCAATATGACTTCAAAGGGTCTTCATTTGCTCACCGAACCTCTCCAATCCTATCACTGCTGCGTTTATGCCCCTGTACTCACGCTTGATTCTCTTTCAGAGACATAGCAATCTTTAGGTTTTAAGATACTTACTAGTCAGGTACATTCTTAGGCGTTTAATATGCGGTGTTGAGTCCATTTTGTTGAGCAAGGAGTAGCTCTTGTCTATTCCATATTTGGCTTAAGGAACTTTATCTGTGCTCATTTCAATCTCTGGTTTTATGCAGCACCCCAACTCACCTTTCCCCTTAAGCAAGCATAAGTTGGTTTTCTAAATTTGAGACCCTGTTCTCTTTTGTAATCCAGTTCCTGTGTAGCCAAGGTTACATTCCGTGTATTAGTGATATCTTATGATATTTCTTTTTCTGTGTGACTTATTTCAGTTAGAATAATCATAACTGAATCCACTCATTATGCTGCTACGGGCCTGATGACATAGATTTCATTGCTGAGAGATATTGCATTGTACGTAAGTACCACAACTTCTTTATCAATTTTTCACTTTCTGTGATATTGAACTTGTCCCGTAAACGAGTTTCTTGTAAACAGAGCTGTCCCAAACGTTGGGGTGGCTGTGTCTTTTTGATTTTAATTTCTCTAAGCTATACGGCCATAAGTGGAAGTGCCCTAGGCTCTGTTGCTTTGTTTTTTAGATGTTTCAGGAAACACCATACACTTCCCCTGAGTGGCTGTTGGCAATATACATCCCGCCCATCAGCATAACAAGGCTCCCAGTTCTCCATGGCCTGTCCTGCCTTTCTGGATTTTACACTTTTTTCAGTGGCCCTTTTGACCGGGGGGAAGTGAGACTTCATTGTAGTGCAGATTTCCTTTGCAAGCTTGCTTGGTTGGCGAAAAAGGGCGTATGCGTTTTTTCCTGAATATATTCAGGAAAAAACGCATACGCCCTTTTTGGCCAAGTGCATCATTGTCGACGTTTTGCCTCTTTTCCTATGCTTTAAATGCAATTCCAGTGTACCTCCTGAAATCGGTTTCCTGCAATTCTGCCACGCTTTCACATCCTCTTGGCAGCCTTACTTCAGTATATTTTTGGACGATAGCTGTCATTTATAACTCTGCAGGTTTGTGAATTACAGTGCCCCTGAGCTCCTTTCTTCAACTCGCTTTCTTGTGAGCTGGCCGCAACACCGCAGGATTGCTTCAGGCCCTAATCTGGTTCCGGCACGGCACGCTGAGCGTTTGGTTAATTCCTCTTCCTGGTGGGAAATGAGAGTTAAATTTGCCCGTCCAGACACCTCCAGCTAGTCTCTCATTGGTTCTCCCTATTCCTGTTCATCTGCCGCCGAAATTGCAAACTGGGCCAAACAGGAGGTTAAAGGCACTGACTCTCCAAGTAGGGAGAGTGTTAGTAAAGCATCTGGAATGTTGCACCCGAGTACAAGGGGACGAGTCCTGAGACATATTGGAACACATCTCCCGATCACACTGTTGATCATACTCTGGGTTCCACATGCATGATTTAGCTGAAGGAAGAATCCCTTAAACCTGGAGAGTTGAGACCCGTGGAATGGGTACCATGCAATATGATTTCAAAGGGTCTTCATTTGCTCACCGAATGTCTCCAATCCTATCATTGCTGCATTTATGCCCCTGTACACACGCTTGATTCTCTTTCGGAGACATAGCAATTCATAGGTTTTAAGATACTTACTAGTCAGGTACATTCTTAGGCTTTTAATATGGGGTGTTGAGTCCATTTCGTTGAGCAAGGAGTAGCTCTTGTCTATTACATATTTGGCTTAAGGAACTTTATCTGTGCTCATTTCAATCTCTGGTTTTATGCAGCACCCCAACTCACCTTTCCCCTTAAGCAATCATAAGTTGGTTTTCTAAATTGGAGACCCTGTTCTCTTTTGTAATCCAGTTCCTGTGTAGCCAAGTTTACATTCCGTGTATTAGTGATATCTTATGATGTTTCTTTTTCTGTGTGACTTATTTCAGTTAGAATCATCATACCTGAATCCACTCATTATGCTGCTACGGGCCTGATGACATAGATTTCATTGCTGAGTGATATTGCATTGTACGTAAGTACCACAACTTCTTTATCCATTTTTAACTTTCTGTGATATTGAACTTGTCCCGTAAACGAGTTTCTTGTAAACAGAGCCGTCCCAAACGTTGGGGTGGCTGTGTCTTTTTGATTTTAATTTCCCTAAGCTATAGGGCCATAAGTGGAAGTGCCCTAGGCTCTGTTGCTTTGTTTTTTAGATGTTTCAGGAAACACCATACACTTCTCCCAAGTGGCTGTTGGCAATATACATCCCGCCCATCAGCATAACAAGGCTCCCAGTTCTCCATGGCCTGTCCTGCCTTTCTGGATTTTACACTTTTTTCAGTGTTCCTTTTGACTGGGGGGAAGTGAGACTTCATTGTAGTGCAGATTTCCTTTGCAAGCTTGCTTGGTTGGCCAAAAAGGGCGTATGCGTTTTTTCCTGAATATATTCAGGAAAAAATGCATACGCCCTTTTTGGCCAAGTGCATCATTGTCGACGTTCTGCCTCTTTTCCTATGCTTTAAGTGCAATTCCAGTCTACCTCCTGAAATCGGTTTCCTGCAATTCTGCCCCGATTTCAAGTCCTCTTGGCAGCCTTACTTCAGTATATTTTTGGACGATAGCTGTCATTTATAACTCTGCAGGTTTGTGAATTACAGTGACCCTGAGCTCCTTTCTTTAACTCACTTTCTTGTGAGCTGGCCGCAACACCGCAGGATTGCTTCAGGCCCTAATCTGCTTCCGGCACGGCATGCTGAGCCTTTGGTTAATTCCTCTTCCTGGTGGGAAATGAGAGTTAAATTTGCCCGTCCAGACACCTCCAGCTAGTCTCTCATTGGTTCTCCCTATTCCTGTTCATCTTCCGCAGAAATTGCAAACTGGGCCAAACAGGAGGTTAAAGGCACTGACTTCCAAGTCGGGAGAGTGTCAGTTAAGCGTCTGTAATGTTGCACCCGAGTACCAGGAGAATAGAACTGAGACATATTGTAACACGTCTCCTGATTACACGGTTGATCATACTCTGGGTTCCACATGCATGATTTAGCTGAAGGAAGAATCCCTTAAACCTGGAGAGTTGAGACCCGTGGAATGGGTACCATGCAATATGACTTCAAAGGGTCTTTGTTTGCTCACCGAACCTCTCCAATCCTATCACTGCTGCGTTTATGCCCCTGTACACATGCTTGATTCTCTTTCGGAGACATAGCAATCCATAGGTTTTAAGATAATTAGTAGTCAGGTACATTCTTAGGCGTTTAATATGGGGTGTTGAGTCCATTTCGTTGAGCAAGGAGTAGCTCTTGTCTATTACATATTTGGCTTAAGGAACTTTATCTGTGCTCATTTCAATCTCTGGTTTTATGCAGCACCCCAACTCACCTTTCCCCTTAAGCAAGCATAAGTTGGTTTTCTAAATTTGAGACCCTGTTCTGTTTTGTAATTCAGTTCCTGTGTAGCCAAGTTTACATTCCGTGTATTAGTGATATCTTATGATGTTTCTTTTTCTGTGTGACTTATTTCAGTTAGAATCATCATACCTGAATCCACTCATTATGCTGCTACGGGCCTGATGACATAGGTTTCATTGCTGAGTGATGTTGCATTCTACGTAAGTACCACAACTTTTTTATCCATTTTTCACTTTCTGTGATATTGAACTTGTCCCGTAAACGAGTTTCTTGTAAACAGAGCCGTCCCAAACGTTGGGGTGGCTGTGTCTTTTTGATTTTAATTTCCCTAAGCTATAGGACCATAAGTGGAAGTGCCCTAGGCTCTGTTGCTTTGTTTTTTAGATGTTTCAGGAAACACCATACACTTCTCCCGAGTGGCTGTTGGCAATTTACATCCCGCCCATCAGCATAACAAGGCTCCCAGTTCTCCATGGCCTGTCCTGCCTTGTTGGATTTTACACTTTTTTCAGATGGCCCTTTTGACCGGGGGGATGTGAGACTTCATTGTAGTGCAGATTTCCTTTGCAAGCTTGCTTGGTTGGCCAAAAAGGGCGTATGCGTTTTTTCCTGAATATATTCAGGAAAAAACGCATACGCCCTTTTTGGCCAAGTGCATCATTGTCGACGTTCTGCCTCTTTTCCTATGCTTTAAATGCAATTCCAGTTTACCTCCTGAAATCGGTTTCCTGCAATTCTGCCCCGCTTTCAAGTCCTCTTGGCAGCCTTACTTCAGTATATTTTTAGACGATAGCTGTCATTTATAACTCTGCAGGTTTGTGAGTTACAGTGCCCCTGAGCTCCTTTCTTCAACTCTCTTTCTTGTGAACTGGCCGCAACACCGCAGGATTGCTTTAGGCCCTAATCTGGTTCCGGCACGGCACTCTGATCCTTTGGTTAATTCTTCTTCCTGGTGGGAAATGAGAGTTAAATTTGCCCATCCAGACACCTCCAGCTAGTCTCTCATTGGTTCTCCCTATTCCTGTTCATTTTCAGCAGATATTGCAAACTGGGCCAAACAGGAGGTTAAAGGCACTGACTCTCCACGTCGGGAGAGTGTTAGTAAAGTGTCTGGAATGTTGCACCCAAGTACCAGGGGACGAGAACGGAGACATATTGGAACACGTCTCCCGATCACACGGTTGATCATACTCTGGGTTCCACATGCATGTTTTAGCTGAAGGAAGAATCCCTTAAACCTGGAGAGTTGAGACCCGTGGAATGGGTAACATGCAATATTCATTCAAAGGGTCTTCATTTGCTCACCGAAACTTCTCCAATCCTATCACTGCTGCGTTTATGCCCCTGTACACATGCTTGATTCTCTTTCGGAGACATAGCAATCCATAGGTTTTAAGATACTTACTAGTCAGGTACATTCTTAGGCGTTTAATATGGGGTGTTGAGTCCATTTCGTTGAGCAAGGAGTAGCTCTTGTCTATTACATATTTGGCTTAAGGAACTTTATCTGTGCTCATTTCAATCTCTGGTTTTATGCAGCACCCCAACTCACCTTTCCCCTTAAGCAAGCATAAGTTGGTTTTCTAAATTTGAGACCCTCTTCTCTTTTGTAATCCAGTTCCTGTGTAGCCAAGTTTACATTCCGTGTATTAGTGATATCTTATGATGTTTCTTTTTCTGTGTGACTTATTTCAGTTAGAATCATCATACCTGAATCCACTCATTATGCTGCTACGGGCCTGATGACATAGATTTCATTGCTGAGTGATATTGCATTGTACGTAAGTACCACAACTTCTTTATCCATTTTTCGCTTTCTGCGATATTGAACTTGTACCGTAAAGGAGGTTCTTGTAAACAGAGCCATCACAACAAACTTTGCGGTGGCTGTGTCTTTTCGATTTTAATATCCCTAAGCTATAGGACCATAAGTAGAAGTGCCCTAAGCTCTGTTGCTTTGTTTTTTAGATCTTTCTGGAAACAGCATACACTTCTCTGGAGTGGCTGTTGGCAATATACATACCGCCCATCAGCATAACAAGGCTCCCAGTTCTCCATGGCCTGTCCTGCCTTCTGGATTTTACACATTATTCAGATGGCCCTTTTGACCAGGTGAAAGTGAGACTTCATTGTAGTGCAGATTTCCTTTGCAAGCTTGCTTGGTTTGCCAAAAAGTGCGTATGCGTTTTGTCCTGAATACATTCAGGAAAAAACGCATACGCCCTTTTTTGCCAAGTGTATCAGGGTCGACGTTCTGCCTCTTTTCCTATGCTTTAAATGCAATTCCAGTCTACCTCCTGAAATTGGTTTCCTGCAACTCTTCCCTGCTTTCAAGTCCTCTTGGCAGGCTTACTTCAGTATATTTTTGGACGATAGCTGTCATTTATAACTCTGCAGGTTTGTGAATTACAGTGCCCCTGAGCTCCTTTCTTCAACTCGCTTTCTTGTGAGCTGGCCGCAACACCACAGGATTGCTTCAGGCCCTAATCTGGTTCCGGCATGGCATGCTGAGCCTTTGCTTAATTGCTATTCCTGGTGGGAAATGAGAGTTAAATTTGCCCGTCCAGACACCTCCAGCTAGTCTCTCATGGGTTCTCCCTATTCCTGTTCATCTTCCGCAGAAATTGCAAACTGGGCCAAACAGGAGGTTAAAGGCACTGACTCTCCAAGTCGGGAGAGTGTTAGTAAAGCGTCTGGAATGTTGCACACGAGTACCAGGGGTTGAAAACTGAGACATATTTGAACACGTCTCCCAATCACACGGTTGATCATACTCTGGGTTCCACATGCATGTTTTAGCTGAAGGAAGAATCCCTTAAACCTGGAGAGTTGAGACCCGTGGAATGGGTACCATGCAATATGACTTCAAAGGGTCTTCATTTGCTCACCGAACATCTCCAATCCTATCACTGCTGCGTTTATGCCCCTGTACACACGCTTGATTCTCTTTCGGAGACATAGCAATCCATAGGTTTTAAGATACTTACAAGTCAGCTACATTTTTAGTCGTTTATTATGGGGTGTTGAGCCCATTTCTTTGAGCAGAGAGTAGCTCTTGTCTATTACATGTTTGGCTTAAGGAACTTTATCTGTGCTCATTTCAATCTCTGGTTTTATGCAGCACCCCAACTCACCTTTCCCCTTAAGCAAGCATAAGTTGTTTTCTAAATTGAGACCCTGTTCTGCTTTGTAATCCAGTTCCTGTGTAGCCAAGTTTACATTCCGTGTATTAGTGATATCTTATGATGTTTCTTTTCTGTGTGACTTATTTCAGTTAGAATCATCATACCTGAATCCACTCATTATGCTGCTATGGGCCTGATGACATAGATTTCATTGCTGTGTGATATTGCATTGTACATAAGTACCACAACTTCTTTATCCATTTTTCGCTTTCTGCGATATTGAACTTGTACCGTAAATGACGTTATTGTAAACAGAGCCATCCCAAACTTTGGGGTGGCTGTGTCTTTTTGATTTTAATTTCCCTAAGCTATAGGACCATAAGTGGAAGTGCCTTATGCTCTGTTGCTTTGTTTTTTAGATGTTTCAGGAAACAGCATACACTTCTCCCCAGTGGCTGTTGGCAATTTACATCCGGCCCATCAGCATAACAAGTCTCCCAGTTCTCCATGGCCTGTCCTGCCTTTCTGGATTTTACACTTTTTTCAGATGGCTCTTTTGACCGGGGGAAAGTGAGATTTCATTGTAGTGCAGATTTCCTTTTCAAGCTTGCTTGGTTGGCCAAAAAGTGCGTAGACGTTTTTTCCTGAATACATTCAGGAAAAAACGCATACGCCCTTTTTTGCCAAGTGTATCATTGTCGACGTTCTGCCTCTTTTCCTATGCTTTAAATGCAATTCCAATCTACCTCCTGAAATCGGTTTCCTGCAATTCTGCCCTGCTTTCAAGTACTCTTGGCAGGCTTACTTCAGTATATTTTTGGACGATAGCTGTCATTTATAACTCTGCAGGTTTGTGAATTACAGTGCCCCTGAGCTCCTTTTTTCAACTCGCTTTCTTGTGAGATGGCCGCAACACCGCAGGATTGCTTCAGGCCCTAATCTGGTTCCGGCACGGCACACTGAGCCTTTGTTTAATTCCTCTTCCTGGTGGGAAATGAGAGTTAAATTTGCCCGTCCAGACACCTCCAGCTAGTCTCTCATCGGTTCTCCCTATTCCTGTTCATCTTCCGCAGAAATTGCAAACTGGGCCAAACAGGAGGTTAAAGGCACTGACTCTCCAAGTCGGCAGAGCGTTAGTAAAGCATCTGGAATGTTGCACCCGAGTACCATGGGACGAGAACTGAGACATATTGGAACACGTCTCCCGATCACACAGTTGATCATACTCTGGGTTCCACATGCATGCTTTAGCTGAAGGAAGAATCCCTTAAACCTGGAGAGTTGAGACCCGTGGAACCGTTACCATGCAATATGACTTCAAAGGGTCTTCATTTGCTCACCGCACCTCTCGAATCCTATCACTGCTGCGTTTATGCCCCTGTACACACGCTTGATTCTCTTTCAGAGACATAGCAATCCATAGGTTTTAAGATACTTACTAGTCAGGCACATTCTTAGGCATTTAATATGGGGTGTTGAGTCCATTTCGTTGAGCAAGTAGTAGCTCTTGTCTATTACATATTTGGCTTAAGGAACTTTATCTGTGTTCATTTCAATCTCTGGTTTTATGCAGCACCCCAACTCACCTTTCCCCTTAAGCAAGCATAAGTTGGTTTTCTAAATTTCAGACCCTGTTTTGTTTTGTAATTCAGTTCCTGTGTAGCAAGTTTACATTCCGTGTATTAGTGATATCTTATGATGTTTCTTTTTCTGTGTGACTTATCTCAGTTAGAATCATCATACCTGAATCCACTCATTATGCTGCTACGGGCCTGATGACGTAGATTTCATTGCTGAGTGATATTGCATTGTACGTAAGTACCAAAACTTCTTTATCCATTTTTCGCTTTATGCGATATTGAACTTGTACCGTAAACGAGGTTCTTGTAAACAGAGCCGTCCCAAACTTTGGCGTGGCTCTGCCTATTTGATTTTAATTTTCCTAAGCTATAGGACGATAAGTGGAAGTGCCCTAGGCTCTGTTCCTCTGTTTTTTAGATGTTTCAGGAAGCACCATACACTTCTCCCCAGTGGCTGTTGGCAATTTACATCCCGCCCATCAGCATAACAAGGCTCCCAGTTCTCCATGGCCTGTCCTGCCTTTCTGGATTTTACACTTTTTTCAGATGGCCCTTTTGACCGGGGAGAAGTGAGACTTCATTGCAGTGCAGATTTCCTTTGCAAGCTTGCTTGGTTGGCCAAAAAGGGCGTATGCGTTTTTTCCTGAATATATTCAGGAAGAAACACATACGCCCTTTTTGGCCAAGTGCATCATTGTGGACGTTCTGCCTCTTTTCCTATGCTTTAAATGCAATTCCAGTCTACCTCCTGAAATTGGTTTCCTGCAATTCTGCCCCCTTTCAAGTCCGCTTGGCAGCCTTACTTCAGTATATTTTTGGACGATAGCTGTCATTTATAACTCTGCATGTTTGTGAATTACAGTGCCCCTGAGCTCTTTTCTTCAACTCGCTTTCTTGTGAGCTGGCCGCAACACCGCAGGATTGCTTCAGGCCCTAATCTTGTTCTGGCACGGCCCGCTGAGCCTTTGGTTAATTTCTCTTCCTGGTGAGAAATGAGAGTTAAATTTGCCCGTCCAGACACCTCCAGCTAGTCTCTAATCGGTTCTCCCTATTCCTGTTCATCTTCCGCAGAAATTGCAAACTGGGCCAAACAGGAGGTTAAAGGCACTGACTCTGCAAGTCGGCAGAGCGTTAGTAAAGCGTCTGGAATGTTGCACCCGAGTACCAGGGGACGAGAACTGAGACATATTGGAACACGTCTCCCGATCACACGGTTGATCATACTCTGGGTTCCACATGCATGCTTTAGCTGAAGGAAGAATCCCTTAAACCTGGAGAGTTGAGACCCGTGGAACCGTTACCATGCAATATGACTTCAAAGGGTCTTCATTTGCTCACCGCACCTCTCCAATCCTATCACTGCTGCGTTTATGCCCCTGTACACACGCTTGATTCTCTTTCGGAGACATAGCAATCCATAGGTTTTAAGATACTTACTAGTCAGGCACATTCTTAGGCGTTTAATATGGGGTGTTGAGTCCATTTCGTTGAGCAAGGTGTAGCTCTTCTCTATTACATATTTGGCTTAAGGAACTTTATCTGTGCTCATTTCAATCTCTGGTTTTATGCAGCACCCCAACTCACCTTTCCCCTTAAGCAAGCATAAGTTGGTTTTCTAAATTTGAGACCCTGTTCTGTTTTGTAATCCAGTTCCTGTGTAGCCAAGTTTACATTCCGTGTATTAATGATATCTTATGATGTTTCTTTTTCTTGTGACTTATTTCAGTTAGAATCATCATACGTGAATTCACTCATTATGCTGCTACGGGCCTGATGACATAGATTTCATTGCTGAGTGATATTGCATTGTACGTAAGTACCAAAACTTCTTTATCCATTTTTCACTTTCTGCAATATTGAACTTGTCCCGTAAACGAGGTTCTTATAAACAGAGCTGTCCCAAACTTTGGGGTGGCTGTGTCTTTTTGATTTTAATTTCCCTAAGCTATAGGACCATAAGTGGAATTGCCCTAAGCTCTGTTGCTTTGTTTCTCAGATGTTTCAGGAAACACCATACACTTCTCCCAAGTGGCTGTTGGCAATTTACATCCCACCCATCAGCATAACAAGGCTCCCAGTTCTCCATGGCCTGTCCTGCCTTTCTGGATTTTACACTTTTTTCAGATGGCCCTTTTGACCGGGGAGAAGTGAGACTTCATTGTAGTGTAGTGCAGATTTCCTTTGCAAGCTTGCTTGGTTGGCCAAAAAGGGCGTACGTGTTTTTTTCCTGAATATATTCAGGAAAAAACGCATACGCTCTTTTTGGCCAAGTGCATCATTGTCGACGTTCTGCCTCTTTTCCTATGCTTTAAATGCAATTCCAGTCTACATCCTGAAACCGTATTCTTGCAATTCTGCCCCGCTTTGAAGTCCTCTTGGCAGCCTTACTTCAGTATATTTTTGGACAATAGCTGTCATTTATAACTCTGCAGGTTTGTGAATTACAGTGCCCCTGAACTCCTTTCTTCAACTCGCTTTCTTGTGAGCTGGCCGCAACACCGCAAGATTGCTTCAGGCCCTAATCTGGTTCCGGCACGGCACGCTGTGCGTTTGGTTAATTCCTCTTCCTGGTGGGAAATGAGAGTTAAATTTGCCCGTCCAGACACCTCCAGCTAGTCTCTCATTGGTTCTCCCTATTCCTGTTCATCTTCCGCAGAAATTGCAAACTGGGCCAAACAGGAGGTTAAAGGCACTGACTCTCCAAGTCGGGAGAGTGTTAGTAAAGCATCTGGAATGTTGCACCCGAGTACCAGGGGAGGAAAACTGAGACATATTTGAACACGTCTCCCGATCACACAGTTGATCATACTCTGGGTTCCACATGCATGTTTTAGCTGAAGGAAGAATCCCTTAAACCTGGAGAGTTGAGACCCGTGGAATGGGTACCATTCAATATGACTTCAAAGGGTCTTCGTTTGCTCACCGAACCTCTCCAATCCTATCACTGCTGCGTTTATGCCCCTCTACACATGCTTGATTCTCTTTTGGAGACATAGCAATCCATAGATTTTAAGATATTACTAGTCAAGTACATTCTTAGGCATTTAATATGGGGTTTTGAGTCCATTTCGTTGAGCAAGGAGTAGCTCTTGTCTATTACATATTTGGCTTAAGGAACTTTATTTGTGCTCATTTCAATCTCTGGTTTTATGCAGCACCCCAACTCACCTTTCCCCTTAAGCAAGCATAAGTTGATTTTCTAAATTTGGGACCATGTTCTGTTTTGAAATTCAGTTCCTGTGTAGCCAAGTTTACATTCCGTGTATTAGTGATATCTTATGATGTTTCTTTTTCTGTGTGACTTATTTCAGTTAGAATCATCATACCTGAATCCACTCATTATGCTGCTATGGGCCTGATGACATAGATGTCATTGCTGAGTGATATTGCATTGTACGTAAGTACCACAACTTCTTTATCCATTTTTCGCTTTATGCGATATTGAACTTGTACTGTAAACGAGTTTCTTGTAAACAGAGCCATCCCAAACTTTGGGGTGGCTGTGTCTTTTTGATTTTAATTTCCCTAAGCTATAGGACCATAAGTGGAAGTGCCCTAGGCTCTGTTGCTTTGTTTTTTAGATGTTTCAGGAAACACCATACACTTCTCCCGAGTGGCTGTTGGCAATTTACATCCCGCCCATCAGCATAACAAGGCTCCCAGTTCTCCATGGCCTGTCCTGCCTTTCTGGATTTTACACTTTTTTCAGATGGCCCTTGTGACCACGGGGAAGTGAGACTTCATTGTAGTGCAGATTTCCTTTGCAAGCTTGCTTGGTTGGCCAAAAAGAGCGTATGCGTTTTTTCCTGAATATATTCAGGAAAAAACGCATATGCCCTTTTTGGCCAAGTGCATCATTGTCGACCTTCTGTCTCTTTTCCTATGCTTTAAATGCAATTCCAGTCTACCTCCTGAAATCGGTTTCCGGCAATTCTGCCCCGCTTTCAAGTCCTCTTGGCAGCCTTACTTCAGTATATTTTTGGATGATAGCTGTCATTTATAACTCTGCAGGTTTGTGAATTACAGTGCCCCTGAGCTCCTTTCTTCAACTCGCTTTCTTGTGAGCTGGCCGCAACACCGCAGGATTGCTTCAGGCCCTAATCTGGTTCCGGCATGGCACGCTGAGCCTTTGGTTAATTCCTCTTCCTGGTGGGAAATGAGAGTTAAATTTTCCCGTCCAGACACCTCCAGCTAGTCTCTCATTGGTTCTCCCTATTCCTGTTCATCTTCCGTGGAATTTGCAAACTGGGCCAAACAGGAGGTTAAAGGCACTGACTCTCCAAGTCGGGAGAGTGTTAGTAAAGCATCTGGAATGTTGCACCCGAGTACCAGGGGATGAGAACTGAGACATATTTCAACACGTCTCCCGATCACATGGTTGATCATACTCTGGGTTCCACATGCATGTTTTAGCTGAAGGAAGAATCCCTTAAACCTGGAGAGTTGAGACCCGTGGAATGGGTACCATGCAATATGACTTCAAAGGGTCTTCATTTGCTCACCAAAACTCTCCAATCCTATCACTGCTGCGTTTTTGCCCCTGTACTCACAATTGATTCACTTTCAGAGACATAGCAATCCATAGGTTTTAAGATACTTACTAGTCAGGTACATTCTTAGGCGTTTAATATGGGGTGTTGAGTCCATTTCGTTGAGCAAGGAGTAGCTCTTGTCTATTACGTATTTGGCTTAAGGAACTTTATCTGTGTTCATTTCAATCTCTGGTTTTATGCAGCACCCCAACTCACCTTTCCCCTTAAGCAAGCATAAGTTGATTTTCTAAATTTGGGACCATGTTCTGTTTTGAAATTCAGTTCCTGTGTAGCCAAGTTTACATTCCGTGTATTAGTGATATCTTATGATGTTTCTATTTCTGTGTGACTTATTTCAGTTAGAATCATCATACCTGAATCCACTCATTATGCTGCTATGGGCCTGATGACATAGATATCATTGCTGAGTGATATTGCATTGTACGTAAGTACCACAACTTCTTTATCCATTTTTCGCTTTATGCGATATTGAACTTGTACCGTAAACGAGTTTCTTGTAAACAGAGCCATCCCAAACTTTGGGGTGGCTGTGTCTTTTTGATTTTAATTTCCCTAAGCTATAGGACTATAAGTGGAAGTGCCCTAGGCTCCGTTGCTTTGTTTTTTAGATGTTTCAGGAAACACCATACACTTCTCCCGAGTGGCTGTTGGCAATTTACATCCCGACCATCAGCATAACGAGGCTCCCAGTTCTCCATGGCCTGTCCTGCCTTTCTGGATTTTACACTTTTTTCAGATGGCCCTTGTGACCGGGGGGGAAGTGAGACTTCATTGTAGTGCAGATTTCCTTTGCAAGCTTGCTTGGTTGGCCAAAAATGTCGTATGCACTTTTTCCTGAATATATTCAGAAAAAAACGCATACGCCCTTTTTGGCCAAGTGCATCAATGTCAACCTTCTGCCTCTTTTCCTATGTTTTAAATGCAATTCCAGTCTACCTCCTGAAATCGGTTTCCTGCAATTCTGCCCCGCTTTCAAGTCCTCTTGGCAGCCTTACTTCAGTATATTTTTGGACGATAGCTGTCATTTATAACTCTGCAGGTTTGTGAATTACAGTGCCCCTGAGCTCCTTTCTTCAACTCGCTTTCTTGTGAGCTGGCCGCAACACCGCAGGATTGCTTCAGGCCCTAATCTGGTTCCGACACGGCATGCTGAGCGTTTGGTTAATTCCTCTTCCTGGTGGGAAATGAGAGTTAAATTTGCCCGTCCAGACACCTCCAGCTAGTCTCTCATTGGTTCTCCCTATTCCTGTTCATCTTCCGCAGAAATTGCAAACTGGGCCAAACAGGAGGTTAAAGGCACTGACTCTCCAAGTCGGGAGAGTGTTAGTAAAGCATCTGGAATGTTGCACCCGAGTACCAGGGGAGGAAAACTGAGACATATTTGAACAAGTCTCCCGATCACACAGTTGATCATACTCTGGGTTCCACATGCATGTTTTAGCTGAAGGAAGAATCCCTTAAACCTGGAGAGTTGAGACCCGTGGAATGGGTACCATTCAATATGACTTCAAAGGGTCTTCGTTTGCTCACCGAACCTCTCCAATCCTATCACTGCTGCGTTTATACCCCTCTACACATGCTTGATTCTCTTTCGGAGACATAGCAATCCATAGATTTTAAGATATTACTAGTCAGGTACATTCTTAGGCGTTTAATATGGGGTTTTGAGTCCATTTCGTTGAGCAAGGAGTAGCTCTTGTCTATTACATATTTGGCTTAAGGAACTTTATTTGTGCTCATTTCAATCTCTGGTTTTATGCAGCACCCCAACTCACCTTTCCCCTTAAGCAAGCATAAGATGATTTTCTAAATTTGGGACCATGTTCTGTTTTGAAATTCAGTTCCTGTGTAGCCAAGTTTACATTCCGTGTATTAGTGATATCTTATGATGTTTCTTTTTCTGTGTGACTTATTTCAGTTAGAATCATCATACCTGAATCCACTCATTATGCTGCTATGGGCCTGATGACATAGATGTCATTGCTGAGTGATATTGCATTGTACGTAAGTACCACAACTTCTTTATCCATTTTTCGATTTATGCGATATTGAACTTGTACCGTAAATGAGTTTCTTGTAAACAGAGCCATCCCAAACTTTGGGGTGGCTGTGTCTTTTTGATTTTAATTTCCCTAAGCTATAGGACCATAAGTGGAAGTGCCCTAGGCTCTGTTGCTTTGTTTTTTAGATGTTTCAGGAAACAGCATACACTTCTCCCGAGTGGCTGTTGCCAATTTACATCCCGCCCATCAGCATAACAAGGCTCCCAGTTCTCCATGGCCTGTCCTGCCTTTCTGGATTTTACACTTTTTTCAGATGGCCCTTGTGACCAGGGGGAAGTGAGACTTCATTGTAGTGCAGATTTCCTTTGCAAGCTTGCTTGGTTGGCCAAAAAGGGCGTATGCGTTTTATCCTGAATATATTCAGGAAAAAACGCATATGCCCTTTTTGGCCAAGTGCATCATTGTCGACCTTCTGTCTCTTTTCCTATGCTTTAAATGCAATTCCAGTCTACCTCCTGAAATCGGTTTCCTGCAATTCTGCCCCGCTTTCAAGTCCTCTTGGCAGCCTTACTTCAGTATATTTTTGGATGATAGCTGTCATTTATAACTCTGCAGATTTGTGAATTACAGTGCCCCCGAGCTCCTTTCTTCAACTCGCTTTCTTGTGAGCTGGCCGCAACACCGCAGGATTGCTTCAGGCCCTAATCTGGTTCCGGCATGGCACGCTGAGCCTTTGGTTAATTCCTCTTCCTGGTGGGAAATGAGAGTTAAATTTTCCCGTCCAGACACCTCCAGCTAGTCTCTCATTGGTTCTCCCTATTCCTGTTCATCTTCCGTGGAATTTGCAAACTGGGCCAAACAGGAGGTTAAAGGCACTGACTCTCCAAGTCGGGAGAGTGTTAGTAAAGCATCTGGAATGTTGCACCCGAGTACCAGGGGACGAGAACTGAGACATATTTCAACACGTCTCCCGATCACATGGTTGATCATACTCTGGGTTCCACATGCATGTTTTAGCTGAAGGAAGAATCCCTTAAACCTGGAGAGTTGAGACCCGTGGAATGGGTACCATGCAATATGACTTCAAAGGGTCTTCATTTGCTCACCAAAACTCTCCAATCCTATCACTGCTGCGTTTTTGTCCCTGTACTCAGGATTGATTCACTTTCAGAGACATAGCAATCCATAGGTTTTAAGATACTTACTAGTCAGGTACATTCTTAGGCGTTTAATATGGGGTGTTGAGTCCATTTCGTTGAGCAAGGAGTAGCTCTTGTCTATTACATATTTGGCTTAAGGAACTTTATTTGTGCTCATTTCAATCTCTGGTTTTATGCAGCAACCCAACTCACCTTTCCCCTTAAGCAAGCATAAGTTGATTTTCTAAATTTGGGACCATGTACTGTTTTGAAATTCAGTTCCTGTGTAGCCAAGTTTACATTCCGTGTATTAGTGATATCTTATGATGTTTCTTTTTCTGTGTGACTTATTTCAGTTAGAATCATCATACCTGAATCCACTCATTATGCTGCTACGGGCCTGATGACATAGATTTCATTGCTGAGTGATATTGCATTGTACGTAAGTACCACCACTTCTTTATCCATTTTTCACTTTCTGCGAAAATGAACTTGTACCGTAAAGGAGTTCTTGTAAACAGAGCCGTCCCATACTTTGGGGTCGCTGTGTCTTTTTGATTTTAATTTCCCTAAGCTATAGGACCATAAGTGGAAGTGCCCTAGGCTCTGTTGCTTTGTTTTTTAGATGTTTCAGGAAACACCATACACTTCTCCCCAGTGACTGTTGGCGATTTACATGCCACCCATCAGCATAACAAGGCTCCCAGTTCTCCATGGCCTGTCTTGCCTTTCTGGATTTTACACTTTTTTCAGATGGCCCTTGTGACCGGGGGGAAGTGAGACTTCATTGTAGTGCAGATTTCCTTTGCAAGCTTGCTTGGTTGGCCAAAAAGGGCGTATGCGCTTTTTCCTGAATATATTCAGGAAAAAACGCATACGCCCTTTTTGGCCAAGTGCATCATTGTGGACGTTCTGCCTCTTTTCCTATGCTTTAAATGCAATTCCAGTCTACCTCCTGAAATCGGTTTCCTGCAATTCTGCCCGGCTTTCAAGTCCTCTTGGCAGCCTTACTTCAGTATATTTTTGGATGATAGCTGTCATTTATAACTCTGCAGGTTTGTGAATTACAGTGCCCCTGAGCTCCTTTCTTCAACTCGCTTTCTTGTGAGCTGGCCGCAACACCGCAGGATTGCTTCAGGCCCTAATCTGGTTCCGGCATGGCACGCTGAGCCTTTGGTTAATTCCTCTTCCCGGTGGGAAATGAGAGTTAAATTTTCCCATCCAGACACCTCCAGCTAGTCTCTCATTGGTTCTCCCTATTCCTGTTCATCTTCCGCGGAATTTGCAAACTGGGCCAAACAGGAGGTTAAAGGCACTGACTCTCCAAGTCGGGAGAGTGTTAGTAAAGCATCTGGAATGTTGCACCCGAGTACCAGGGGAGGAAAACTGAGACATATTTGAACACGTCTCCCGATCACACGGTTCATCATACTCTGGGTTCCACATGCATGTTTTAGCTGAAGGAAGAATCCCTTAAACCTGGAGAGTTGAGACCCGTGGAATGGGTACCATGCAATATGATTTCAAAGGGTCTTCATTTGCTCACCGAACCTCTCCAATCCTATCACTGCTGTGTTTATGCCCCTGTACACACGCTTGATTCTCTTTCGGAGACATAGCAATCCATAGGTTTTAAGATACTTACTAGTCAGGTACATTCTTAGGCGTTTAATATGGGGTGTTGAGTCCATTTCGTTGAGCAAGGAGTAGCTCTTGTCTATTACGTATTTGGCTTAAGGAACTTTATCTGTGTTCATTTCAATCTCTGGTTTTATGCAGCACCCCAACTCACCTTTCCCCTTAAGCAAGCATAAGTTGATTTTCTGAATTTGATACCCTATTCTGATTGTAATCCAGTTCCCGTGTAGCCAAGTTTACATTCCGTGTATTAGGGATATCTTATGATGTTTCTTTTTCTGTGTGACTTATTTCAGTTAGAATCATCATACCTGAATCCACTCATTATGCTGCTATGGGCCTGATGACATAGATTTCATTGCTGAGGGATATTGCATTGTACGTAAGTACCACAACTTCTTTATCAAGTTTTCACTTTCTACGATATTGAACTTGCACCGTAAACGAGGTTCTTGTAAACAGAGCCATCCCAAACTTTGGGGTGGCTGTGTCTTTTTGATTTTAATTTCCCTAAGCTATAGGGCCATAAGTGGAACTGCCCTAGGCTCTGTTGCTGTGTTTTTTAGATATTTCAGGAAACACCATACACTTCTCCCAAGTGCCTGTTAGCAATTTACATCACACCCACCAGCATAACAAGGCTCCCAGTTCTCCATGGCCTGTCCTGCCTTTCTGGATTTTATACTTTTTTCAGATGGCCCTTTTGACTGGGGGGAAGTGAGACTTCATTGTAGTGCAGATTTCCTTTGCAAGCTTGCTTGGTTGGCCAAAAAGGGCATATGCGTTTTTTCCTGAATATATTCAGGAAAAAACGCATACGCCCTTTTTGGCAAGTGCATCATTGTCGACGTTCTGCCTCTTTTCCTATGCTTTAAATGCAAATCCAGTCTACCTCCTGAAATCGGTTTCCTGCAATTCTGCCCCGCTTTCAAGTCCTCTTGGCAGCCTTACTTCAGTAGATTTTTGGACGATAGCTGTCATTTATAACTCTGCAGGTTTGTGAATTACAGTGCCCCTGAGCTCCTTTCTTCAACTCGCTTTCTTGTGAGCTGGCCGCAACACCGCAGGATTGCTTCGGGCCCTAATTTGGTTCTGGCACGGCACGCTGAGCCTTTGGTTAATTCCTCTTCCTGGTGGGAAATGAGAGTTAAATTTGCCCGTCCAGACACCTCCAGCTAGTCTCTCATTGGTTCTCCCTATTCCTGTTCATCTTCCGCAGAAATTGCAAACTGGGCCAAACAGGAGGTTAAAGGCACTGTCTCTCCAAGTCGGGAAAATGTTAGTAAAGCGTCTGCAATGTTGCACCCGAGTACCAGGGGATGAGAACTGAGACATATTAGAACACGTCTCCCGATCACACGGTTGATCACACTCTGTGTTCCACATGCATTTTTTAGTTGAAGGAAGAATCCCTTAAACTTGGAGAGTTGAGACCCGTGGAATGGGTACCATGCAATATGACTTCAAAGGGTCTTCATTTGCTCACCGAACCTCTCCAATCCTATCACTGCTGCGTTTATGCCCCTGTACTCACGCTTGATTCTCTTTCAGAGACATAGCAATCCATAAGTTTTAAGATACTTACTAGTCAGGGACATTATTAGGCGTTTAATATGGGGTTTTCAGTCCATTTCGTTGAGCAAGGAGTAGCCCTTGTCTATTACATATTTGGCTTAAGGAACTTTATCTGTGCTCATTTCAATCTCTGGTTTTATGCAGCACCCCAACTCACCTTTCCCCTTAATCAAGCATAAGTTGGTTTTCTAAATTTGAGACCCTGTTCTGTTTTGTAATCCAGCTCCTGTGTAGCCAGGTTTACATTCCGTGTATTAGTGTTATCTTATGATGTTTCTTTTTCTGTGTGACTTATTTCAGTTAGAATCATCATACCTGAATCCACTCTATGCTTTACAGGCCTGATGACATAGATTTCATTGCTGAGTGATATTGCATTGTACGTAAGTACCACAAATTCTTTATCCATTTTTCGCTTTATGCGATATTGAACTTGTACCGTAAACGAGGTTCTTGTAAAAAAAGCCGTCCCAAACTTTGGGGTGGCTGTGTCTTTTTGATTTTAGTTTCCCTAATCTATAGGACCATAAGTGGAAGTGCCCTAGGCTCTGTTGCTTTGTTTTTTAGATGTTTCAGGAAACACCATACACTTCTGCTGAGTGGCTGTTGGCAATTTACATCCCGCCCATCAGCTTACAAGGCTCCCAGTTATCCATGGCCTGTCCTGCCTTTCTGGATTTTGCACTTTTCTCAGATGGCCCTTTTGATCGGGTTGAAGTGAGACTTCATTGTAGTGCAGATTTCCTTTGGAAGCTTGCTTGGTTGGCCAAAAAGGGCGTATGCGTTTTTTCTTGAATATATTCAGGAAAAAACGCATACGCCGTTTTTGGCCAAGTGCATCATTGTCGACGTTCTGCCTCTTTTCCTATGCTTTAAATGCAATTCCAGTCTACCTCCTGAAATCGGTTTCCTGCAATTCTGCCCCGCTTTCAAGTCCTCTTAGGCAGACTTACTTCAGTATATTTTTGGACGATAGCTGTCATTTATAACTCTGCAGGTTTGTGAGTTACAGTGCCCCTGAGCACCTTTCTTCAACTCTCTTTCTTGTGAGCTGGCCGCAACACCGCAGGATTGCTTCAGGCCCTAATCTGGTTCCGGCACGGCACGCTTAGCCTTTGGTTAATTCTTCTTCCTGGTGGGAAATGAGAGTTAAATTTGCCCGTCCAGACACCTCCAGCTAGTCTCTCATTCGTTCTCCCTATTCCTGTTCATCTTCCGCAGAAATTGCAAACTGGGCCAAACAGAAGGTTAAAGTCACTGACTCTCCAAGTCGGGAGAGTGTTAGTAAAGCGTCTGGAATGTTGCACCCGAGTACCAGGGGACAAGAACTGAGACATATTTGAACACGTCTCCAGATCACACGGTTGATCATACTGTGGGTTCCACATGCATGTTTTAGCTGAAGGAAGAATCCCTTAAACCTGGAGAGTTGAGACCCGTGGAATGGGTACCATGCAATATCACTTCAAAGGGTATTCATTTGCTCACCGAACCTCTCCAATCCTATCACTGCTGCGTTTATGCCCCTGTACACATGCTTGATTCTCTTTCAGAGACATAGCAATCCATAGGTTTTAAGATACTTACTAGTCAGGTACATTTTTAGGCGTTTAATATGGGGTTTTGAGTCCATTTCATTGAGCAAGGAGTAGCTCATGTCTATTACATATTTGGTTTAAGGAACTTTATCTGTGCTCATTTCAATCTCTGGTTTTATGCAGCACCCCAACTCACCTTTCCCCTTAAGCAAGCATAAGTTGGTTTTTTAAATTTGAGACCCTGTTCTGTTTTGTAATCCAGTTCCTGTGTAGCCAAGTTTACATTCCATGTATTAGTGATATCTTATGATGTTTCTTTTTCTGTGTGACTTATTTCAGTTAGAATCATCATACCTGAATCCACTCATTATGCTGCTATGGGCCAGATGACATAGATTTCATTGCTGAGTGATATTGCATTGTACGTGAGTACCACAACTTCTTTATCCATTTTTCACTTTCTGCGATATTGAACATATACCGTAAACGAGGTTCTTGTAAACAGAGCCATCCCAAACTTTGGGGTGGCTGTGTCTTTTTGATTTTAATTTCCCTAAGCTATAGGTCCATAAGTGGAAGTGCCCTAGGCTCTGTTGCTTTGTTTTTTAGATGTTTCAGGAAACACCATACACTTCTCCCGAGTGGCTGTTGGCAATTTACATCCCGCCCATCAGCATAACAAGGCTCCCAGTTCTCCATGGCCTGTCCTGCCTTTCTGGATTTTACACTTTTTTCACATGGCCCTTGTGACCGGGGGGAAGTGAGACTTCATTGTAGTGCAGATTTCCTTTGCAAGCTTGCTTGGTTGGCCAAAAATGGTGTATGCGTTTTTCCCTGAATATATTCAGGAAAAAACGCATACGACATTTTTGGCCAAGTGCATCATTGTCGACGTTCTGCCTCTTTTCCTATGCTTTAAATGCAATTCCAGTCTACCTCCTGAAATCGGTTTCCTGCAATTCTGCCCCGCTTTCAAGTCCTCGTGGCAGCCTTACTTCAGTATATTTTTGGACGATAGCTGTCATTTATAACTCTGCAGGTTTGTGAATTACAGTGCCCCTGAACTCCTTTCTTCAACTCGCTTTCTTGTGAGCTGGCCGCAACACCACAGGATTGCTTCAGGCCCTAATCTGGTTCCGGCACGGCACGCTGAGCCTTTGTTTAATTGCTTTTCCTGGTGGGAAATGAGAGTTAAATTTGCCCGTCCAGACACCTCCAGCTAGTCTCTTATTGGTCCTCCCTATCCCTGTTCATCTTCCGCAGAAACTGCAAACTGGGCCAAGCAGGAGGTTAAAGGCACTGACTCTCCAAGTCGGGAGAGTGTTAGTAAAACCTCTGGAATGTTGCACCTGAGTACCAGCGGTCGAAAACTGAGACATATTTGAACACGTCTCCCAATCACACGGTTGATCATACTCTGGGTTCCACATGCATGTTTCAGCTGAAGGAAGAATCCCTTAAAGCTGGAGAGTTGAGACCCGTGGAATGGGTACCATGCAATATGACTTCAAAGGGTCTTCATTTGCTCACCGAACCTCTCCAATCCTATCAGTGCTGCGTTTATGCCCCTTTACACACGCTTGATTCTCTTTTGGAGACATAGCAATCCATAGGTTTTAAGATACTTACTAGTCAGGTACATTCTTAGGCGTTTATTATGGGATGTTGCGTCCATTTCATTGAGCAAGGAGTAGCTCTTGTCTATTCCATATTTGGCTTAAGGAAATTTATCTGTGCTCATTTCAATCTCTGGTTTTATGTAGCACCCCAACTCACCTTTCCCCTTAAGCAAGCATAAGTTGGTTTTCTAAATTTGAGACCCTCTTCTGTTTTGTAATCCAGTTCCTGTGTAGCCAAGTTTACATTCCGTGTATTAGTGATATCTTATGATGTTTCTTTTTCTGTGTGACTTATTTCAGTGAGAATCATCATACCTGAATCCAGTCTATGGTGCTACGGGCCTGATGACATAGATTTCATTGCTGAGTGATATTGCATTGTACGTAACTACCACAACTTCTTTATCCATTTTTCACTTTCTGCGATATTGAACTTCTACCGTAAATGAGGTTCTTGTAAACAGAGAGGTCCCAAACTTTGGGGTGGCTGTGTCTTTTTGATTTTAATTTCCCGAAGCTATAGGACTATAAGTGGAAGTGCCCTAGGCTCTGTTGCTTAGTTTTTTAGATGTTTCAGGAAACACCATACACTTCTCCTGAGTGGCTGTTGGCAATTTTCATCCCGCCCATCAGCATAACACGGCTCCCAGTTCTCCATGGCCTGTCCTGCCTTTCTGGATTTTACACTTTTTTCAGATGGCCCTTTTGACTAGGGGGAAGTGAGACTTCATTGTAGTGCAGATTTCCTTTGCAAGCTTGCTTGGTTGGCCAAAAACGGCGTATGCGTTTTTTCCTGAATATATGCAGGAAAAAACGCATACGCCCTTTTTGGCCAAGTGCATCATTGTCGACGTTCTGCCTCTTTTCCTATGCTTAAATGCAATTCCAGTCTACCTCCTGAAATCGGATTCCTGCAATTCTGACCCGCTTTCAAGTCCTCTTGGGAGCCTTACTTCAGTATATTTTTGGATGATAGCTGTCATTTATAACTCTGCAGGTTTGTGAATTACAGTGCCCCTGAGCTCCTTTCTTCAACTCGCTTTCTTGTGAGCTGGCCGCAACACCGCAGGATTGCTTCAGGCCCTAATCTGGTTCCGGCACGGCACGCTGAGCCTTTGCTTAATTCCTCTTCCTGGTGGGAAATGAGAGTTAAATTTGCCCGTCCAGACACCTCCAGCTAGTCTCTCATTGGTTCTCCCTATTCCTGTTCATCTTCCGCGGAATTTGCAAACTGGGCCAAACAGGAGGTTAAAGGCACTGACTCTCCAAGTTGGGAGAGTGTTAGTAAAGCATCTGGAATGTTGCACCCGAGTACCAGGGGATGAGAACTGAGACATATTTGAACACGTCTCCCGATCACATGGTTGATCATACTCTGGGTTCCACATGCATGTTTTAGCTGAAGGAAGAATCCTTTAAACCTGGAGAGTTGAGACCCGTGGAATGGGTACCATGCAATATGACTTCAAAGGGTCTTCATTTGCTCACCGAACCTCTCCAATCCTATCACTGCTGCGTTTATGTCCCTGTACTCACGCTTGATTCTCTTTCAGAGACATAGCAATCCATAGGTTTTAAGATACTTACTAGTCAGCTACATTATTAGGCATTTAATATGGTGTTTTGAGTCCATTTCGTTGAGCAAGGAGTAGCTCTTGTCTATTCCATATTTGGCTTAAGGAACTTTATCTGTGCTCATTTCTATCTCTGGTTTTATGCAGCACCCCAACTCAACTTTCCCCTTAAGCAAGCATACGTTGCTTTTCTACATTTGAGACCCTGTTCTGTTTTGTAATCCAGTTCCTGTGTAGCCATGTTTACATTACGTGTATAAGTTATATCTTATGATGTTTCTTTTTCTGTGTGACTTATTTCAGTTAGAATCATCATACCTGAATCCACTCATTATGCTGCTACGGGCCTGATGACATAGATTTCATTGCTGAGTGATATTGCATTGTACGTAAGTACCACAACTTCTTTATCCATTTTTCACTTTCTGCGATATTGAACTTGCACCGTAAACGAGGTTCTTGTAAACAGAGCCGTCCCAAACTTTGGGGTGGCTGTGTCTTTTTGATTTTAATTTCCCTAAGCTATAGGACCATAAGTGGAAGTGTCTTAGGCTCTGTTGCTTTTTTTTTAGATGTTTCAGGAAACACCATACATTTCTCCCGAGTGGCTGTTGGCAATTTACATCCCGCACATCAGCATAACAAGGCTCCCAGTTCTCCATGGCCTGTCCTGCCTTTCTGGATTTTACACTTTTTTCAGATGGCCCTTTTGACTGGGGGGGAAGTGAGACTTCATTGTAGTGCAGATTTCCTTTGCAAGCTTGCTTGGTTGGCCAAAAAGTGCGTATGCGTTTTTTCCTGAATATATTCAGGAAAAAACGCATACGCCCTTTTAGGCCAAGTGCATCATTTTGGACATTCTGCCTCTTTTCCTATGCTTTAAATGCAATTCCAGTCTACCTCCTGAAATCGGTTTACTGCATTTCTGGCCCGCTTTCAAGTCCTCTTGGCAGCCTTGCTTCAGAATACTTTTGGACGAGAGCTGTCATTTATAACTCTGCATGTTTGTGAATTACAGTGCCCCTGAGCTCCTTTCCTCAACTCGCTTTCTTGTGAGCTGGCCACAACACCGCAGGATTGCTTCAGGCCCTAATCTGGTTCCGGCACGGCACACTGAGCCTTTGGTTAATTCCTCTTCCTGGTGGGAAATGAGAGTTAAATTTGCCCGTCCAGACACCTCCAGCTAGTCTCTCATTGGTTCTCCCTATTCCTGTTCATCTTCCGCGGAAATTGCAAACTGGGCCAAACAGGAGGTTAAAGGCACTGACTCTCCAAATCGGGAGTGTGTTACTAAAGCGTGTGGAATGTTGCACCCGAGTACCAGGGGAGGAGAACTGAGACATATTTGAACACGTCTTCCGATCACACGGTTGATCATACTCTGGGTTTCACATGCATGTTTTAGCTGAAGGAAGAATCCCTTAAACCTGGAGAATTGAGACCCGTGGAATGGGTAACATGCAATATGACTTCAAAGGGTCTTCATTTGCTCACCGAACCTCTCCAATCCTATCACTGCTGCGTTTATGCCCCTGTACACACGCTTGTTCCTCTTTCGGAGACATAGCAATCCATAGGTTTTAAGATACTTACTAGTCAGGTACATTCTTAGGCGTTTAATATGGGGTGTTGAGTCCATTTCGTTGAGCAAGGAGTAGCTCTTGTCTATTACATTTTTGGCTTAAGGAACTTTATCTGTGCTCATTTCAATCTCTGGTTTTATGCAGCACCCCAACTCACCTTTCCCCTTAAGAAAGCATAAGTTGGGTTTCTAAATTTGGGACCATGTTCTCTTTTGTAATCCAGTTCCTGTGTAGCCAAGTTTACATTCCGTGTATTAGTGATATCTTATGATGTTTCTTTTTCTGTGTGACTTATTTCAGTTAGAATCATCATACCTGAATCCACTCATTATGCTGTTATGGGCCTGATGACATAGATTTCATTGCTGAGTGATATTGAATTGTACGTAAGTACCACAACTTCTTTATCCAATTTTCGCTTTCTGCGATATTGAACTTGTACTGTAAAGGAGGTTCTTGTAAACACAGCCGTCCCAAACTTTGGGTTGGCTGTGTCTTTTTGATTTTAATTTCCCTAAGCTATAGGACTATAAATGGAAGTGCCCTAGGCTCTGTTGCTTTGTTTTTTAGATGTTTCAGGAAACACCATACACTTCTCCAGAGTGGCTGTTGGTAATTTACATCCCGCCCATCAGCATAACAAGGCTCCCAGTTCTCCATGGCCTGTCCTGCCTTTCTGGATTTTACACTTTTTTCAGATGGCCCTTTTGACTGGGGGGGAAGTGAGACTTCATTGTAGTGCAGATTTCCTTTGCAAGCTTGCTTGGTTGGCCAAAAAGGGCGTATGCGTTTTTTCCTGAATATATTCAGGAAAAAACGCATACGCCCTTTTTGGCCAAGTGCATCATTGTCTACGTTCTGCCTCTTTTCCTATGCTTAAATGCAATTCCAGTCTACCTCCTGAAATCGGGTTCTTGCCATTCTGCCCCGCTTTCTAGTCCTCTTGGCATCCTTACTTCTGTATATTTTTGGAGGATAGCTGTCATTTATAACTCTGCAGGTTTGTGAATTACAGTGCCCCTGAGCTCCTTTCTTCAACTCGCTTTCTTGTGAGCTGGCCGCAACACCGCTGGATTGCTTCAGGCCCTAATCTGGTTCCAGCACGGAACACTGAGCCTTTGGTTAATTCCTCTTTCTGGTGGGAAATGAGAGTTAAATTTGCCCGTCCAGACACCTTCAGCTTGTCTCTCATCGGTTCTCCCTATTCCTGTTCATCTTTTGCAGAAATTTCAAACTGGGCCAAACAGGAGGTTAAAGGCACTGCCTCTCCAAGTCGGCAGAGTGTTAGTAAAGCGTCTGGAATGTTGCACCCGAGTACCAGGGGACGAGAACTGAGACATATTTGAACACGTCTCCCGATCACATGGTTGATCATACTCTGGGATCCACATGCATGTTTTAGCTGAAGGAAGAATCCCTTAAACCTTGAGACTTGAGACCCGTGGAATGGGTACCATGCAATATGCCTTCAAAGGGTCTTCATTTGCTTACCAAAATTCTCCAATTTTATCACTGCTGCGTTTATGCCCCTGTACACACGCTTGTTTCTCTTTCGGAGACATAGCAATCCATAGGTTTTAAGATACTTACTAGTCAGATACATTCTTAGGCGTTTAATATGGGGTGTTGAGTCCATATCATTGAGCAAGGAGTAGCTCTTGTCTATTACATATTTGGCTTAAGGAACTTTATCTGTGCTCATTTCAATCTCTGGTTTTATGCAGCACCCCAACTCACCTTTCCCCTTAAGCAAGCATAAGTTGGTTTTCTAAATTTGAGACCCTGTTCTGTTTTGTAATTCAGTTCCTGTGTAGCCAAGTTTACATTCCGTGTATTGGTGATATCTTAAGATGTTTCTTTTTCTGTGTTACATATTGTAGTTAGAATCATCATACCTGAATCCACTCATTATGCTGCTACGGGCCTGATGACATAGATTTCATTGCTGAGTGATATTGCATTGTACATAAGTACCACAACTTCTTTATCCATTTTTCACTTTCTGCGATATTAAACTTGCCCCGTAAACGAGTTTCTTGTAAACAGAGCCATCCCAAACTTTGGGGTGGTTCTGACTTTTTTATTTTAATTTCCCTAAGCTATAGGACCATAAGTGGAAGTGCCCTAGGCTCTGTTCCTCTGTTTTTTAGATGTTTCAGGAAACACCATACACTTCTCCCGAGTGGCTGTTGGCAATTTACATCCCGCCCATCAGCATAACAAGGCTCCCAGTTCTCCATGGCCTGTCCTGCCTTTCTGGATTTTACACTTTTTTCAGATTGCCCTTTTGACCGGGAGAAAGTGAGACTTCATTGTAGTGCAGATTTCCTTTGCAAGCTTGCTTGGTTGGCCAAAAAGTGCGTATGCGTTGTTTCCTGAATATATTCAGGAAACAACGCATACGCCCTTTTTGGCCAAGTGCATCATTGTCGACTTTCTGCCTCTTTTCCTATGCTTTAAATGCAATTCCAGTCTACCTCCTGAAATCGGTTTCCTGCAATTCTGCCCCGCTTTCAAGTCCTCTTGGCAGCCTTACTTCAGTATATTTTTGGACGATAGCTGTCATTTATAACTCTGCAGGTTTGTGAATTACAGTGCCCCTGAGCTCCTTTCTTCAACTCGCTTTCTTGTGAGCTGGCCGCAACACCGCAGGATTGCTTCAGGCCCTAATCAGGTTCCGGCACGGCACGCTGAGCCTTTGGTTAATTCCTCTTCCTGGTGGGAAATGAGAGTTAAATTTGCCCGTCCAGACACCTCCAGCTAGTCTCTCATTGGTCCTCCCTATTCCTGTTCATCGTCCGCAGAAATTGCAAACTGGGGCAAACAGGAGGTTAAAGGGACTGACTCTCCAAGTCGGGAGAGTGTTAGTAAAGCGTCTGGAATGTTGCACCCGAGTACCAGGGGATGAAAACTGAGACATATTTGAACACGTCTCCCGATCACATGGTTGATCATACCCTGCTTTCCACATGCATGTTTTAGCTGAAGGAAGAATCCCTTAAACCTGGAGATTTGAGACCCGTGGAATGGGTACCATGCAATATGACTTCAAAGGGTCTTTATTTGCTCACCGAACCTCTCCAATCCTATCACAGCTGCGTTTATGCCCCTGTACACACGCTTGTTTATCTTTCGGAGACATAGCAATCCATAGGTTTTAAGATACTTACTAGTCAGGTACATTTTTAGGCGTTTAATATGGGGTGTTGAGTCCATTTCGTTGAGCAAGGAGTAGCTCTTCTCTGTTACATATTTGGCTTAAGGAACTTTATCTGTGCTCATTTCAATCTCTGGTTTTATGCAGCACCCCAGCTCACCTTTCCCCTTAAGCAAGCATAACTTGGTTTTCTAAATTTGAGTCCCTGTTCTGTTTTGTAATCCAGTTCCTGTGTAGCCAAGTTTACATTCCGTGTATTAGTGATATCTTATGATGTTTCTTTTTTTGTGTGACTTATTTCAGTTAGAATCATCATACCTGAACCCAGTCATTTTCTGCTACAGGCCTGATGACATAGATTTCATTGCTGAGTGATATTGCATTGTATGTAAGTACCACAACTTCTTTATCCATTTTTCACTTTCTGTGATATTGAACTTGTACCATAAACGAGGTTCTTGTAAACAGAGCCGTCCCAAACTTTGGGGTGGCTGTGTGTTTTTGATTTTAATTTCCCTAAGCTATAGGAACATAAGTGTAAGTGCCCTAGGCTCTGTTGCTTTGTTTTTTAGATGTTTCAGGAAACACCATACACTTCTCCCTAGTGGCTGTTGGCAATTTACATCCCGCCCATCAGCATAAGAAGGCTCCCAGTTCTCCATTGCCTTTCCTACCTTTCTGGATTTTACACTTTTTTCAGATGGTCCTTTTGACCAGAGGGGAAGTGAGACTTCAATGTAGTACAGATTTCCTTTGCAAGCTTTCTTGGTTGGCCAAAAATTGCGTATGCGTTTTTTCCTGAATATATTCAGGAAACAACGCATACGCCCTTTTTGGCCAAGTGCATCATTGTCGACGTTCTGCCTCTTTTCCTATGCTTTAAATGCAATTCCAGTCTACCTCCTGAAATCGGTTTCCTGCAATTCTGCCCCGCTTTCAAGTCCTCTTCGCAGTGTTACTTCAGTATATTTTTGGACGATAGCTGTCATTTATAACTCTGCAGGTTTGTGAATTACAGTGCCACTGAGCTCCTATCTTCAACTCGCTTTCTTGTGAGCTGGCCGCAACACCGCAGGATTGTTCGGGCACTAATCTGGTTCCGGCCCGGCATAATGAGCCTTTGGTTAATTCCTCTTCCTGGTGGGAAATGAGAGTTAAATTAGCCCGTCCAGACACCTCCAGCTAGTCTCTCATTGGTCCTCCCTATTCCTGTTCATCTTCCGCAGAAATTGCAAACTGGGGCAAACAGGAGGTTAAAGGGACTGACTCTCCAATTCAGGAGAGTGTTAATAAAGCGTTTGGAATGTTGCACCCGAGTACCAGGGTACGAGCACTGAGACATATTTGAACACGTGTCCCGATCACACGGTTGATCATACTCTGGGTTCCACATGCATGTTTTAGCTGAAGGAAGAATCCCTTAAACCTGGAGAGTTGAGTCCCGTGGAATGGGTACCATGCAATGTGACTTCAAAGGGTCTTCATTTGCTCACCGAACCTCTCCAATCCTATCACTGCTGCGTTTATGCCCCTGTACACACGCTTGATTCTCTTTCGGAGACATAGCAATCCATAGGTTTTAAGATACTTACTAGTCAGGTACATTCTTAGGCGTTTAATATGGGGTGTTGAGTCCATTTCGTTGAGCAAGGAGTAGCTCTTGTCTATTCCATATTTGGCTTAAGGAAATTTATCTGTGCTCATTTCAATCTCTGGTTTTATGTAGCACCCCAACTCACCTTTCCCCTTAAGCAAGCATAAGTTGGTTTTCTAAATTTGAGACCCTCTTCTGTTTTGTAATCCAGTTCCTGTGTAGCCAAGTTTACATTCCGTGTATTAGTGATATCTTATGATGTTTCTTTTTCTGTGTGACTTATTTCAGTTAGAATCATCATACCTGAATCCACTCATTATGCTGCTATGGGCGTGATGACATAGATTTCATTGCTGAGTGATATTGCATTGTACGTAAGTACCACAACTTCTTTATCCATTTTTCACTTTCTGCGATATTGAACTTGTACCGTAAACGAGGTTCTTGTAAACAGAGCCGTCCCAAACTTTGGGGTGGCTGTGTCTTTTTGATTTTAATTTCCCTAAGCTATAGGACCATAAGTGGAATTGACCTAGGCTCTGTTGCTTTGTTTTTTAGATGTTTCAGGAAACACCATACACTTCTCCCGAGTGGCTGTTGGCAATTTATATCCTGCCCATCAGCTTACAAGGCTCCCAGTTCTCCATGGCCTGTCCTGCCTTTCTGGATTTTACACTTTTTTCAGATGGCCCTTTTGACCGGGGGGAAGTGAGACTTCATTGTAGTGCAGCTTTCCTTTGCAAGCTTGCTTGGTTGGCCAAAAAGGGCATATGCGTTTTTTTCCTGAATATAATCAGGAAAAAACGCATACGCCCTTTTTGGCCAAGTGCATCATTGTCGACGTTCTGCCTGTTTTCCTATGCTTTAAATGCAATTCCAGTCTACGTCCTGAAATCGGTTTCCTGCAATTCTGCCCCGCTTTCAAGTCCTCTTGGCAGCCTTACTTCAGTATATTTTTGGACGAGAGCTGTCATTTATAACTCTGCAGGTTTGTGAATTACAGTGCCCCTGAGCTCCTTTCTTCACCTCGCTTTCTTGTGAGCTGGCCGCAACACCGCAGGATTGCTTCAGGCCCTAATCTGGTTCCGGCACGGCACGCTGAGCCTTTGCTTAATTCCTCTTCCTGGTGGGAAATGAGAGTTAAATTTGCCCGTCCAGACATCTCCAGCTAGTCTCTCATTGGTTCTCCCTATTCCTGTTCATCATCCGCGGAATTTGCAAACTGGGCCAAAGAGGAGGTTAAAGGCACTGACTCTCCACGTCGGGAGAGTGTTATTAAAGCGTCTAGAATGTTGCACCCGAGTACCAAGGGATGAGAAGTGAGACATATTTGAACATGACTCATGATCACACGGTTGATCATAGTCTGGGTTCCAAATGCATGTTTAGCTGAAGGAAGAATCCCTTAAACCTGGAGAGTTGAGACCCGTGGAATGGGTACCATGCAATATGAATTCAAAGGGTCGTCATTTGCTCACCGAACCTCTCCAATCCTATCACTGCTGTGTTTATGGCGCTGTACTCACGCTTGATTCTCTTTCAGAGACATAGCAATCCGTAGGTTTTAAGATACTTATTGTCAGGTACATTATTAGGCGTTTAATATGGGGTTTTGAGTCCATTTCGTTGAGCAAGGAGTAGCTCTTGTCTATTACATATCTGGCTTAAGGAACCTTATCTGTGCTCATTTCAATCTCTGGTTTTATGCAGCACCCCAACTCACCTTTCCCCTTAAGCAAGCATAAGTTGCTTTTCTACATTTGAGACCCTGTTCTGTTTTGTAATCCAGTTCCTGTGTAGCCAAGTTTACATTCCGTGTATTAGTGATATCTTATGATGTTTCATTTTCTGTGTGACTTATTTCAGTTAGAATCATCATACCTGAATCCACTCATTATGCTGCTACGGGCCTGATGACATAGATTTCATTGCTGAGTGATATTGCATTGTACGTAAGTACCACAACTTCTTTATCCATTTTTCACTTTCTGCGATATTGAACTTGTACTGTAAACGAGGTTCTTATAAACAGAGCCGTCCCAAACTTTTGGGTGGTTGTGTCTTTTTGATTTTAATTTCCCTAAGCTGTAGGACCATAAGTGGAAGTGCTCTAGGCTCTGTTGCTTTGTTTTTTAGATGTTTCAGGAAACACCATACAATTTTCCCCAGTGGCTGTTGGAAATTTACATCCCGCCCATCAGCATAACAAGGCTCCCAGTTCTCCATGGCCTGTCCTGCCTTTCTGGATTTTACACTTTTTACAGATGGCCCTTTTGACCCGGGGGAAGTGAGACTTCATTGTAGTGCAGATTTCCTTTGCAAGCTTGCCTGGTTGGCCAAAAAGTGCGTATGCTTTTTTTCCTGAATATATTCAGGAAAAAACGCATATGCCCTTTTTGGCCTAGTGCATCATTGTCGACGTTCTGCCTCTTTTCCTATGCTTTAAATGCAATTCCAGTCTACCTCTTGAAATCGGTTTCCTGCAATTCTGCCCTGCTTTCAAGTCCTCTTGGCAGCCTTACTTCAGTATATTTTTGGACGATAGCTGACATTTATAACTCTGCAGGTTTGTGAATTACAGTGCCCCTGAGCTCCTTTCTTCAACTCGCTTTCTTGTGAGCTGGCCGCAACACCGCAGGATTGCTTCAGGCCCTAATCTGGTTCCGGCACAGCACGCTGAGCCTTTGGTTAATTCCTCTTCCTGGTGGGAAATGAGAGTTAAATTTGCCCGTCCAGACATCTCCAGCTACTCTCTCATTGGTTCTCCCTATTCCTGTTCATCATCCGCGGAATTTGCAAACTGGGCCAAACAGGAGGTTAAAGGCACTGACTCTCCAAGTCGGGAGAGTGTTAGTAAAGTGTCTGGAATGTTGCACCCGAGTACCAGGGGATGAGAACTGAGACATATTTGAACATGATTCACGATCGCACGGTTGATCATAGTCTGGGTTCCAAATGCATGTTTAGCTGAAGGAAGAATCCCTTAAACCTGGAGAGTTGAGACCCGTGGAATGGGTACCATGCAATATGACTTCAAAGGGTCTTCATTTGCTCACCGAACCTCTCCAATCCTATCACTGCTGCGTTTATGGCGCTGTACTCACGCTTGATTCTCTTTCAGAGACATAGCAATCCATAGGTTTTAAGATACTTACTAGTCAGGTACATTGTTAGGCGTTTAATATGGGGTGTTGAGTCCATTTCGTTGAGCAAGGAGTAGCTCTTGTCTATTACATATTTGGCTTAAGGAACCTTATCTGTGCTCATTTCAATCTCTGGTTTTATGCAGCACCCCAACTCACCTTTCCCCTTAAGCAAGCATAAGTTGCTTTTCTACATTTGAGACCCTGTTATGTTTTGTAATGCAGTTCCTGTGTAGCCAAGTTTACATTCCGTGTATTAGTGATATCTTATGATGTTTCATTTTCTGTGTGACTTATTTCAGTTAGAATCATCATACCTGAATCCACTCATTATGCTGCTACGGGCCTGATGACATAGATTTCATTGCTGAGTGATATTGCATTGTACGTAAGTACCACAACTTCTTTATCCATTTTTCACTTTCTGCGATATTGAACTTGTACTGTAAACGAGGTTCTTATAAACAGAGCCGTCCCAAACTTTTGGGTGGTTGTGTCTTTTTGATTTTAATTTCCCTAAGCTGTAGGACCATAAGTGGAAGTGCTCTAGGCTCTGTTGCTTTGTTTTTTAGATGTTTCAGGAAACACCATACAATTTTCCCCAGTGGCTGTTGGAAATTTACATCCCGCCCATCAGCATAACAAGGCTCCCAGTTCTCCATGGCCTGTCCTGCCTTTCTGGATTTTACACTTTTTACAGATGGCCCTTTTGACCCGGGGGAAGTGAGACTTCATTGTAGTGCAGATTTCCTTTGCAAGCTTGCCTGGTTGGCCAAAAAGTGCGTATGCTTTTTTTCCTGAATATATTCAGGAAAAAACGCATATGCCCTTTTTGGCCTAGTGCATCATTGTCGACGTTCTGCCTCTTTTCCTATGCTTTAAATGCAATTCCAGTCTACCTCCTGAAATCGGTTTCCTGCAATTCTGCCCCGCTTTCAAGTCCTCTTGGCAGCCTTACTTCAGTATATTTTTGGACGATAGCTGTCATTTATAACTCTGCAGGTTTGTGAATTACAGTGCCCCTGAGCTCCTTTCTTCAACTCGCTTTCTTGTGAGCTGGCCGCAACACCGCAGGATTGCTTCAGGCCCTAATCTGGTTCCGGCACGGCACGCTGAGCCTTTGCTTAATTCCTCTTCCTGGTGGGAAATGAGAGTTAAATTTGCCCGTCCAGACATCTCCAGCTAGTCTCTCATTGGTTCTCCCTATTCCTGTTCATCATCCGCGGAATTTGCAAACTGGGCCAAACAGGAGGTTAAAGGCACTGACTCTCCACGTCGGGAGAGTGTTAGTAAAGCGTCTAGAATGTTGCACCCGAGTACCAAGGAATGAGAAGTGAGACATATTTGAACATGACTCATGATCAGACGGTTGATCATAGTCTGGGTTCCAAATGCATGTTTAGCTGAAGGAAGAATCCCTTAAACCTGGAGAGTTGAGACCCGTGGAATGGGTACCATGCAATATGACTTCAAAGGGTCTTCATTTGCTCACCGAGCCTCTCCAATCCTATCACTGCTGCATTTATGGCGCTGTACTCACGCTTGATTCTCTTTCAGAGACATAGCAATCCATAGGTTTTAAGATACTTACTAGTCAGGTACAGTATTAGGCGTTTAATATGGTGTGTTGAGTCCATTTCGTTGAGCAAGGAGTAGCTCTTGTCTATTCCATATTTGGCTTAAGGAACTTTATCTGTGCTCATTTCAATCTCTGGTTTTATGCAGCACCCCAACTCACCTTTCCCCTTAAGCAAGCATAAGTTGGTTTTCTAAATTTGAGACCCTGTTCTGTTTTCTAATCCAGTTCCTGTGTAGCCAAGTTTACATTCCGTGTATTAGTGATATCTTATGATGTTTGTTTTTCTGTGTGACTTATTTCAGTTAGAATCATCATACCTGAATCCACTCATTATGCTGCTACGGGCCTGATGACATAGATTTCATTGCTGAGTGATATTGCATTGTACGTAAGTACCACAACTTCTTTATCCATTTTTCACTTTCTGCGATATTGAACTTGTCCCGTAAACGAGTTTCTTGTAAACAGAGCCGTCCCAAACTTTGGGGTGGCTGTGTCTTTTTGATTTTAATTTCCCTAAGCTATAGGACCATAAGTGGAATTGACCTAGGCTCTGTTGCTTTGTCTTTTAGATGTTTCAGGAAACACCATACACTTCTCCCGAGTGGCTCTTGGCAATTTATATCCTGCCCATCAGCTTACAAGGCTCCCAGTTCTCCATGGCCTGTCCTGCCTTTCTGGATTTTACACTTTTTTCAGATGGCCCTTTTGATCGGGGGGAAGTGAGACTTCATTGTAGTGCAGATTTGCTTTGCAAGCTTGCTTGGTTGGCCAAAAAGGGCATATGCGTTTTTTTCTTGAATATAATCAGGAAAAAACGCATACGCCCTTTTTGGCCAAGTGCATCATTGTCGACGTTCTGCCTCTTTTCCTATGCTTTAAATGCAATTCCAGTCTACGTCCTGAAATCGGTTTCCTGCAATTCTGCCCCGCTTTCAAGTCCTCTTGGCAGCCTTACTTCAGTATATTTTTGGACGAGAGCTGTCATTTATAACTCTGCAGGTTTGTGAATTACAGTGCCCCTGAGCTCCTTTCTTCACCTCGCTTTCTTGTGAGCTGGCCGCAACACCGCAGGATTGCTTCAGGCCCTAATCTGGTTCCGGCACGGCACGCTGAGCCTTTGCTTAATTCCTCTTCCTGGTGGGAAATGAGAGTTAAATTTGCCCGTCCAGACATCTCCAGCTAGTCTCTCATTGGTTCTCCCTATTCCTGTTCATCATCCGCGGAATTTGCAAACTGGGCCAAAGAGGAGGTTAAAGGCACTGACTCTCCACGTCGGGAGAGTGTTATTAAAGCGTCTAGAATGTTGCACCCGAGTACCAAGGGATGAGAAGTGAGACATATTTGAACATGACTCATGATCACACGGTTGATCATAGTCTGGGTTCCAAATGCATGTTTAGCTGAAGGAAGAATCCCTTAAACCTGGAGAGTTTGTACCCGTGGAATGGGTACCATGCAATATGAATTCAAAGGGTCGTCATTTGCTCACCGAACCTCTCCAATCCTATCACTGCTGTGTTTATGGCGCTGTACTCACGCTTGATTCTCTTTCAGAGACATAGCAATCCGTAGGTTTTAAGATACTTATTGTCAGGTACATTATTAGGCGTTTAATATGGGGTTTTGAGTCCATTTCGTTGAGCAAGGAGTAGCTCTTGTCTATTACATATCTGGCTTAAGGAACCTTATCTGTGCTCATTTCAATCTCTGGTTTTATGCAGCACCCCAACTCACCTTTCCCCTTAAGCAAGCATAAGTTGCTTTTCTACATTTGAGACCCTGTTCTGTTTTGTAATCCAGTTCCTGTGTAGCCAAGTTTACATTCCGTGTATTAGTGATATCTTATGATGTTTCATTTTCTGTGTGACTTATTTCAGTTAGAATCATCATACCTGAATCCACTCATTATGCTGCTACGGGCCTGATGACATAGATTTCATTGCTGAGTGATATTGCATTGTACGTAAGTACCACAACTTCTTTATCCATTTTTCACTTTCTGCGATATTGAACTTGTACTGTAAACGAGGTTCTTATAAACAGAGCCGTCCCAAACTTTTGGGTGGTTGTGTCTTTTTGATTTTAATTTCCCTAAGCTGTAGGACCATAAGTGGAAGTGCTCTAGGCTCTGTTGCTTTGTTTTTTAGATGTTTCAGGAAACACCATACAATTTTCCCCAGTGGCTGTTGGAAATTTACATCCCGCCCATCAGCATAACAAGGCTCCCAGTTCTCCATGGCCTGTCCTGCCTTTCTGGATTTTACACTTTTTACAGATGGCCCTTTTGACCCGGGGGAAGTGAGACTTCATTGTAGTGCAGATTTCCTTTGCAAGCTTGCCTGGTTGGCCAAAAAGTGCGTATGCTTTTTTTCCTGAATATATTCAGGAAAAAACGCATATGCCCTTTTTGGCCTAGTGCATCATTGTCGACGTTCTGCCTCTTTTCCTATGCTTTAAATGCAATTCCAGTCTACCTCTTGAAATCGGTTTCCTGCAATTCTGCCCTGCTTTCAAGTCCTCTTGGCAGCCTTACTTCAGTATATTTTTGGACGATAGCTGACATTTATAACTCTGCAGGTTTGTGAATTACAGTGCCCCTGAGCTCCTTTCTTCAACTCGCTTTCTTGTGAGCTGGCCGCAACACCGCAGGATTGCTTCAGGCCCTAATCTGGTTCCGGCACAGCACGCTGAGCCTTTGGTTAATTCCTCTTCCTGGTGGGAAATGAGAGTTAAATTTGCCCGTCCAGACATCTCCAGCTACTCTCTCATTGGTTCTCCCTATTCCTGTTCATCATCCGCGGAATTTGCAAACTGGGCCAAACAGGAGGTTAAAGGCACTGACTCTCCAAGTCGGGAGAGTGTTAGTAAAGTGTCTGGAATGTTGCACCCGAGTACCAGGGGATGAGAACTGAGACATATTTGAACATGACTCACGATCGCACGGTTGATCATAGTCTGGGTTCCAAATGCATGTTTAGCTGAAGGAAGAATCCCTTAAACCTGGAGAGTTGAGACCCGTGGAATGGGTACCATGCAATATGACTTCAAAGGGTCTTCATTTGCTCACCGAACCTCTCCAATCCTATCACTGCTGCGTTTATGGCGCTGTACTCACGCTTGATTCTCTTTCAGAGACATAGCAATCCATAGGTTTTAAGATACTTACTAGTCAGGTACATTGTTAGGCGTTTAATATGGGGTGTTGAGTCCATTTCGTTGAGCAAGGAGTAGCTCTTGTCTATTACATATTTGGCTTAAGGAACCTTATCTGTGCTCATTTCAATCTCTGGTTTTATGCAGCACCCCAACTCACCTTTCCCCTTAAGCAAGCATAAGTTGCTTTTCTACATTTGAGACCCTGTTATGTTTTGTAATGCAGTTCCTGTGTAGCCAAGTTTACATTCCGTGTATTAGTGATATCTTATGATGTTTCATTTTCTGTGTGACTTATTTCAGTTAGAATCATCATACCTGAATCCACTCATTATGCTGCTACGGGCCTGATGACATAGATTTCATTGCTGAGTGATATTGCATTGTACGTAAGTACCACAACTTCTTTATCCATTTTTCACTTTCTGCGATATTGAACTTGTACTGTAAACGAGGTTCTTATAAACAGAGCCGTCCCAAACTTTTGGGTGGTTGTGTCTTTTTGATTTTAATTTCCCTAAGCTGTAGGACCATAAGTGGAAGTGCTCTAGGCTCTGTTGCTTTGTTTTTTAGATGTTTCAGGAAACACCATACAATTTTCCCCAGTGGCTGTTGGAAATTTACATCCCGCCCATCAGCATAACAAGGCTCCCAGTTCTCCATGGCCTGTCCTGCCTTTCTGGATTTTACACTTTTTACAGATGGCCCTTTTGACCCGGGGGAAGTGAGACTTCATTGTAGTGCAGATTTCCTTTGCAAGCTTGCCTGGTTGGCCAAAAAGTGCGTATGCTTTTTTTCCTGAATATATTCAGGAAAAAACGCATATGCCCTTTTTGGCCTAGTGCATCATTGTCGACGTTCTGCCTCTTTTCCTATGCTTTAAATGCAATTCCAGTCTACCTCCTGAAATCGGTTTCCTGCAATTCTGCCCCGCTTTCAAGTCCTCTTGGCAGCCTTACTTCAGTATATTTTTGGACGATAGCTGTCATTTATAACTCTGCAGGTTTGTGAATTACAGTGCCCCTGAGCTCCTTTCTTCAACTCGCTTTCTTGTGAGCTGGCCGCAACACCGCAGGATTGCTTCAGGCCCTAATCTGGTTCCGGCACGGCACGCTGAGCCTTTGCTTAATTCCTCTTCCTGGTGGGAAATGAGAGTTAAATTTGCCCGTCCAGACATCTCCAGCTAGTCTCTCATTGGTTCTCCCTATTCCTGTTCATCATCCGCGGAATTTGCAAACTGGGCCAAACAGGAGGTTAAAGGCACTGACTCTCCACGTCGGGAGAGTGTTAGTAAAGCGTCTAGAATGTTGCACCCGAGTACCAAGGAATGAGAAGTGAGACATATTTGAACATGACTCATGATCAGACGGTTGATCATAGTCTGGGTTCCAAATGCATGTTTAGCTGAAGGAAGAATCCCTTAAACCTGGAGAGTTGAGACCCGTGGAATGGGTACCATGCAATATGACTTCAAAGGGTCTTCATTTGCTCACCGAGCCTCTCCAATCCTATCACTGCTGCATTTATGGCGCTGTACTCACGCTTGATTCTCTTTCAGAGACATAGCAATCCATAGGTTTTAAGATACTTACTAGTCAGGTACAGTATTAGGCGTTTAATATGGTGTGTTGAGTCCATTTCGTTGAGCAAGGAGTAGCTCTTGTCTATTCCATATTTGGCTTAAGGAACTTTATCTGTGCTCATTTCAATCTCTGGTTTTATGCAGCACCCCAACTCACCTTTCCCCTTAAGCAAGCATAAGTTGGTTTTCTAAATTTGAGACCCTGTTCTGTTTTCTAATCCAGTTCCTGTGTAGCCAAGTTTACATTCCGTGTATTAGTGATATCTTATGATGTTTGTTTTTCTGTGTGACTTATTTCAGTTAGAATCATCATACCTGAATCCACTCATTATGCTGCTACGGGCCTGATGACATAGATTTCATTGCTGAGTGATATTGCATTGTACGTAAGTACCACAACTTCTTTATCCATTTTTCACTTTCTGCGATACTGAACTTGTCCCGTAAACGAGTTTCTTGTAAACAGAGCCGTCCCAAACTTTGGGGTGGCTGTGTCTTTTTGATTTTAATTTCCCTAAGCTATAGGACCATAAGTGGAATTGACCTAGGCTCTGTTGCTTTGTCTTTTAGATGTTTCAGGAAACACCATACACTTCTCCCGAGTGGCTCTTGGCAATTTATATCCTGCCCATCAGCTTACAAGGCTCCCAGTTCTCCATGGCCTGTCCTGCCTTTCTGGATTTTACACTTTTTTCAGATGGCCCTTTTGATCGGGGGGAAGTGAGACTTCATTGTAGTGCAGATTTGCTTTGCAAGCTTGCTTGGTTGGCCAAAAAGGGCATATGCGTTTTTTTCTTGAATATAATCAGGAAAAAACGCATACGCCCTTTTTGGCCAAGTGCATCATTGTCGACGTTCTGCCTCTTTTCCTATGCTTTAAATGCAATTCCAGTCTACGTCCTGAAATCGGTTTCCTGCAATTCTGCCCCGCTTTCAAGTCCTCTTGGCAGCCTTACTTCAGTATATTTTTGGACGAGAGCTGTCATTTATAACTCTGCAGGTTTGTGAATTACAGTGCCCCTGAGCTCCTTTCTTCACCTCGCTTTCTTGTGAGCTGGCCGCAACACCGCAGGATTGCTTCAGGCCCTAATCTGGTTCCGGCACGGCACGCTGAGCCTTTGCTTAATTCGTCTTCATGGTGGGAAATGAGAGTTAAATTTGCCCGTCCAGACATCTCCAGCTAGTCTCTCATTGGTTCTCCCTATTCCTGTTCATCATCCGCGGAATTTGCAAACTGGGCCAAAGAGGAGGTTAAAGGCACTGACTCTCCACGTCGGGAGAGTGTTATTAAAGCGTCTAGAATGTTGCACCCAAGTACCAAGGGATGAGAAGTGAGACATATTTGAACATGACTCACGATCACACGGTTGATCATAGTCTGGGTTCCAAATGCATGTTTAGCTGAAGGAAGAATCCCTTAAACCTGGAGAGTTGAGACCCGTGGAATGGGTACCATGCAATATGACTTCAAAGGGTCTTCATTTGCTCACCGAGCCTCTCCAATCCTATCACTGCTGCGTTTATGGCGCTGTACTCACGCTTGATTCTCTTTCAGAGACATAGCAATCCATAGGTTTTAAGATACTTATTGTCAGGTACATTATTAGGCGTTTAATATGGGGTTTTGAGTCCATTTCGTTGAGCAAGGAGTAGCTCTTGTCTATTCCATATTTGGCTTAAGGAACCTTATCTGTGCTCATTTCAATCTCTGGTTTTATGCAGCACCCCAACTCACCTTTCCCCTTAAGCAAGCATAAGTTGCTTTTCTACATTTGAGACCCTGTTCTGTTTTGTAATCCAGTTCCTGTGTAGCCAAGTTTACATTCCGTGTATTAGTGATATCTTATGATGTTTCATTTTCTGTGTGACTTATTTCAGTTAGAATCATCATACCTGAATCCACTCATTATGCTGCTACGTGCCTGATGACATAGATTTCATTTCTGAGTGATATTGCATTGTACGTAAGTACCACAACTTCTTTATCCATTTTTCACTTTCTGCGATATTGAACATGTACCATAAACGAGGTTCTTGTAAACAGAGCCGTCCCAAACTTTGGGGTGGCTGTGTCTTTTTGATTTTAATTTCCCTAAGCTATAGGACCATAAGTGGAAGTGCCCTAGGCTCTGTTGCTTTGTTTTTCAGATGTTTCAGGAAACACCATATACTTCTCCCGAGTGGCTGTTGGCAATTTACATCCCACCCATCAGCATAACAAGGCTCCCAGTTCTCCATAGCCTATCCTGCCTTTCTGGATTTTACACTTTTTACAGATGGCCCTTTTGACCCGGGGGAAGTGAGACTTCATTGTAGTGCAGATTTCCTTTGCAAGCTTGCCTGTTTGGCCAAAAAGTGCTTATGCTTTTTTTCCTGAATATATTCAGGAAAAAACGCATATGCCCTTTTTGGCCTAGTGCATCATTGTCGACGTTCTGCCTCTTTTCCTATGCTTTAAATGCAATTCCAGTCTACCTCCTGAAATCGGTTTCCTGCAATTCTGCCCCGCTTTCAAGTCCTCTTGGCAGCCTTACTTCAGTATATTTTTGGACGAGAGCTGTCATTTATAACTCTGCAGGTTTGTGAATTACAGTGCCCCTGAGCTCCTTTCTTCAACTCGCTTTCTTGTGAGCTGGCCGCAACACCGCAGGGTTGCTTCAGGCCCTAATCTGGTTCCGGCACGGCACGCTGAGCCTTTGCTTAATTCCTCTTCCTGGTGGGAAATGAGAGTTAAATTTGCCCGTCCAGACATCTCCAGCTAGTCTCTCATTGGTTTTCCCTATTCCTGTTCATCATCCGCGGAATTTGCAAACTGGGCCAAACAGGAGGTTAAAGGCACTGACTCTCCAAGTCGGGAGAGTGTTAGTAAAGTGTCTAGAATGTTGCACCCGAGTACCAGGGGATGAGAGTTGAGACATATTTGAACATGACTCACGATCACACGGTTGATCATAGTCTGGGTTCCAAATGCATGTTTAGCTGAAGGAAGAATCCCTTAAACTTGGAGAGTTGAGACCCGTGGAATGGGTACCATGCAATATGAATTCAAAGGGTCTTCATTTGCTCACCGAATGTCTCCAATCCTATGACTGCTGCGTTTATGCCCCTGTACACATGCTTGATTCTCTTTTGGAGACATAGCAATCCATAGGTTTTAAGATACTTACTAGTCAGGTACATTCTTAGGCGTTTAATAGGGGGTGTTGAGTCCATTTCCTTGAGCAAGGAGTAGCACTTGTCTATTACATGTTTGGCTTAAGGAACTTTATCTGTGCTCATGTCAATCTCTGGTTTTATGCAGCACCCCAACTCACCTTTCCTCTTAAGCAAGCATAAGTTGGTTTTCTAAATTTGAGACCCTGTTATGTTTTGTAATTCAGTTCCTGTGTAGCCAAGTTTACATTCCGTGTATTAGTGATATCTTATGATGTTTCTTTTTCTGTGTGACTTATTTCAGTTAGAATCATCATACCTGAATCCACTCATTATGCTGCTACGGGCCTGATGACATAGATTTCATTGCTGAGTGATATTGCATTGTACGTAAGTACCACAACTTCTTTGTCCATTTTTCACTTTCTGCGATATTGAACTTGTACCGTAAACTACGTTCTTGTAAACAGAGCCATCCCAAACTTTGGGGTGGCTGTGTCTTTTTGATTTTAATTTCCCTAAGCTATAGGACCATAAGTGGAAGTGCCCTAGGCTCTGTTGCTTTGTTTTTTAGATGTTTCAGGAAACACCATACACTTCTCCAGTGTGGCTGTTGGCAATTTACATCCCGCCCATCAGCATAACAAGGCTCCCAGTTCTCCATGGCCTGTCCTGCCTTTCTGGATTTTACACTTTTTTCAGATGGCCCTTTTGACCGGGGCAAAGTGAGACTTCATTGTAGTGCAGATTTCCTTTGCAAGCTTCCTTGGTTGGCCAAAAAGCGCGTATGCATTTTTTCCTGAGTATATTCAGGAAAAAACGCATACGCCCTTTTTGGCCAAGTGCATCATTGTCGACGTTCTACCTCTTTTCCTATGCTTTAAATGCAATTCCAGTCTACCTCCTGAAATCGGTTTCCTGCAATTCTGCCCCGTTTTCAAGTCCTCTTGGCAGCCTTACTTCAGTATATTTTTGGACGATAGCTGTCATTTATAACTCTGCAGGTTTGTGAATTACAGTGCCCCTGAGCTCCTTTCTTCAACTCGCTTTCTTGTGAGCTGGCCGCAACACCGCAGGATTGCTTCAGGCCCTAATGTCGTTCCGGCACGGAAGGCTGAGCCTTTGGTTAATTCCTCTTCCTTGTGGGAAATGAGAATTAAATTTGCCCGTCCAGACACCCCCAGCTAGTCTCCATTGGCTCTCCCTATTCCTGTTCATCTTCCGCAGAAATTGCAAACTGGGCCAAACAGGAGGTTAAAGACACTGACTCTCCAAGTCGGAAGAGTGTTAGTAAAGCGTCTAGAATGTTGCACCCGAGTACCAGGGGACGAGAACTGAGACATATTGGAACACGTCTCCCGATCACACAGTTGATCATACTCTGGGTTCCACATGCATGTTTTAGCTGAAGGAATAATCCCTTAAACCTGGAGAGTTGAGACCCGTGGAATGGGTACCATGCAATATGACTTCAAAGGGTCTTCCTTTGCTCACCGAACCTCTCCAATCCTATCACTGCTGCGTTTATGCCCCTGTACACACGCTTGATTCTCTTTCGGAGACATAGCAATCCATAGGTTTTAAGATACTTACTAGTCAGGTACATTCTTAGGCGTTTAATAGGGGGTGTTGAGTCCATTTCGTTGAGCAAGGAGTAGCTCTTGTCTATTTCATGTTTGGCTTAAGGAACTTTATCTGTGCTCATTTCAATCTCTGGTTTTATGCAGCACCCCAACTCACCTTTCCCCTTAAGCAAGCATAAGTTGGTTTTCTAAATTTGAGACCCTGTTCTGTTTTGTAATTCAGTACCTGTGTAGCCAAGTTTACATTCCGTGTATTAGTGGTATCTTATGATGTTTCTTTTTCTGTGTGACTTATTTCAGTTAGAATCATCATACCTGAATCCACTTATTATTCTGCTATGGGGCTGATGACATAGCTTTCATTGCTGAATGATACTGCATTGTACGTAAGTACCACAACTTCTTTATCCATTTTTCACTTTCTGCGATATTGAACTTGTACCATAAATGCGGTTCTTGTAAACAGAGCCGTCCCAAACTTTGGGGTGGCTGTGTCTTTTGGATTTTAATTTCCCTAAGCTATAGGACCATAAGTGGAAGTGCCCTAGGCTCTGTTGCTTTGTTTTTTAGATGTTTCAGGAAACACCATACACTTCTCCAGAGTGGTTGTTGGCAATTTACATCCCGCCCATCAGCATAACAAGGCTCCCAGTTCTCCATGGCCTGTCCTGCCTTTCTGGATTTTACACTTTTTTCAGATGGCCCTTTTGACCGGGGCAATGTGAGACTTCATTGTAGTGCAGATTTCCTTTGCAAGCTTGCTTGGTTGGCCAAAAAGCGCGTATGCGTTTTTTCCTGAGTATATTCAGGAAAAAACGCATACGCCCTTTTTGGCCAAGTGCATCATTGTCGACGTTCTACCTCTTTTCCTATGCTTTAAATGCAATTCCAGTCTACCTCCTGAAATCAGTTTCCTGCAATTCTGCCCCGCTTTCAAGTCCTCTTGGCAGCCTTACTTCAGTATATTTTTGGACGATAGCTGTCATTTATATCTCTGCAGGTTTGTGAATTACAGTGCCCCTGAGCTCCTTTCTTCAACTCGCTTTCTTGTGAGCTGGCCGCAACACCGCAGGATTGCTTCAGGCCCTAATCTCGTTCTGGCACGGAAGGCTGAGCCTTTGGTTAATTCCTCTTCCTTGTGGGAAATGAGAATTAAATTTGCCCGTCCAGACACCCCCAGCTAGTCTCCATTGGCTCTCCCTATTCCTGTTCATCTTCCGCAGAAATTGCAAACTGGGCCAAACAGGAGGTTAAAGACACTGACTCTCCAAGTCGGAAGAGTGTTAGTAAAGCGTCTGGAATGTTGCACCCGAGTACCAGGGGACGAGAACTGAGACATATTGGAACACGTTTCCCGATCACACAGTTGATCATACTGTGGGTTCCAAATGCATGTTTAGCTGAAGGAAGAATCCCTTAAACCTGGAGAGTTGAGACCCGTGGAATGGGTACCATGCAATATGACTTCAAAGGGTCTTCCTTTGCTCACCGAACCTCTCCAATCCTATCACTGCTGCATTTATGCCCCTGTACACACGCTTGATTCTCTTTCAGAGACATAGCAATCCATAGGTTTTAAGATACTTACTAGTCAGGTACATTCTTAGGCGTTTAATAGGGGGTGTTGAGTCCATTTCGTTGAGCAAGGAGTAGCTCTTGTCTATTTCATGTTTGGCTTAAGGAAATTTATCTGTGCTCATTTCAATCTCTGGTTTTATGCAGCACCCCAACTCACCTTTCCCCTTAAGCAAGCATAAGATGGTTTTCTAAATTTGAGACCCTGTTCTGTTTTGTAATTCAGTACCTGTGTAGCCAAGTTTACATTCCGTGTATTAGTGGTATCTTATGATGTTTCTTTTTCTGTGTGACTTATTTCAGTTAGAATCATCATACCTGAATCCACTTATTATTCTGCTATGGGGCTGTTGACATAGCTTTCATTGCTGAATGATACTGCATTGTACGTAAGTACCACAACTTCTTTATCCATTTTTCACTTTCTGCGATATTGAACTTGTACCATAAATGCGGTTCTTGTAAACAGAGCCGTCCCAAACTTTGGGGTGGCTGTGTCTTTTGGATTTTAATTTCCCTAAGCTATAGGACCATAAGTTGAAGTGCCCTAGGCTCTGTTGCTTTGTTTTTTAGATGTTTCAGGAAACACCATACACTTCTCCAGAGTGGCTGTTGGCAATTTACATCCCGCCCATCAGCATAACAAGGCTCCCAGTTCTCCATGACCTGTCCTGCATTTCTGGATTTTACACATTTTTCAGATGGCCCTTTTGACCGGGGGGAAGTGAGACTTCATTGTAGTGCAGATTTCCTTTGCAAGCTTGCTTGGTTTGCCAAAAAGTGCGTATGCGTTTTGTCCTGAATATATTCAGGAAAAAAAGCATACGCCCTTTTTGGCCAATTGCATCATTGTCAACGTTCTGCCTCTTTTCCTATGCTTTAAATGCAATTCCAGTCTACCTCCTGAAATCGGTTTCCTGCAATTCTGCCCCGCTTTCAAGTCCTCTTGGCAGCCTTACTTCAGTATATTTTTGGACGATAGCTGTCATTTATAACTCTGCAGGTTTGTGAATTACAGTGCCCCTGAGCTCCTTTCTTCAACTCGCTTTCTTGTGAGCTGGCCGCAACACCGCAGGGTTGCTTCAGGCCCTAATCTGGTTCCGGCACGGCACGCTGAGCCTTTGCTTAATTCCTCTTCCTGGTGGGAAATGAGAGTTAAATTTGCCCGTCCAGACATCTCCAGCTAGTCTCTCATTGGTTTTCCCTATTCCTGTTCATCATCCGCGGAATTTGCAAACTGGGCCAAACAGGAGGTTAAAGGCACTGACTCTCCAAGTCGGGAGAGTGTTAGTAAAGTGTCTAGAATGTTGCACCCGAGTACCAGGGGATGAGAGTTGAGACATATTTGAACATGACTCACGATCACACGGTTGATCATAGTCTGGGTTCCAAATGCATGTTTAGCTGAAGGAAGAATCCCTTAAACTTGGAGAGTTGAGACCCGTGGAATGGGTACCATGCAATATGACTTCAAAGGGTCTTCATTTGCTCACCGAACCTCTCCAATCCTATCACTGCTGAGTTTATGCCCCTGTACACACGCTTGATTCTCTTTCGGAGACATAGCAATCCATAGGTTTTAAGATACTTACAAGTCAGCTACATTCTTAGTTGTTTATTACGGGGTGTTCAGCCCATTTCTTTGAGCAAGGAGTAGCTCTTGTCTATTACATGTTTGGCTTAAGGAACTTTATCTGTGCTCATTTCAATCTCTGGTTTTATGCAGCACCCCAACTCACGTTTCCCCTTAAGCAAGAATAAGTTGTTTTCTAAATTTGAGACCCTGTTCTGTTTTGTAATCCAGTTCCTGTGTAGCCAAGTTTACATTCCGTGTATTAGTGATATCTTATGATGTTTCTTTTTCTGTGTGACTTATTTCAGTTAGAATCATCATACCTGAATCCACTCTATGCTGCTACGGGCCTGATGACATAGATTTCATTGCTGAGTGATATTGCATTGTACGTAAGTACCACAACTTCTTTATCTATTTTTCACTTTCTGCAATATTGAACTTGTACTGTAAACGAGGTTCTTGTAAACAGAGCTGTCCCAAACTTTGGGGTGGCTGTGTCTTTTTGATTTTAATTTCCCTAAGCTATAGTACCATAAGTGGAAGTGCCCTAGGCTCTGTTGCTTTGTTTTTTAGATGTTTCAGGAAACACCATACACTTCTCCCGAGTGGCTGTTGGCAATTTACATCCCGCCCATCAGCATAACAAGGCTCCCAGTTCTCCATGGCCTGTCCTGCCTTTCTGGATTTTACACTTTTTTCAGATGGCCCTTTTGACCAGGGGGAAGTGAGACTTCATTGTAGTGCAGATTTCCTTTGCAAGCTTGCTTGGTTGGCCAAAAAGTGCGTATGCGTTTTTTCCTGAATATATTCAGGAAAAAACGCATACGCCCTTTTTGGCCAAGTGCATCATTGTGGACGTTCTGCCTCTTTTCCTATGCTTTAAATGCAATTCCAGTCTACCTCCTGAAATCGGTTTCCTGCAATTCTGCCTTGCCTCCAATGCCTCTTCATAGCCTTACCTCAATATATTTTTTGAAAATAGTTGGCCTTTATAACTCTGCAGGTTTTTGAATTGCAGTGGCCCTTAGCTCCATTTTTCAGCTCTTATTTTTGTGATCTTGCCTCATAACCACAGGATTCCTTCAGGCCCTATTCTTCTTCTGGGGCACCTTGCTGTGCCTTTGGTTTATTCTTCTTACTGATGTGAAATTAGAGTGACATGTGCCCATTGAAACTGCTACAGCTAGTTTCTCACTGGTTCCCCCTATTCCCATTCATCTTCCGCACTAACTGCAGACTGTGCGATACCAGAACTTAAAGGCATTGACTCTCCATGTGGGGATATTGTTAGTAAAGTGGCTGGAATGTCGATCCGGAGTCCCAGGAGAGGAAAAATGAGGTGCGTTTTAGAAACCTTTCCCGATCATATGGTATACCAGTCGCTGGGTTTCCCAAGCATGGTTTAGCTGTAGGAAGATTCCCTTCAACCTGGAGTTTTGGGACCCTTGGAATGAGTAGCATGAAGTATTGCATTAAACTTTTGGCAGTTGCTCACCAAAGCTCACCAATCCTCTCAGCCCCAAGTGTCCAGCCTTATGTCTTATCCAGCTGTGGGTTTATATGTGGTCAATCCAGGTTGCATCACAGCCCCTGAGCAAATTTTGTAAGAATTTTTCTCTCTTTCATTGTTTCTGCATTTTGTTTTTAAAATTTATTTCTATAATGGGGTTTAGCTCATTTTCACTGCTGTGTTTGTGCCGCTCTGCACACACTTGATTCCCTTATGGAGATATATCAATACATGGGTTTTAAGATTCTTATTACTCAGATATATTTCTCTGCGGTGTATAGGGTGTGTTGAGGCCAGTTCATTGAGCAAGGTGTAGATCTTGTCTAATATCTATTTGGTTTATTGAACGGTATCTGTGCTAATTTCAAACTCTGGTTTAATGCATCACCCCACCTCTCCTTTCCCCTTAAGCTGACATAAGTGTGTTTTCTACATGTGAGACACTGTTCTGTTCTGTAATTCATTTCTTGTGCAGCCATATTTACCCTCCCTCTATAAGTGATATCTTTTGATATGTTTCTTTTTCTGTTTGACTTATTTCAAGTAGTATTATCGGACCTAAATCCACTCTTTATCCTTCTACTAGCCTTATTACCTTGATTTCATGGTGAAGAGATATTCCATTGTACATAAGTACCACATCTTCTTTATCCATTGTTCTCTTTCCTGGGATATTTAAGGTGTACTGAAGTTGAGGTTCTTGTAAACAGAGTAGCCCTAAACTGTGGTGTGCTTGTGTCTTGTTGATTTTTAGACTTCCCTAGATATACTCCCATGATTGGAAGTGTCCTATGCTCTGTACCTCTGTTTTTTAGATGATTTGGGAACCACCATACACTTCTCCAGAGTGGCTCTTGGCAGTTCACACACTGCCCATCAGCGTATAAAGGCTCCCTGTTCTCCATGGCCTGTCCTGCATTTCTGGTTTTTACAATTTTTTAGGATGGCCCTTTTGACCAGTGGGAAATGAGACTTCTTTGTTTTGCACATTTGCATTGCTTGCTTGCTTCGTTGCCCATAAAGTGCGTATGCATTTTTTCCTGGATATAATCAGGAAAACACGCATACGCCCTTTTGGGCCAACTGCATCATTGTCGAAATTCTGTCGCTTTTCATGTGCTTTAAAGATGAGTCCAATCTATCTCTTGAAATCTGTTTCTTGCAATTCTGTCTTGCATTCAGATCCTCTTCTTTGCCTTACCTCCACATATTTTTGGACGTTAGTTTTCATTTATAACTCTGCAGGTTTGTGAATTGCAGTGACCCTGAGCTCCATTTTTTAAGTTGCTCTTTTGTGAGCTGGCCTCAAACCCGCAGGATTGCTTCAGGCCCTATTTTGGCTCCGGCGAGGCGGGCTGAGCCTTTTTTCAATTCTTATTCTTAATGGGAAATTAGAGTGATATGTGCCCGTCCAAACCCCTACAACTATTCTCTCATTGGTTCCCCCTCTTCCCGTTCATCCTCCTCACAATTTGCAAAATGTGTGAAACAGAAGTTTAAATGTGCTGATTCTCCAAGTGGGGAGATTCTAAGTAACGTGGCTAGAATGGTGAACAGGAGCACCAGGAGAGGATAAATGAGGTGCATTTTAGACACATCTCCCGATCACATGGTGTACAGTCCTCTGGGTTTTCCATGCATGTTTTAGCTGTAGGAAGATCCCTTGAACCTGCAGATTTGGGACCCATTGAATGGGTACCAGGTAGTATTACTTTAAAGGGTGTGCATTTCCTCACCCAACCTCACATTTCTCTTAGTGCAAACAGTTTCCAGCCTTATGTCTCATCCTGCTGTGGGTCTAGATGTGTTCAATCCATGTTGCATCACCGTCCCTGAGGAAAAGTTGTAAGAGGTTTTCTCTGTCTCTCTGTCGTTTATTTTTTTCAATTTATTACTATATTGGTTACAGCTGATTTTCAAAGCTCTGTTTCTTGCTGCTGTACATCCACTTGATTCACGTACAGAGAGACATCAGTAAATTCTTTTTCAGATTCTTACCAGTCGTATATATTCTTTTCCGGTGACTTGAGTGTGCTGAGTGCAGTTCTTTTAGCTACCGTGTAGGCCTTGTTGATTATCAGTTTGGTATTTGGAATGGTATCTTTGCTAATTTCAACCTCCTGGATGATGCCTCACCCCTCCCCACCTTTCCCGTTTAGCAGCCTTATGCGTGTTTCCTACATATTTGACTATGTTTTTGTTTTGTAATTTATTTCATGTGTAGCCATTTTGGATTCCACCTTTAAGTGATATCTTATGACATGTGTCTTTTTCTTTTTGAATTATGTCACTTAGAATGATCATACGTAACTCCTCCTGAGTTGTTACAACTGGCCATAGTTCATTGATTTCCAGGCTGAATAATATTCCACTCTACCTAAGTACCACATCTCTATCCATTTTTTCTCTCCAGAGACATTTAAGTTATATCCTAGTCGAGGATCTTTTAAACAGAGAGGGGGTAAACATTGGGGTGCCTGTGTCCTCTCGATTTTTGTTTTTCCCAAGATATACGCCCATGAGTGCAAGTGCCCTATGCTCTGTAGCTCATTTTTTAGATGCTTTAGTAAACACAATACACTTCTCCAGAATGGCCGTTGGCAATATACATTTCCACTATAAGTCTCACAGGGCTCCCTCTTCTCCTTGCCCTGTCCTGCATTTCTGTTGTTTACGCTTTATGAGGATGGCTCTTCTGACTGATGCGAAGTGATATCTTTTGTAGTATTGACTTCCAGTGCCCACCTGTTTGGTTGGCTAAAAAAGTGTATGCCCTTTTCTTGAATATATACAGAAAAAAACGCATACACCCTTTTTGGCCAACTGCAATGTTGGCAATGTTCAGCTCCTTTTCTCGTGCTTAATGGCGAGTCCTTTCTACCTCCTCAGATCCCTTTCCTGCCATTCTCCCTTGCTTACAAGTCCTTTTCTCTGACTTTCCTCAAGACATTTTTCAGTGATGGATATTTTCAACTCTGCAGTTTCGTGAATTTTACTGCCCCTGAGTTCCATTGTGCAACTTGTGTTTATGGGAACTGGCCACAAAACAGCGGGATTTCCTCAAGCCCTATACTGTTTCCATGGGCAACCCTAGCCTTTGGTCAATTCGTCTTCCTGATTGGAAATTAGAGTGACATGTGCCTGTCTGAACACCTAGGACTTGTCTCTCATTGTTCCTCATCCTTCCGCTTCATCCTCTGGACAAATTCCAAACTGTACGCAACAGGATGTTGACAGTGCTGACATCTCCAAGTGGGGAGACTGTTAGTAAAGACGCTGGAGGGGTGAACCCGAGCACCAGGAGATGAGGAGATGAGATGCCTTTTCCAAACTCTTCCCGATCAGACGGTATACCATCCTCTGGGTGTGACAGACATGTTTTAGCAGTAGGAAGAGTCCCATTCATGTAAGGAGAACACCAGGGCTTTTTCAAAATCAGTGTCTGCCCGAAACCCAAACTGGGGAATTTTTTAAGTTACGGCTACACATATGTTCATTAAGGGCCTTGGGAAGTAGGCAGAGTCCAAACTTTAGATGATTGAAGTCTTCAGGGTCAGAAGCACTCACCACCAGCTTCCCTTAGGTTACACTTGAACTGTCATTGATAGATGACAATGACAATAAAAATATCTATTCTTTTTCAGATTATTTCCCCTTATAGCTTATTGCAAAATGTTGAGTGTAGTTCCCTGTGCTATACAGTAGTTCCTTGTTGATGATCTATTTTATACATAGCAGTGTGTATGTGTTAATCCCAAACTGTTAATTTATCCCTCCTCCCACCTTTCCCCTTTGGTAATAATAAATTATAAGATTTTATACTTCTCAGAAATGGGGGAGCTGAAAGAGAGGTATCATTTTCAATGGAAAAGCATTTAAAACAAAATTGAAGCTTTAACCAAGATTATTAGATGTACATCCTTGGAAAGAAATCACTTCGTTTCTCTAATATTGACCTGACAAATAAGACAAACCTTTTCACTGAACTTGCTTATAATAAAGTGATGGAAATATCAAATGGAAGTGTTAGAAACATCTTATTTTACCCGAGCCTTATACACTGTTCTATGTTAACTACAGTTTGGCTCACACATCTGTTCATTGAGGTTACAATAGTCTCAATTTCTGTTACTGATCCTCCAGAGTGGACCCCAACAAGTGTCCCCCTGCCCAGTGTCATTGGGGCCAACAGATCGAGACTGAGTTTGGTTCACAAGCAAAGGAAACTTTATATTTTGATCAGAGAATGGAGAGGTGAGAGCATGCACTACCCCGTGGGCTGTGGGCTGGGCTGCTGTGTAGAGATCCTGTCAGAGTCAGTGGGAGGGAGGGGGCGGAGCTCTCAAGGGCCGGGTTGGCTGCAGCTCAGGCTCTGTATCGCGGAGTCTGCACTGGGCCCCAGGAGCTGAGGTGTCGTCCCAGCCATTCTGCACTAGGAAATCTGGTCTGAAGTGCCGGGTGTGGAACCTCTGCATGCGGGACCCTAGGAGCACATGAAATTAGACAAAGCACAAAGGATAAAAACGGTTAGACTTGACTTTATTGCCCAGATTCTATTTTTATCTCCCAGGGATTTTTAATGGGCTTTGCTGGGGACAAACCCCTCCTCTGCCTTTTGTCCCGTTCCTCATTCTTGGAGTGCTGAGGGTGCAGACCCTTCTTCTGTAACTGCTGAGTGCTGAGTTGGGAGCCCTTATACCCGGGGGCGAGGGTCAGAGCTTCTCCCCAGCAGCCTCCAGGTGACGTTGATTGTCCCCAGGCCCCCTGCCTCCCTGCTCGTCCACCTGAGCACCAGCATTGGAAGTGTTATAGATTCTAATGACCTTTAAGGGTCCAGGAAAGAGATGTGCAGAGACGCTGTGGGGGCCGGTTTCACCCCGCCCCACATTTGTTCGGCCACCTTAGGCTGACCGTTTCTGCCAGCCTAGATGCTCTGACCAGTAGTCTGCGCTTTCTTCAATTAGGCCCCTGAATTAACGTACAAACAGCACCAGGTGTCAGAGCCCTGCCCGCTCAACTCCCAGACAGTCCAGGGTCAGTGGTGATCAAGGACCATGATGGCCACTGAGTCAACAGCCTTTTGAAGTAAACAGGAGTCCAGCCAGTCTCATTGGCCACCATCATCACGGTGTCTGTAGGCTTTTCTATGGTGACAGTGTGATATACCGTTCCCCCGCCAAGATTATTAGCTCCCCTCTGGGTGCAGTAAGTCCTGCAAGCAGTAGTCTACTCTTTTGGGACACACTCTTGTTGTTTTATGAGAGAAACTCCAGGTCAAGTGATGTTCACATGAGTCGTCATGGTGCCCTGTTGCCCCCGGTTATCTCTCTGGATGTTGGAGTTGGAGGGCCTCCTCACTCGAGGTTGGTGTGCCCACAGAGCGAACCCTGCAACTTCAGGGCATGGTTGGTGGTTAGGATCACCATGTGGGGTCCTTTTCCCTTAGGAGGGAGGTGGCCTTTGGGGCTGCTGATTTCCAGGTTTTTAGATACCGCCAGTATCTTGGCCAGATGTGGCAGTGGGCCAAGCCCCTTGGTGCCCGTAGTTTATCCTACCTGGATGGCATTCTTGCATTGTTCCATTTCAAGTGGTCCCAGTTTTTGCACTAATTCTCCAATGGTGATTCACCTTTCACCGGAAATGGAAAGGTCAAAGGGTTTAGCTAAATTAGGGAGTTCCAGGGCAAGGGTCTGAATTGACTGCTCTTTCCATTCTTGAAAGGCCACTTCTGGATTCTATTCAAAAGGATCATCATCTTTTCCTTTCAGTGTTTCATATAGAGGCCCAGCTAGTAGACTGTAGTTAGGGATCCAGAAGCAGCAAACCCTGGCCTCCCCAGGAACACCTAAGCTGTCTTCTAGTTTTAGAAAGGGGTAAGGCTGAAAATGGTTTCTTCCCTTTCCTGGGATGGGCTTCTCCGACCTTCTGTGAGAACGAAGCCCAGGCAGGTCACCGCAGTCTGTGATATTTGAGCTTTTTCTTGGACAACTTCTATCCTTTATTGGCTTGGTAGTTCAGAGGCCTCCTTAGTAGGGCTGGCGATCAGAATGTCGTCTGCGTACTGAAGGAGGGTTTCCTTTTCCAGAGGTAGAACTTTTAGGTCTTTAGCTAAGCTTTCCCCAAAGATGGTGTGGGAATTTTTGCACCCTTGGGGCAAGACGGCCCGGAAGTATTGTTTTAGTTGTATGTTGAGTCCTGCCACTCACAAGCCAAAATTTCTTGTGACTCTGGGACTAATGGAATACAAAAGAAGGCATCATTGAAGACTAATACAGAATACCATGTCCTGGTGGTTGGTAGAATGACCAGCAGGGTGTAGGAATTAGGAGCAGCTGGAGGTATATCCTCGGTGGCTTCACTGACTGTCCTGACATCCTTTACCAGGTCCCCAGCAGCCCATGGGGCTCTCGTGGTCAGACCAATCCCAGAATATGGAGCTCACCTGGGCAGGTAACCCACCCCCACCCCAGCCCACGGGGCTCTCGTGGTCAGGCCCCTCCCAGGATACAGAGCTACCCTTGCAGGTACCGTGGCAGGGCTGGGCACACAGGAACCGTGCACATAGCCCTCATTGCAGAGCACCCCTAGGTCACCTGTCGCTCAGAGCTGACACAGAGCACCTCAGAGCAGGACTTGAACTAACAAACAGCAGCTGCGACAGGTCTGTGACCCTGGGCATCACTCTGTGCGGCCTCCATCCACCTGGTCTTCCAGAGACTTCCACTGCACCCGGGGCACCAGGCCTCTGTCTCCAACCACCACCCACCCCTCCTCTCCCTGACTCCTGGGTTCCTCTCATTAGGAGAGGGTTTTCTTGAAGTTGTCTCCCACTCATGGGCCAGATAAAATGATTAGAAAACAAGCCAAAGCTGCAGCCCCTTGTCTATCCTGACTATCAGGAGCCCACACCTGTTCCTTGGACCTGGCCGGTTCAGCAAGTTCCATTTTCTGCAACTGTGAGCCCCTGAGGGGTGATGATTGGCTGACCTGGGCAGCCTTACCGTGCCGGCCAGCCCTCCCCAGGTGTGCCTGGGTTGAGATCAATATAAATACCACTCCAGGCAGCAAGAGGCCCTGCAGCCGTGCCTGACGCCATTTTCTCTGCCCTGTCAGCAGTCTCGGGGCTGGGCTGGTGGGAGGGAGTGAGAGGCCACGGCTTTGTGGGTGGCCCAGTGTGAGTGGGGCTCTGCTGGACTTTCTGCAGCAGTTGCCAGGCTGCCACCTGCTAAAGAAGAGGATGTGTCACCTATACCTGCTGCTGGAATTTCTCCCTGGGCAGAGGTGAGGAAGGAAAAAAGCAGTGGGGGCAGGGACAGGACGGGTATCTCAGGCAGGGAAATGGAAATCTTCCAGAAGAGCACCCAGGGCCAGGACCATCCTGGCTGGCCTGCAGGCACCAAGTCGGCCAGCATGCTGTCACTCGTGTGGCTCTATGGCCCTTCCTCTAGGCTTTCAAGTCCTTGTATATATTCAGGTGTTTAACCTGGGACGGGTAGGAATAGTTCAGCAGCAACTGGCCTGGGGCTCAGCTCACGTTTACTCACAGATGCCTCGGCACGGTGCCCCAGCTTTGCAATGAGGACGCTTGTTGCGTGGGGGCTGCTGGCTGAATGGGAGACGATTCCCCACCACTGACCAACTTCAGAATTGTTTACAACTGGAGCAAGTGCCCTGATACGGTTTTCCTCTGTGGAACTGGTGGGTTCTGTGTTTTTTTTCTCTTTTTCGTTTTTGGTTCAAGGTAGATTTTATTCCTCTTTTTTGTATTTACAGATATAAGCATGGAAATAATTTATTCATATAAATACATGTATATGAAGGGAATAATTGTTTTTTCTGTTTTTTTTTAAGTTTTATTTCTTTTTAATTTTGAATTTTATTTTATATTTTTATACAGCAGGTTCTTATTGGTTATCTATTGTATACATATAAATGTATACATGCCAATCCCAGTCTCTCAACTCCGCCCACCACCAACCCCCCCAACAGCTTTCCCCCTTGTTGTCTATACGTTTGTTGTCTACATCTGTTGCTCTATTTATGCCTTGCAAAATGGTTAACCTGTACAGTTTTTCTAGGTTCCACATATATGCATGAATATACAAGATTTGTTTTTCTCTTTCTGACTTACTTCACTCTGTATGACACTCTCTAGATCCATCGACGTCTCTACAAATGACCCAATTTCATTCCTTTTCATGGCTTAGTAATATTCCATTTTATATATGTACCACAACTTTATGCATTCGTCTGTCTGTGGGCATTTAGGTTGCTTCCATTACCTCGATATTGTAAAGAGTGAGGCAATGAACATTGCGGTGAATGTCTCTTTTTGATTTATGGTTTTGTCTGGGTATATGGCCAGAACTGGGATTGCTGTATCATATGGTAATTCTACTGTTAGTTTCTTAAGAAACTCCATATTGTTCTCCATAGTGACTGTATCAATTTATATTCCCAACAGTAGTGGAAGAGGGTTCCTTTTCTCCACACCCTTTCCAGCATTGTTTGTAGATTGTCTGATGATGCCCATTCTACCAGGTGTGAGGTGATACCTCATTGTTGAGTCCATTTCCTTGAGCAATGGGTAGGTCTTGTCTATTACATATTTAGCTTATGGAACGGTATCTGTGCTAATTTCAAACTCTGGTTTTATGCAGCACCCCAACTCACCTTTCCCCTTAAGCAAGCATAAGTTGGTTTTCTAAACATGAGAGCCTGTTCTGTTTTGTAATTCAGTTCATGTGTAGCCAAGTTCTCATTCCAAGTATTAGTGGTACCTTATGATGTTTCTTTTTCTGTGTGACTTTTTTCACTTAGAATCATCATGCCTCAATCCACTCATTATGCTGGTACGGGCCTGGTGACATACTTTTCATTGCTGAGAGGTATTCTGTTGTACGTAAGTACCGCAACTTCTTTATCCATTATTTGCTCTCTGGCATATTTAACTTGTGCTGCAGAAGAGGTTCCTGTAAACAGAGCCGTCCCAAATTTTGGGGTGGCTGTGTCTTTTTGATTTTAATTTCCCTAATCTATAGGACCATAAGTGGAAGTGCCCTAGGCTCTGTTCCTCTGTTTTTTAGATGTTTCAGGAAGCACCATACACTTCTTCCGAGTGGCTGTTGGCAATTTATATCCCGCCCATCAGCATAACAAGGCTCCCAGTTCTCCATGGCCTGTCCTGCCTTTCTGGATTTTACACTTTTTTCAGATGGCCCTTTTGACCAGGGGGAAGTGAGACTTCATTGTAGTGCAGATTTCCTTTGCAAGCTTGCTTGGTTGGCCAAAAAGGGCGTATGCGTTTTTTCCTGAATATATTCAGGAAAAAACGCATACGCCCTTTTTGGGCAAGTGCATCATTGTTGACGTTCTGCCTCTTTTCCTATGCTTCAAATGCAATTCCAGTCTACCTCCTGAAATCGGTTTCCTGCAATTCTGCCCCGCTTTCAAGTCCTCTTGGCAGCCTTACTTCAGTATACTTTTGGACGATAGCTGTCATTTATAACTCTGCAGGTTTGTGAATTACAGTGCCCCTGAGCTCCTTTCTTCAACTCACTTTCTTGTGTGCTGGCCGCAACACCGCAGGATTGCTTCAGGCCCTAATCTGGTTCTGGCACGGCACGCTGAGCCTTTGGTTAATTCCTCTTCCTGGTGGGAAATGAGAGTTAAATTTGCCCGTCCAGACACCTCCAGCTAGTCTCTCATTGGTTCTCCCTATTCCTGTTCATCTTCCGCAGAAATTGCAAACTGGGCCAAACAGGACGTTAAAGGCACTGACTCTCCAAGTCGGGAGAGTGTTAGTAAAGCATCTGGAATGTTGCACCCGAGTACCAGGGGACGAGAACTGAGACATATTGGAACACGTCTCCCGATCACACGGTTGATCATACTCTGGGTTCCACATGCATGCTTTAGCTGAAGGAAGAATCCCTTAAACCTGGAGAGTTGAGACCCGTGGAATGGGTACCATGCAATATGACTTCAAAGGGTCTTCATTTGCTCACCGAACCTCTCCAATCCTATCACTGCTGCATTTATGCCCCTGTACACATGCTTGATTCTCTTTCGGAGACATAGCAATCCATAGGTTTTAAGATACTCACTAGTCAGATACATTCTTAGGCGTTTAATATGGGGTGTTGAGCCCATTTCGTTGAGCAAGGGGTAGCTCTTGTGTATTACATGTTTGGCTTAAGGAACTTTATCTGTGCTCATTTCTATCTCTGGTTTTATGCAGCACCCCAACTCACCTTTCCACTTAAGCAAGCATAAGTTGGTTTTCTACATTTGAGACCCTGTTTTGTTTTGTAATTCAGTTCCTGTGTAGCCAAGTTTACATTCCGTGTATTAGTGATATCTTATGATGTTTCTCTTTCTGTGTGACTTATTTCAGTTAGAATCATCATACCTGAATCCACTCATTATGCTGCTATGGGCCTGATGACATAGATTTCATTGCTGAGTGATATTGCATTGTACGTAAGTACCACAACTTCTTTATCCATTTTTCACTTTCTGCGAAATTGAACTTGTACCGTAAAGGAGGTTCTTGTAAACAGAGCCGTCCCAAACTTTGGGGTGGCTGTGTCTTTTTGATTTTAATTTCCCTAAGCTATAGGACCATAAGTGGAAGTGCCCTAGGCTCTGTTGCTTTGTTTTTTAGATGTTTCAGGAAACACCATACACTTCTCCAGTGTGGCTGTTGGCAATTTACATCCCGCCCATCAGCATAACAAGGCTCCCAGTTCTCCATGGCCTGTCCTGCCTTTCTGGATTTTACACTTTTTTCAGATGGCCCTTTTGACCGGGGCAAAGTGAGACTTCATTGTAGTGCAGATTTCCTTTGCAAGCTTGCTTGGTTGGCCAAAAAGCGCGTATGCGTTTTTTCCTGAGTATATTCAGGAAAAAACGCATACGCCCTTTTTGGCCAAGTGCATCATTGTCGACGTTCTACCTCTTTTCCTATGCTTTAAATGCAATTCCAGTCTACCTCCTGAAATCGGTTTCCTGCAATTCTGCCCCGTTTTCAAGTCCTCTTGGCAGCCTTACTTCAGTATATTTTTGGACGATAGCTGTCATTTATAACTCTGCAGGTTTGTGAATTACAGTGCCCCTGAGCTCCTTTCTTCAACTCGCTTTCTTGTGAGCTGGCCGCAACACCGCAGGATTGCTTCAGGCCCTAATGTCGTTCCGGCACGGAAGGCTGAGCCTTTGGTTAATTCCTCTTCCTTGTGGGAAATGAGAATTAAATTTGCCCGTCCAGACACCCCCAGCTAGTCTCCATTGGCTCTCCCTATTCCTGTTCATCTTCCGCAGAAATTGCAAACTGGGCCAAACAGGAGGTTAAAGACACTGACTGCCAAGTCGGAAGAGTGTTAGTAAAGCGTCTGGAATGTTGCACCCGAGTACCAGGGGACGAGAACTGAGACATATTGGAACACGTCTCCCGATCACACAGTTGATCATACTCTGGGTTCCACATGCATGTTTTAGCTGAAGGAATAATCCCTTAAACCTGGAGAGTTGAGACCCGTGGAATGGGTACCATGCAATATGACTTCAAAGGGTCTTCCTTTGCTCACCGAACCTCTCCAATCCCATCACTGCTGCGTTTATGCCCCTGTACACACGCTTGATTCTCTTTCGGAGACATAGCAATCCATAGGTTTTAAGATACTTACTAGTCAGGTACATTCTTAGGCGTTTAATAGGGGGTGTTGAGTCCATTTCGTTGAGCAAGGAGTAGCTCTTGTCTATTTCATGTTTGGCTTAAGGAACTTTATCTGTGCTCATTTCAATCTCTGGTTTTATGCAGCACCCCAACTCACCTTTCCCCTTAAGCAAGCATAAGTTGGTTTTCTAAATTTGAGACCCTGTTCTGTTTTGTAATTCAGTACCTGTGTAGCCAAGTTTACATTCCGTGTATTAGTGGTATCTTATGATGTTTCTTTTTCTGTGTGACTTATTTCAGTTAGAATCATCATACCTGAATCCACTTATTATTCTGCTATGGGGCTGATGACATAGCTTTCATTGCTGAATGATACTGCATTGTACGTAAGTACCACAACTTCTTTATCCATTTTTCACTTTCTGCGATATTGAACTTGTACCATAAATGCGGTTCTTGTAAACAGAGCCGTCCCAAACTTTGGGGTGGCTGTGTCTTTTGGATTTTAATTTCCCTAAGCTATAGGACCATAAGTGGAAGTGCCCTAGGCTCTGTTGCTTTGTTTTTTAGATGTTTCAGGAAACACCATACACTTCTCCAGAGTGGTTGTTGGCAATTTACATCCCGCCCATCAGCATAACAAGGCTCCCAGTTCTCCATGGCCTGTCCTGCCTTTCTGGATTTTACACTTTTTTCAGATGGCCCTTTTGACCGGGGCAATGTGAGACTTCATTGTAGTGCAGATTTCCTTTGCAAGCTTGCTTGGTTGGCCAAAAAGCACGTATGCGTTTTTTCCTGAGTATATTCAGGAAAAAACGCATACGCCCTTTTTGGCCAAGTGCATCATTGTCGACGTTCTACCTCTTTTCCTATGCTTTAAATGCAATTCCAGTCTACCTCCTGAAATCGGTTTCCTGCAATTCTGCCTTGCCTCCAATGCCTCTTCATAGCCTTACCTCAATATATTTTTTGAAAATAGTTGGCCTTTATAACTCTGCAGGTTTTTGAATTGCAGTGGCCCTTAGCTCCATTTTTCAGCTCTTATTTTTGTGATCTTGCCTCATAACCACAGGATTCCTTCAGGCCCTATTCTTCTTCTGGGGCACCTTGCTGTGCCTTTGGTTTATTCTTCTTACTGATGTGAAATTAGAGTGACATGTGCCCATTGAAACTGCTACAGCTAGTTTCTCACTGGTTCCCCCTATTCCCATTCATCTTCCGCACTAACTGCAGACTGTGCGATACCAGAACTTAAAGGCATTGACTCTCCATGTGGGGATATTGTTAGTAAAGTGGCTGGAATGTCGATCCGGAGTCCCAGGAGAGGAAAAATGAGGTGCGTTTTAGAAACCTTTCCCGATCATATGGTATACCAGTCGCTGGGTTTCCCAAGCATGGTTTAGCTGTAGGAAGATTCCCTTCAACCTGGAGTTTTGGGACCCTTGGAATGAGTAGCATGAAGTATTGCATTAAACTTTTGGCAGTTGCTCACCAAAGCTCACCAATCCTCTCAGCCCCAAGTGTCCAGCCTTATGTCTTATCCAGCTGTGGGTTTATATGTGGTCAATCCAGGTTGCATCACAGCCCCTGAGCAAATTTTGTAAGAATTTTTCTCTCTTTCATTGTTTCTGCATTTTGTTTTTAAAATTTATTTCTATAATGGGGTTTAGCTCATTTTCACTGCTGTGTTTGTGCCGCTCTGCACACACTTGATTCCCTTATGGAGATATATCAATACATGGGTTTTAAGATTCTTATTACTCAGATATATTTCTCTGCGGTGTATAGGGTGTGTTGAGGCCAGTTCATTGAGCAAGGTGTAGATCTTGTCTAATATCTATTTGGTTTATTGAACGGTATCTGTGCTAATTTCAAACTCTGGTTTAATGCATCACCCCACCTCTCCTTTCCCCTTAAGCTGACATAAGTGTGTTTTCTACATGTGAGACACTGTTCTGTTCTGTAATTCATTTCTTGTGCAGCCATATTTACCCTCCCTCTATAAGTGATATCTTTTGATATGTTTCTTTTTCTGTTTGACTTATTTCAAGTAGTATTATCGGACCTAAATCCACTCTTTATCCTTCTACTAGCCTTATTACCTTGATTTCATGGTGAAGAGATATTCCATTGTACATAAGTACCACATCTTCTTTATCCATTGTTCTCTTTCCTGGGATATTTAAGGTGTACTGAAGTTGAGGTTCTTGTAAACAGAGTAGCCCTAAACTGTGGTGTGCTTGTGTCTTGTTGATTTTTAGACTTCCCTAGATATACTCCCATGATTGGAAGTGTCCTATGCTCTGTACCTCTGTTTTTTAGATGATTTGGGAACCACCATACACTTCTCCAGAGTGGCTCTTGGCAGTTCACACACTGCCCATCAGCGTATAAAGGCTCCCTGTTCTCCATGGCCTGTCCTGCATTTCTGGTTTTTACAATTTTTTAGGATGGCCCTTTTGACCAGTGGGAAATGAGACTTCTTTGTTTTGCACATTTGCATTGCTTGCTTGCTTCGTTGCCCATAAAGTGCGTATGCATTTTTTCCTGGATATAATCAGGAAAACACGCATACGCCCTTTTGGGCCAACTGCATCATTGTCGAAATTCTGTCGCTTTTCATGTGCTTTAAAGATGAGTCCAATCTATCTCTTGAAATCTGTTTCTTGCAATTCTGTCTTGCATTCAGATCCTCTTCTTTGCCTTACCTCCACATATTTTTGGACGTTAGTTTTCATTTATAACTCTGCAGGTTTGTGAATTGCAGTGACCCTGAGCTCCATTTTTTAAGTTGCTCTTTTGTGAGCTGGCCTCAAACCCGCAGGATTGCTTCAGGCCCTATTTTGGCTCCGGCGAGGCGGGCTGAGCCTTTTTTCAATTCTTATTCTTAATGGGAAATTAGAGTGATATGTGCCCGTCCAAACCCCTACAACTATTCTCTCATTGGTTCCCCCTCTTCCCGTTCATCCTCCTCACAATTTGCAAAATGTGTGAAACAGAAGTTTAAATGTGCTGATTCTCCAAGTGGGGAGATTCTAAGTAACGTGGCTAGAATGGTGAACAGGAGCACCAGGAGAGGATAAATGAGGTGCATTTTAGACACATCTCCCGATCACATGGTGTACAGTCCTCTGGGTTTTCCATGCATGTTTTAGCTGTAGGAAGATCCCTTGAACCTGCAGATTTGGGACCCATTGAATGGGTACCAGGTAGTATTACTTTAAAGGGTGTGCATTTCCTCACCCAACCTCACATTTCTCTTAGTGCAAACAGTTTCCAGCCTTATGTCTCATCCTGCTGTGGGTCTAGATGTGTTCAATCCATGTTGCATCACCGTCCCTGAGGAAAAGTTGTAAGAGGTTTTCTCTGTCTCTCTGTCGTTTATTTTTTTCAATTTATTACTATATTGGTTACAGCTGATTTTCAAAGCTCTGTTTCTTGCTGCTGTACATCCACTTGATTCACGTACAGAGAGACATCAGTAAATTCTTTTTCAGATTCTTACCAGTCGTATATATTCTTTTCCGGTGACTTGAGTGTGCTGAGTGCAGTTCTTTTAGCTACCGTGTAGGCCTTGTTGATTATCAGTTTGGTATTTGGAATGGTATCTTTGCTAATTTCAACCTCCTGGATGATGCCTCACCCCTCCCCACCTTTCCCGTTTAGCAGCCTTATGCGTGTTTCCTACATATTTGACTATGTTTTTGTTTTGTAATTTATTTCATGTGTAGCCATTTTGGATTCCACCTTTAAGTGATATCTTATGACATGTGTCTTTTTCTTTTTGAATTATGTCACTTAGAATGATCATACGTAACTCCTCCTGAGTTGTTACAACTGGCCATAGTTCATTGATTTCCAGGCTGAATAATATTCCACTCTACCTAAGTACCACATCTCTATCCATTTTTTCTCTCCAGAGACATTTAAGTTATATCCTAGTCGAGGATCTTTTAAACAGAGAGGGGGTAAACATTGGGGTGCCTGTGTCCTCTCGATTTTTGTTTTTCCCAAGATATACGCCCATGAGTGCAAGTGCCCTATGCTCTGTAGCTCATTTTTTAGATGCTTTAGTAAACACAATACACTTCTCCAGAATGGCCGTTGGCAATATACATTTCCACTATAAGTCTCACAGGGCTCCCTCTTCTCCTTGCCCTGTCCTGCATTTCTGTTGTTTACGCTTTATGAGGATGGCTCTTCTGACTGATGCGAAGTGATATCTTTTGTAGTATTGACTTCCAGTGCCCACCTGTTTGGTTGGCTAAAAAAGTGTATGCCCTTTTCTTGAATATATACAGAAAAAAACGCATACACCCTTTTTGGCCAACTGCAATGTTGGCAATGTTCAGCTCCTTTTCTCGTGCTTAATGGCGAGTCCTTTCTACCTCCTCAGATCCCTTTCCTGCCATTCTCCCTTGCTTACAAGTCCTTTTCTCTGACTTTCCTCAAGACATTTTTCAGTGATGGATATTTTCAACTCTGCAGTTTCGTGAATTTTACTGCCCCTGAGTTCCATTGTGCAACTTGTGTTTATGGGAACTGGCCACAAAACAGCGGGATTTCCTCAAGCCCTATACTGTTTCCATGGGCAACCCTAGCCTTTGGTCAATTCGTCTTCCTGATTGGAAATTAGAGTGACATGTGCCTGTCTGAACACCTAGGACTTGTCTCTCATTGTTCCTCATCCTTCCGCTTCATCCTCTGGACAAATTCCAAACTGTACGCAACAGGATGTTGACAGTGCTGACATCTCCAAGTGGGGAGACTGTTAGTAAAGACGCTGGAGGGGTGAACCCGAGCACCAGGAGATGAGGAGATGAGATGCCTTTTCCAAACTCTTCCCGATCAGACGGTATACCATCCTCTGGGTGTGACAGACATGTTTTAGCAGTAGGAAGAGTCCCATTCATGTAAGGAGAACACCAGGGCTTTTTCAAAATCAGTGTCTGCCCGAAACCCAAACTGGGGAATTTTTTAAGTTACGGCTACACATATGTTCATTAAGGGCCTTGGGAAGTAGGCAGAGTCCAAACTTTAGATGATTGAAGTCTTCAGGGTCAGAAGCACTCACCACCAGCTTCCCTTAGGTTACACTTGAACTGTCATTGATAGATGACAATGACAATAAAAATATCTATTCTTTTTCAGATTATTTCCCCTTATAGCTTATTGCAAAATGTTGAGTGTAGTTCCCTGTGCTATACAGTAGTTCCTTGTTGATGATCTATTTTATACATAGCAGTGTGTATGTGTTAATCCCAAACTGTTAATTTATCCCTCCTCCCACCTTTCCCCTTTGGTAATAATAAATTATAAGATTTTATACTTCTCAGAAATGGGGGAGCTGAAAGAGAGGTATCATTTTCAATGGAAAAGCATTTAAAACAAAATTGAAGCTTTAACCAAGATTATTAGATGTACATCCTTGGAAAGAAATCACTTCGTTTCTCTAATATTGACCTGACAAATAAGACAAACCTTTTCACTGAACTTGCTTATAATAAAGTGATGGAAATATCAAATGGAAGTGTTAGAAACATCTTATTTTACCCGAGCCTTATACACTGTTCTATGTTAACTACAGTTTGGCTCACACATCTGTTCATTGAGGTTACAATAGTCTCAATTTCTGTTACTGATCCTCCAGAGTGGACCCCAACAAGTGTCCCCCTGCCCAGTGTCATTGGGGCCAACAGATCGAGACTGAGTTTGGTTCACAAGCAAAGGAAACTTTATATTTTGATCAGAGAATGGAGAGGTGAGAGCATGCACTACCCTGTGGGCTGTGGGCTGGGCTGCTGTGTAGAGATCCTGTCAGAGTCAGTGGGAGGGAGGGGGCGGAGCTCTCAAGGGCCGGGTTGGCTGCAGCTCAGGCTCTGTATCGCGGAGTCTGCACTGGGCCCCAGGAGCTGAGGTGTCGTCCCAGCCATTCTGCACTAGGAAATCTGGTCTGAAGTGCCGGGTGTGGAACCTCTGCATGCGGGACCCTAGGAGCACATGAAATTAGACAAAGCACAAAGGATAAAAACGGTTAGACTTGACTTTATTGCCCAGATTCTATTTTTATCTCCCAGGGATTTTTAATGGGCTTTGCTGGGGACAAACCCCTCCTCTGCCTTTTGTCCCGTTCCTCATTCTTGGAGTGCTGAGGGTGCAGACCCTTCTTCTGTAACTGCTGAGTGCTGAGTTGGGAGCCCTTATACCCGGGGGCGAGGGTCAGAGCTTCTCCCCAGCAGCCTCCAGGTGACGTTGATTGTCCCCAGGCCCCCTGCCTCCCTGCTCGTCCACCTGAGCACCAGCATTGGAAGTGTTATAGATTCTAATGACCTTTAAGGGTCCAGGAAAGAGATGTGCAGAGACGCTGTGGGGGCCGGTTTCACCCCGCCCCACATTTGTTTGGCCACCTTAGGCTGACCGTTTCTGCCAGCCTAGATGCTCTGACCAGTAGTCTGCGCTTTCTTCAATTAGGCCCCTGAATTAACGTACAAACAGCACCAGGTGTCAGAGCCCTGCCCGCTCAACTCCCAGACAGTCCAGGGTCAGTGGTGATCAAGGACCATGATGGCCACTGAGTCAACAGCCTTTTGAAGTAAACAGGAGTCCAGCCAGTCTCATTGGCCACCATCATCACGGTGTCTGTAGGCTTTTCTATGGTGACAGTGTGATATACCGTTCCCCCGCCAAGATTATTAGCTCCCCTCTGGGTGCAGTAAGTCCTGCAAGCAGTAGTCTACTCTTTTGGGACACACTCTTGTTGTTTTATGAGAGAAACTCCAGGTCAAGTGATGTTCACATGAGTCGTCATGGTGCCCTGTTGCCCCCGGTTATCTCTCTGGATGTTGGAGTTGGAGGGCCTCCTCACTCGAGGTTGGTGTGCCCACAGAGCGAACCCTGCAACTTCAGGGCATGGTTGGTGGTTAGGATCACCATGTGGGGTCCTTTTCCCTTAGGAGGGAGGTGGCCTTTGGGGCTGCTGATTTCCAGGTTTTTAGATACCGCCAGTATCTTGGCCAGATGTGGCAGTGGGCCAAGCCCCTTGGTGCCCGTAGTTTATCCTACCTGGATGGCATTCTTGCATTGTTCCATTTCAAGTGGTCCCAGTTTTTGCACTAATTCTCCAATGGTGATTCACCTTTCACCGGAAATGGAAAGGTCAAAGGGTTTAGCTAAATTAGGGAGTTCCAGGGCAAGGGTCTGAATTGACTGCTCTTTCCATTCTTGAAAGGCCACTTCTGGATTCTATTCAAAAGGATCATCATCTTTTCCTTTCAGTGTTTCATATAGAGGCCCAGCTAGTAGACTGTAGTTAGGGATCCAGAAGCAGCAAACCCTGGCCTCCCCAGGAACACCTAAGCTGTCTTCTAGTTTTAGAAAGGGGTAAGGCTGAAAATGGTTTCTTCCCTTTCCTGGGATGGGCTTCTCCGACCTTCTGTGAGAACGAAGCCCAGGCAGGTCACCGCAGTCTGTGATATTTGAGCTTTTTCTTGGACAACTTCTATCCTTTATTGGCTTGGTAGTTCAGAGGCCTCCTTAGTAGGGCTGGCGATCAGAATGTCGTCTGCGTACTGAAGGAGGGTTTCCTTTTCCAGAGGTAGAACTTTTAGGTCTTTAGCTAAGCTTTCCCCAAAGATGGTGTGGGAATTTTTGCACCCTTGGGGCAAGACGGCCCGGAAGTATTGTTTTAGTTGTATGTTGAGTCCTGCCACTCACAAGCCAAAATTTCTTGTGACTCTGGGACTAATGGAATACAAAAGAAGGCATCATTGAAGACTAATACAGAATACCATGTCCTGGTGGTTGGTAGAATGACCAGCAGGGTGTAGGAATTAGGAGCAGCTGGAGGTATATCCTCGGTGGCTTCACTGACTGTCCTGACATCCTTTACCAGGTCCCCAGCAGCCCATGGGGCTCTCGTGGTCAGACCAATCCCAGAATATGGAGCTCACCTGGGCAGGTAACCCACCCCCACCCCAGCCCACGGGGCTCTCGTGGTCAGGCCCCTCCCAGGATACAGAGCTACCCTTGCAGGTACCGTGGCAGGGCTGGGCACACAGGAACCGTGCACATAGCCCTCATTGCAGAGCACCCCTAGGTCACCTGTCGCTCAGAGCTGACACAGAGCACCTCAGAGCAGGACTTGAACTAACAAACAGCAGCTGCGACAGGTCTGTGACCCTGGGCATCACTCTGTGCGGCCTCCATCCACCTGGTCTTCCAGAGACTTCCACTGCACCCGGGGCACCAGGCCTCTGTCTCCAACCACCACCCACCCCTCCTCTCCCTGACTCCTGGGTTCCTCTCATTAGGAGAGGGTTTTCTTGAAGTTGTCTCCCACTCATGGGCCAGATAAAATGATTAGAAAACAAGCCAAAGCTGCAGCCCCTTGTCTATCCTGACTATCAGGAGCCCACACCTGTTCCTTGGACCTGGCCGGTTCAGCAAGTTCCATTTTCTGCAACTGTGAGCCCCTGAGGGGTGATGATTGGCTGACCTGGGCAGCCTTACCGTGCCAGCCAGCCCTCCCCAGGTGTGCCTGGGTTGAGATCAATATAAATACCACTCCAGGCAGCAAGAGGCCATGCAGCCGTGCCTGACGCCATTTTCTCTGCCCTGTCAGCAGTCTCGGGGCTGGGCTGGTGGGAGGGAGTGAGAGGCCACGGCTTTGTGGGTGGCCCAGTGTGAGTGGGGCTCTGCTGGACTTTCTGCAGCAGTTGCCAGGCTGCCACCTGCTAAAGAAGAGGATGTGTCACCTATACCTGCTGCTGGAATTTCTCCCTGGGCAGAGGTGAGGAAGGAAAAAAGCAGTGGGGGCAGGGACAGGACGGGTATCTCAGGCAGGGAAATGGAAATCTTCCAGAAGAGCACCCAGGGCCAGGACCATCCTGGCTGGCCTGCAGGCACCAAGTCGGCCAGCATGCTGTCACTCGTGTGGCTCTATGGCCCTTCCTCTAGGCTTTCAAGTCCTTGTATATATTCAGGTGTTTAACCTGGGACGGGTTGGAATAGTTCAGCAGCAACTGGCCTGGGGCTCAGCTCACGTTTACTCACAGATGCCTCGGCACGGTGCCCCAGCTTTGCAATGAGGACGCTTGTTGCGTGGGGGCTGCTGGCTGAATGGGAGACGATTCCCCACCACTGACCAACTTCAGAATTGTTTACAACTGGAGCAAGTGCCCTGATACGGTTTTCCTCTGTGGAACTGGTGGGTTCTGTGTTTTTTTTCTCTTTTTCGTTTTTGGTTCAAGGTAGATTTTATTCCTCTTTTTTGTATTTACAGATATAAGCATGGAAATAATTTATTCATATAAATACATGTATATGAAGGGAATAATTGTTTTTTCTGTTTTTTTTTAAGTTTTATTTCTTTTTAATTTTGAATTTTATTTTATATTTTTATACAGCAGGTTCTTATTGGTTATCTATTGTATACATATAAATGTATACATGCCAATCCCAGTCTCTCAACTCCGCCCACCACCAACCCCCCCAACAGCTTTCCCCCTTGTTGTCTATACGTTTGTTGTCTACATCTGTTGCTCTATTTATGCCTTGCAAAATGGTTAACCTGTACAGTTTTTCTAGGTTCCACATATATGCATGAATATACAAGATTTGTTTTTCTCTTTCTGACTTACTTCACTCTGTATGACACTCTCTAGATCCATCGACGTCTCTACAAATGACCCAATTTCATTCCTTTTCATGGCTTAGTAATATTCCATTTTATATATGTACCACAACTTTATGCATTCGTCTGTCTGTGGGCATTTAGGTTGCTTCCATTACCTCGATATTGTAAAGAGTGAGGCAATGAACATTGCGGTGAATGTCTCTTTTTGATTTATGGTTTTGTCTGGGTATATGGCCAGAACTGGGATTGCTGTATCATATGGTAATTCTACTGTTAGTTTCTTAAGAAACTCCATATTGTTCTCCATAGTGACTGTATCAATTTATATTCCCAACAGTAGTGGAAGAGGGTTCCTTTTCTCCACACCCTTTCCAGCATTTTTTGTTTGTAGATTGTCTGATGATGCCCATTCTACCAGGTGTGAGGTGATACCTCATTGTTGAGTCCATTTCCTTGAGCAATGGGTAGGTCTTGTCTATTACATATTTAGCTTATGGAACGGTATCTGTGCTAATTTCAAACTCTGGTTTTATGCAGCACCCCAACTCACCTTTCCCCTTAAGCAAGCATAAGTTTGTTTTCTAAACATGAGAGCCTGTTCTGTTTTGTAATTCAGTTCATGTGTAGCCAAGTTCTCATTCCAAGTATTAGTGGTACCTTATGATGTTTCTTTTTCTGTGTGACTTTTTTCACTTAGAATCATCATGCCTCAATCCACTCATTATGCTGGTACGGGCCTGGTGACATACTTTTCATTGCTGAGAGGTATTCTGTTGTACGTAAGTACCGCAACATCTTTATCCATTATTTGCTCTCTGGCATATTTAACTTGTGCTGCAGAAGAGGTTCCTGTAAACAGAGCCGTCCCAAATTTTGGTGTGGCTGTGTCTTTTTGATTTTAATTTCCCTAATCTATAGGACCATAAGTGGAAGTGCCCTAGGCTCTGTTCCTCTGTTTTTTAGATGTTTCAGGAAGCACCATACACTTCTTCCGAGTGGCTGTTGGCAATTTATATCCCGCCCATCAGCATAACAAGGCTCCCAGTTCTCCATGGCCTGTCCTGCCTTTCTGGATTTTACACTTTTTTCAGATGGCCCTTTTGACCAGGGGGAAGTGAGACTTCATTGTAGTGCAGATTTCCTTTGCAAGCTTGCTTGGTTGGCCAAAAAGGGCGTATGCGTTTTTTCCTGAATATATTCAGGAAAAAACGCATACGCCCTTTTTGGGCAAGTGCATCATTGTTGACGTTCTGCCTCTTTTCCTATGCTTCAAATGCAATTCCAGTCTACCTCCTGAAATCGGTTTCCTGCAATTCTGCCCCGCTTTCAAGTCCTCTTGGCAGCCTTACTTCAGTATACTTTTGGACGATAGCTGTCATTTATAACTCTGCAGGTTTGTGAATTACAGTGCCCCTGAGCTCCTTTCTTCAACTCACTTTCTTGTGTGCTGGCCGCAACACCGCAGGATTGCTTCAGGCCCTAATCTGGTTCTGGCACGGCACGCTGAGCCTTTGGTTAATTCCTCTTCCTGGTGGGAAATGAGAGTTAAATTTGCCCGTCCAGACACCTCCAGCTAGTCTCTCATTGGTTCTCCCTATTCCTGTTCATCTTCCGCAGAAATTGCAAACTGGGCCAAACAGGACGTTAAAGGCACTGACTCTCCAAGTCGGGAGAGTGTTAGTAAAGCATCTGGAATGTTGCACCCGAGTACCAGGGGACGAGAACTGAGACATATTGGAACACGTCTCCCGATCACACGGTTGATCATACTCTGGGTTCCACATGCATGCTTTAGCTGAAGGAAGAATCCCTTAAACCTGGAGAGTTGAGACCCGTGGAATGGGTACCATGCAATATGACTTCAAAGGGTCTTCATTTGCTCACCGAACCTCTCCAATCCTATCACTGCTGCATTTATGCCCCTGTACACATGCTTGATTCTCTTTCGGAGACATAGCAATCCATAGGTTTTAAGATACTCACTAGTCAGATACATTCTTAGGCGTTTAATATGGGGTGTTGAGCCCATTTCGTTGAGCAAGGGGTAGCTCTTGTGTATTACATGTTTGGCTTAAGGAACTTTATCTGTGCTCATTTCTATCTCTGGTTTTATGCAGCACCCCAACTCACCTTTCCACTTAAGCAAGCATAAGTTGGTTTTCTACATTTGAGACCCTGTTTTGTTTTGTAATTCAGTTCCTGTGTAGCCAAGTTTACATTCCGTGTATTAGTGATATCTTATGATGTTTCTCTTTCTGTGTGACTTATTTCAGTTAGAATCATCATACCTGAATCCACTCATTATGCTGCTATGGGCCTGATGACATAGATTTCATTGCTGAGTGATATTGCATTGTACGTAAGTACCACAACTTCTTTATCCATTTTTCACTTTCTGCGAAATTGAACTTGTACCGTAAAGGAGGTTCTTGTAAACAGAGCCGTCCCAAACTTTGGGGTGGCTGTGTCTTTTTGATTTTAATTTCCCTAAGCTATAGGACCATAAGTGGAAGTGCCCTAGGCTCTGTTGGTTTGTTTTTTAGATGTTTCCGGAAACACCATACACTTCTCCCGAGTGGCTGTTGGCAATTTACATCCCGCCCATCAGCATATCAAGGATCCCAGTTCTCCATGGCCTGTGTTGCCTTTCTGGATTTTACACTTTTTTCAGATGGCCCTTTTGACCGGGGAGAAGTGAGATTTCATTGTAGTGCAGATTTCCTTTCCAAGCTTGCTTGCTTGGCCAAAAAGGGCGTATGCGTTTTTCCTGAATATATTCAGGAAAAAACGCATACGCACACTTTGGCCAAGTGCATCATTGTCGACGTTCTGCCTCTTTTCCTATGCTTTAAATGCAATTCCAGTCTAACTCCTGAAATCGGTTTCCTGCAATTCTGCCCGGCTTTCAAGTCCTCTTGGCAGCCTTACTTCAGTATATTTTTGGAAGATAGCTGTCATTTATAACTCTGCAGGTTTGTGAATTACAGTGCCCTTGAGCTCCGTTCTTCAACTCGCTTTCTTGTGAGCTGGCCGCAACACCGCAGGATTGCTTCATGCCCTAATCTTTTTCTGGCATGGCCCACTGAGCCTTTGGTTAATTCCTCTTCCTGGTGGCAAATGAGAGTTAAATTTGCCCGTCCAGACACCTCCAGCTAGTCTCTCATTGGTTCTCCCTATTCCTGTTCATCTTCCGCAGAAATTGCAAACTGGGCCAAACAGGAGGTTAAAGGCACTGACTCTCCAAGTCGGGAGAGTGTTAGTAAAGCGTCTGGAATGTTGCACCCGAGTACCAGGGGACGAAAACTGAGACATATTGGAACACGTCTCCCGATCACATGGTTGATCATACTCTGGGTTCCACATGCATGCTTTAGCTGAAGGAAGAATCCCTTAAACCTGGAGAGTTGAGACCCGTGGAATGGGTACCATGCAAAATGATTTCAGATGGTCTTCATTTGCTCACCGAACCTCTCCAATCCTATCACTGCTACGTTTATGCCCCTGTACACATGCTTGATTCTCTTTCGGAGACATAGCAATCCATAGGTTTTAAGGTACTTATTAGTCAGGTACATTCTTAGGCGTTTAATATGGGGTGTTGAGTCCATTTCGTTGAGCAAGGAGTAGCTCTTGTCTATTCCATATTTGGCTTAAGGAACTTTATCTGTGCTCATTTCAATCTCTGGTTTTATGCAGCACCCAAACTCACCTTTCTCCTTAAACAAGCATAAGTAGGTTTTCTAAATTTGAGACCCTGTTCTGTTTTGTAATTCAGTGCCTGTGTAGCCAAGTTTACATTCCATGTATTAGTGATATCTTATGATGTTTCTCTTTCTGTGTGACTTATTTCAGTTAGAATCATCATACCTGAATCCACTCATTAGGCTGCTACTGGCCTGATGACATAGATTTCATTGCTGAGTGATATTGCATTGCACGTAAGAACCACACCTTCTTTATCCATTTTTCACTTTCTGCGAAATTGAACTTGTACCGTAAAGGAGTTCTTGTAAACAGAGCCGTCCCATACTTTGGGCTGGCTGTGTCTTTTTTATTTTAATTTCCCTAAGCTATAGGACCATAAGTGGAAGTGACCTAGGCTCTGTTGCTTTGTTTTTTAGATGTTTCAGGAAACACCATACACTTCTCCCCCGTGACTGTTGGCGATTTACATGCCGCCCATCAGCATAACAAGGCTCCCAGTTCTCCATGACCTGTCCTGCCTTTCTGGATTTTACACTTTTTGCAGATGGTCCTTTTGACCGGGGGGGAAGTGAGACTTCAATGTAGTGCAGATTTCCTTTGCAAGCTTGCTTTGTTGGCCAAAAAGTGCGTATGCGTTTTTCCTGAATATATTCAGGAGAAAACGCATACGCCCTCTTTCGCCAAGTGCATATTGTGGACGTTCTGCCTCTTTTCCTATGCTTTAAATGCAATTCCAGTCTATCTCCTGAAATCGGCTTCCTGCAATTCTGCCCCGCTTTCAAATCCTCTTGGCAGCCGTACTTCAGTATATTTTTGGACGATAGCTGTCATTTATAACTGTGCAGGTTTGTGAATTACAGTGCCCCTGAGCTCCTTTCTTCAACTCGCTTTCTTGTGAGCTGGCCGCAACACCGCAGGATTGCTTCAGGCCCTAATCTGGTTCCGGCACGGCACTCTGAGCCTTTGCTTAATTCCTCTTCCTGGTGGGAAATGAGAGTTAAATTTGCCCGTCCAGACACCTCCAGCTAGTTTCTCATTGGTTCTGCCTATTCCTTTTCATCTTCCGCAGAAATTGCAAACTGGGCCAAACAGGAGGTTAAAGGCACTGTCTCTCCAAGTCGGGAGAATGTTAGTAAAGCGTCTGCAATGTTGCACCCAAGTACCAGGGGACGAGAACTGAGACATATTGGAACACGTCTCCCAATCACATGGTTGATCATACTCTGGGTTCCACATGCATGATTTAGCTGAAGGAAGAATCCCTTAAACCTGGAGAGTTGAGACCCGTGGAATGGGTACCATGCAATATGACTTCAAAGGGTCTTCATTTGCTCACCGAACCTCTCCAATCCTATCACTGCTGCGTTTATGCCACTGTACACATGCTCGATTCTCTTTTGGAGACATAGCAATCCATAGGTTTTAAGATACTTACTAGTCAGCTACATTCTTAGGCGTTTAATATGGGGTGTTGAGTCCATTTCGTTGAGCAAGGAGTAGCTCTTCTCTATTACATGTTTGGCTTAAGGAACTTTATCTGTGCTCATTTCAATCTCTGGTTTTATGCAGCATCACAACTCACCTTTCCCCTTAAGCAAGCATAAGTTGGTTTTCTATATTTGAGACCCTGTTCTGTTTTGTAATCCAGTTCCTGTGTAGCCAAGTTTACAATCCATGTATTAGGGATATCTTATGTTTCTTTTTCTGTGTGACTTATTTCAGTTAGAATCATCATACCTGAATCCACTCATTATGCTGCTACGGGCCTGATGACATAGATTTCATTGCTGAGTGATATTGCATTGTACGTAAGAACCACAAATTCTTTATCCATTTTTCACTTTCTGCGATATTGAACATGTACCGTAAACGAGGTTCTTGTAAACAGAGCCGTCCCAAACTTTGGGGTGGCTGTGTCTTTTTTATTTTAATTTCCCTAAGCTATAGGACCATAAGTGGAAGTGCCCTAGGCTCTGTTGCTTTGTTTTTTAGATGTTTCAGGAAACACCATACACTTCTCCCCAGTGGCTGTTGGCAATTTACATCCTGCCCATCAGCATAACAAGGCTCCCAGTTCTCCATGGCCTGTCCTGCCTTTCTGGATTTTACACTTTTTACAGATGGCCCTTTTGACCCTGGGGAAGTGAGACTTCATTGTAGTGCAGATTTCCTTTGCAAGCTTTCTTGGTTGGCCAAAAAGGGCGTATGCGTTTTTCCTGAATATATTCAGGAAAAAACGCATACGCACACTTTGGCCAAGTGCATCATTGTCGACGTTCTGCCTCTTTTCCTATGCTTTAAATGCAATTCCAGTCTAACTCCTGAAATCGGTTTCCTGCAATTCTGCCCCGCTTTCAAGTCCTCTTGGCAGCCTTACTTCAGTATATTTTTGGACGATAGCTGTCATTTATAACTCTGCAGGTTTGTGAATTACAGTGCCCCTGAGCTCCTTTCTTCCGCTCGCTTTCTTTTGAGCTGGCCGCAACACCGCAGGATTGCTTCAGGCCCTAATCTGGTTCCGGCACGGCACGCTGAGCCTTTGGTTAATTCCTCTTCCTGGTGGGAAATGAGAGTTAAATTTGCCCGTCCAGACACCTCCAGCTAGTCTCTCATTGGTTCTCCCTATTCCTGTTCATCTTCCGTGGAATTTGCAAACTGGGCCAAACAGGAGGTTAAAAGCACTGACTCTCCAAGTCGAGAGAGTGTTAGTAAAGCGTGTGGAATGTTGCACCCGAGTACCAGGGGATGAGAACTGAGACATATTTGAACATGAGTCACGATCACACGGTTGATCATAGTCTGGGTTCCAAATGCATGTTTAGCTGAAGGAAGAATCCCTTAAACCTGGAGAGTTGAGACCCGTGGAATGGGTACCATGCAATATGACTTCAAAGGGTCTTCATTTGCTCACCGAACCTCTCCAGTCCCATCACTGCTGCGTTTATGCCCCTGTTCTCACGCTTGATTCTCTTTCAGAGACATAGCAATCCATAGGTTTTAAGATACTTACTGTCAGGTACATTATTAGGTGTTTAATATGGGGTTTTGAGTCCATTTCGTTGAGCAAGGAGTAGCTGTTGTCTATTACATATTTGGCTTAAGAAACCTTATCTGTGCTCATTTCAATCTCTGGTTTTATGCAGCACCCCAACTCACCTTTCCCCTTAAGCAAGCATAAGTTGCTTTTCTACATTTGAGACCATGTTCTGTTTTGTAATTCAGTTCCTGTGTAGTCAAGTTTACATTCCGTGTATTAGTGATATCTTCTGATGTTTCTTTTTCTGTGTGACTTATTTCAGTTAGAATCATCATACCTGAATCCACTCATTATGCTGCTATGGGCCTGATGACATAGATTTCATTGCTGAGTGATATTGCATTATACGTAAGTACTACAATTTCTTTATCCATTTTTCACTTTCTGCGATATTGAACTTGTACCGTAAACGAGGTTCTTGTAAACAGAGCCATCCCAAACATTGGGGTGGCTGTGTCTTTTTGATTTTAATTTCCCTAAGCTATAGGACCATAAGTGGAAGTGCCCTAGGCTCTGTTGCTTTGTTTTTTAGATGTTTCAGGAAACACCATACACTTCTCTCAAGTGGTTGTTGGCAATTTACATCCCGCCCATCAGCATAACAAGGCTCCCAGTTCTCCATGGCCTGTCCTGCATTTCTGGATTTTACACTTTTTTCAGATGGCCCTTTTGACGGGGGGGAAGTGAGACTTCATTGTAGTGCAGATTTTCTTTGCAAGCTTGCCTGGTTGGCCAAAAAGTGCGTATGCTTTTTTTCCTGAATATATTCAGGAAAAAACGCATATGCCCTTTTTGGCCTAGTGCATCATTGTCGACGTTCTCCCTCTTTTCCTATGCTTTAAATGCAATTCCAGTCTACCTCCTGAAATCAGTTTCCTGCAATTCTGCCCTGCTTTCAAGTCCTCTTGGCAGCCTTACTTCAGTATATTTTTGGACAATAGGTGTCATTTATAACTCTGCAGGTTTGTGAATTACAGTGCCCCTGAGCTCCTTTCTTCAACTCGCTTTCTTGTGAGCTGGCCGCAACACCGCATGATTGCTTCAGGCCCTAATCTGGTTCCGGCACGGCATGCTGAGCCTTTGCTTAATTCCTCTTCCTGGTGGGAAATGAGAGTTAAATTTGGCCGTCCAGACACCTCCAGCTAGTCTCTCATTGGTTCTCCCTATTCCTGTTCATCTTCCGCAGAATTTGCAAACTGGGCCAAACAGGATGTTAAAGGCACTGACTCTCCAAGTCGGGAGAGTGTTAGTAAAGCATCTGGAATGTTGCACCCGAGTACCAGGGGATGAGAACTGAGACATATTTGAACACGTCTCCCGATCACACGGTTGATCATACTCTGGGTTCCACATGCATGTTTCAGCTGAAGGAAGAATCCCTTAAAGCTGGAGAGTTGAGACCGGTGGAATGGGTACCATGCAATATGACTTCAAAGGGTCTTCATTTGCTCACCGAACCTCTCCAATCCTATCACTGCTGCGTTTATGCCCCTGTACACACGCTTGATTCTCTTTTGGAGACATAGCAATCCGTAGGTTTTAAGATACTTACTAGTCAGGTACATTCTTAGGCGTTTAATATGGGGTGTTGAGTCCATTTCATTGAGCAAGGAGTAGCTCTTGTCTATTCCATATTTGGCTTAAGGAAATTTATCTGTGCTCATTTCAATCTCTGGTTTTATGTAGCACCCCAACTCACCTTTCCCCTTAAGCAAGCATAAGTTGGTTTTCTAAATTTGAGACCCTGTTCTGTTTTGTAATCCAGCTCCTGTGTAGCCAGGTTTACATTCCGTGTATTAGTGATATCTTATGATGTTTCTTTTTCTGTGTGACTTATTTCAGTGAGAATCATCATACCTGAATCCAGTCTATGCTGCTACGGGCCTGATGACATAGATTTCATTGCTGAGTGATATTGAATTGTACGTAAGTACCACAACTTCTTTATCCATTTTTTGCTTTCTGCGATATTGAACTTGTACTGTAAAGGAGGTTCTTGTAAACACAGCCGTCCCAAACTTTGGGTTGGCTGTGTCTTTTTGATTTTAATTTCCCTAAGCTATAGGACCATAAGTGGAAGTGCCCTAGGCTCTGTTGCTTTGTATTTTAGATGTTTCAGGAAACACCATACACTTCTCCAGAGTGGCTGTTGGCAATTTACATCCCGTCCATCAGCATAACAAGGCTCCCAGTTCTCCATGGCCTGTCCTGCCTTTCTGGATTTTACACTTTTTTCAGATGGCCCTTTTGACCGGGGGGAAGTGAGACTTCATTGTAGTGCAGATTTCCTTTGCAAGCTTGCTTGGTTGGCCAAAAAGGGCGTATGCGTTTTTTCCTGAATATATTCAGGAAACAACGCATACGCCCTTTTTGGCTAAGTGCATCATTGTGGACGTTCTGCCTCTTTTCCTATGCTTTAAATGCAATTCCAGTCTACCTCCTGAAATCGGTTTACTGCATTTCTGGCCCGCTTTCAAGTCCTCTTGGCAGCCTTACTTCAGTATACTTTTGGACGATAGCTGTCATTTATAACTCTGCATGTTTGTGAATTACAGTGCCCCTGAGCTCCTTTCTTCAACTCGCTTTCTTGTGAGCTGGCCGCAACACCGCAGGATTGCTTCAGGCCCTAATCTGGTTCCGGCACGGCACGCTGAGCCTTTGGTTAATTCCTCTTCCTGGTGGGAAATGAGAGTTAAATTTGCCCGTCGAGACACCTCCAGCTAGTCTCTCATTGGTTCTCCCTATTCCTGTTCATCTTCCGCGGAAATTGCAAACTGGGCCAAACAGCAGGTTAAAGGCACTGACTCTCCAAATCGGGAGGGTGTTACTAAAGCGTGTGGAATGTTGCACCCGAGTACCAGGGGACGAGAACTGAGACATATTTGAACACATCTTCCGATCACACGGTTGATCATACTCTGGGTTTCTCATACATGTTTTAGCTGAAGGAAGAATCCCTTAAACCTGGAGAGTTGAGACCCGTGGAATGGGTACCATGCAATATGACTTCAAAGGGTCTTCGTTTGCTCACCGAACCTCTCCAATCCTATCACTGCTGTGTTTATGCCCCTGTACACACGCTTGATTCTCTTTCGGAGACATAGCAATCCATAGGTTTTAAGATACTTACTAGTCAGGTACATTCTTAGGCGTTTAATATGGGGTGTTGAGTCCATTTCGTTGAGCAAGGAGTAGCTCTTGTCTATTACATATTTGGCTTAAGGAACTTTATCTGTGCTCATTTCAATCTCTGGTTTTATGCAGCACCCCAACTCACCTTTCCCCTTAAGCAAGCATAAGTTGGTTTTCTAAATTTGAGACCCTGTTCTGTTTTGTAATCCAGTTCCTCTGTAGCCAAGTTTACATTCCGTGTATTAGTGATATCTTATGATGTTTCTTTTTCTGTGTGACTTATTTCAGTTAGAATCATCATACCTGAATCCACTCATTATGCTGCTATTCGCCAGATGACATAGATTTCATTGCTGAGTGATATTGAATTGTACATAACTACCACAACTTCTTTATCCATTTTTCGCTTTCTGCGGTATTGAACTTGTACTGTAAAGGAGGTTCTTGTAAACAGAGCCGTCCCAAACTTTGGGGTGGCTGTGTCTTTTTGATTTTAATTTCCCTAAGCTATAGGACCATAAGTGGAAGTGCCCTAGGCTCTGTTAAATTGTTTTTTAGATGTTTCAGGAAACACCATACATTTCTCCCGAGTGGCTGTTGGCAATTTACATCCCGCCCATCAGCATAACAAGGCTCCCAGTTCTCCATGGCCTGTCCTGCCTTTCTGGATTTTACACTTTTTTCAGATGGCCTTTTTGACCGGGGGGAAGTGAGACTTCATTGTAGTGCAGATTTCCTTTCCAAGCTTGCTTGCTTGGCCAAAAAGGGCGTATGCGTTTTTTCCTGAATATATTCAGGAAAAAATGCATACGCCCTTTTTGGCCAAGTGCATCATTGTCGACGTTCTGCCTCTTTTCCTATGCTTTAAATGCAATTCCAGTCTACCTCCTGAAATCGGGTTCCTGCCATTCTGCTCAGCTTCCTAGTCCTCTTGGCAGCCTTACTTCAGTATATTTTTGGAGGATAGCTGTCATTTATAACTCTGCAGGTTTGTGAATTACAGTGCCCCTGAGCTCCTTTCTTCACTTCGCTTTCTTGTGAGCTGTCCGCAACATCGCAGGATTGCTTCAGGCCCTAATCTGGTTCCAGCACGGCACGCTGAGCCTTTGGTTAATTCCTCATCCTGGTGGGAAATGAGAGTTAAATTTGCCCGTCCAGACACCTCCAGCTTGTCTCTCATTGGTTCTCCCTATTCCTGTTCATCTTTTGCAGAAAATTCAAACTGGGCCAAACAGGAGGTTAAAGGCACTGACTCTCCAAGTCAGGAGAGTGTTAGTAAAGTGTCTAGATTGTTGCACCCGAGTACCAGGGGACGAGAACTGAGACATATTTGAACATGACTCACGATCACACGGTTGATCATAGTCTGGGTTCCAAATGCATGTTTTCACTGAACGTAGAATCCCTTAAACCTGGAGATTTGAGACCCGTGGAATGGGTACCATGCAATATGACTTCAAAGGGTCTTCATTTGTTCACCGAACCTCTCCAATCCTATCACTGCTGCGTTTATGCCCCTGTTCTCACGCTTGATTCTCTTTCAGAGACATAGCAATCCATAGGTTTTAAGATACTTACTGTCAGGTACATTATTAGGCGTTTAATATGCGGTTTTGAGTCCATTTCGTTGAGCAAGGAGTAGCTCTTGTCTATTACATATTTGGCTTAAGGAACGTTATCTGTGCTCATTTCAATCTCTGGTTTTATGCAGCACCCCAACTCACCTTTCCCCTTAAGCAAGCATAAGTTGGTTTTCTACATTTGAGACCCTGTTCTGTTTTGTAATCCAGTTCCTGTGTAGCCAAGTTTACATTCCGTGTATTAGTGATATCTTATGATGTTTCATTTTCTGTGTGACTTATTTCAGTTAGAATCATCATACCTGAATCCACTCATTATGCTCCTACGGGGCTGATGACATAGATTTCATTGCTGAGTGATATTGCATTGTACGTGAGTACCACAACTTCTTTATCCATTTTTCAATTTCTGCGATATTGAACATATACCGTAAACAAGATTCTTGTAAACAGAGCCATCCCAAACTTTGGGGTGGCTGTGTCCTTTTGATTTTAATTTCGCTAAGCTATAGGACCATAAGTGGAAGTGCCCTAGGCTCTGTTGCTTTGTTTTTTAGATGTTTCAGGAAACACCATACACTTCTCCTGAGTGGCTGTTGGCAATTTACATCCCGCCAATCAGCATAACAAGGCTCCCAGTTCTCCATGGCCTGTCCTGCCTTTCTGGATTTTACACTTTTTTCAGATAGCCCCTTTGACCAGGGGGAAGTGAGACTTCATTGTAGTGCAGATTTCCTTTGCAATCTTGCTTGGTTGGCCAAAAAGGGCGTATGCGTTTTTTCCTGAATATATTCAGGAAAAAATGCATACGCCCTTTTTGGCCAAGTGCATCATTGTCGACGTTCTGCCTCTTTTCCTATTCTTTAAATGCAATTCCAGTCTACCTCCTGAAATCGGGTTCCTGCAATTCTGCTCAGCTTTCTAGTTCTCTTGGCAGACTTACTTCAGTATATTTTTGGAGGATAGCTGTCATTTATAACTCTGCAGGTTTGTGAATTACAGTCCCTCTGAGTTCCTTTCTTCAACTCGCTTTCTTGTGAGCTGGCCGCAACACCGCAGGATTGCTTCAGGCCCTAATCTGTTTCCGGCACGGCACGCTGAGCCTTTGGTTAATTCCTCTTCCTGGTGGGAAATGAGAGTTAAATTTGCCCGTCCAGACACCTCCAGCTAGTCTCTCATTGGTTCTCCCTATTCCTGTTCATCTTCCGCAGAAATTGCAAACTGGGCCAAACAGGAGGTTAAAGGCACTGACTCTCGAAGACGGGAGAGTGTTAGTAAAGCGTCTGGAATGTTGCACCCGAGTACCAGGGGACGAGAACTGAGACATATTGGAACACGTCTCCCGATCACACGGTTGATCATACTATGGGTTCCACATGCATGATTTAGCTGAAGGAAGAATCCCTTAAACCTGGAGAGTTGAGACCCGTGGAATGGGTACCATGCAATATGACTTCAAAGGGTCTTCATTTGCTCACCGAACCTCTCCAATCCTATCACTGCTGCGTTTATGCCCCTGTACACACGCTTGATTCTCTTTCGGAGACATAGCGATCCATAGGTTTTAAGATACTTACTATTCAGGTACATTCTTAGGCGTTTAATGTGGGGTGTTGTGTCCAATACGTTGAGCAAGGAGTAGCTCTTGTCTATTACATATTTGGCTTAAGGAACTTTATCTGTGCTCATTTCAATCTCTGGTTTTCTGCAGCACCCCAACTCACCTTTCACCTTAAGCAAGCATAAGTTGGTTTTCTAAATTTGAGACCCTGTTCTCTTTTGTAATTCAGTTCCTGTGTAGCCAAGTTTACATTCCGTGTATTAGTGATATCTTACGATGTTTCTTTTCCTGTATGACTTATTTCAGTTAGAATCATCATACCTGAATCCACTCATTATGCTGCTACGGCCCTGATGACATAGATTTCATTGCTGAGTGATATTGCATTGTACGTAAGTACCACAACTTCTTTATCCATTTTTCACTTTCTGCGATATTGAACTAGTCCCGTAAACGAGTTTCTTGTAAACAGAGCAGTCCCAAACTTTGGGGTGGCTGTGTCTTTTTTATTTTAATTTCCCTAAGCTATAGGGCCATAAGTGGAAGTGCCCTAGGCTCTGTTGCTTTGTTTTTTAGATGTTTCAGGAAACACCATACACTTCTCCCCAGTGGCTGTTGGCAATTTACATCCCGCCCATCAGCATAACAAGGCTCCCAGTTCTCCATGGCCTGTCCTGCCTTTCTGGATTTTACACTTTTTTCAGATGGCCCTTTTGACCGGGGAGAAGTGAGATTTCATTGTAGTGCAGATTTCCTTTGCAAGCTTGCTTGGTTGGCCAAAAAGGGCGTATGCGTTTTGTCCTGAATATATTCAGGAAAAAACGCATACGCCCTTTTTGGCCAAGTGCATCATTGCCGACGTTCTGCCTCTTTTCCTATGCTTTAAATGCAATTCCAGTCTACCTCCTGAAATCGGTTTCCTGCAATTCTGCCCCGCTTTCAAGTCCTCTTGGCAGCCTTACTTCAGTATATTTTTGGACGATAGCTGTCATTTATAACTCTGCAGGTTTGTGAATTACAGTGCCCCTGAGCTCCTTTCTTCAACTCGCTTTCTTGTGAGCTGGCCGCAACACCGCAGGATTGCTTCAGGCCCTAATCTGGTTCCGGCACGGCACGCTGAGCCTTTGGTTAATTCCTCTTCCTGGTGGGAAATGAGAGTTAAATTTGCCCGTCCAGACACCTCCAGCTAGTCTCTCATTGTTTCTCGCTATTCCTGTTCATCTTCCGCGGAAATTGCAAACTGGGCCAAACAGGAGGTTAAAGGCACTGACTCTCCACGTGAGGAGAGTGTTAGTAAAGCGTCTAGAATGTTGCACCCGAGTACCAGGGGACGAGAACTGAGACATATTGGAACACGTCTCCCGATCACACGGTTGATCATACTCTGGGTTCCACATGCATGCTTTAGCTGAAGGAAGAATCCCTTAAACCTGGAGAGTTGAGACCCGTGGAATGGGTACCATGCAGTATGACTTCAAAGGGTCTTCATTTGCTCACCGAACCTCTCCAATCCTATCACTGCTGCGTTTATGCCCCTGTACACACGCTTGATTCTCTTTCGGAGGCATAGCGATCCATAGGTTTTAAGATACTTACTAGTCAGGTACATTCTTAGGCGTTTAATATGGGGTGTTGAGTCCATTTCGTTGAGCAAGGAGTAGCTCTTGTGTATTACATATTTGGCTTAAGGAACTTTATCTGTGCTCATTTCAATCTCTGGTTTTATGCAGCACCCCAACTCACCTTTCCCCTTAAGCAAGCATAAGTGGGTTTTCTAAATTTGAGACCCTGTTCTGTTTTGTAATTCAGTTCCTGTGTAGCCAAGTTTACATTCTGTGTATTAGTGATATCTTATGATGTTTCTTTTTCTGTGTGACTTATTTCAGTTAGAATCATCATACCTGAATCCACTCATTATTCTGCTATGGGGTTGATGACATAGATTTCATTGCTGAGTGATATTGCCTTGTACGTAAGTACCACAACTTCTTTATCCATTTTTCGCTTTCTGCGATATTGAACTTGTCCCGTAAACGAGTTTCTTGTAAACAGAGCCGTCCCAAACTTTGGGGTGGCAGTGTCTTTTTGATTTTAATTTCCCTAATCTATAGGACCATAAGTGGAAGTGCCCTAGGCTCTGTTGCTTTGTTTCTTAGATGTTTCAGGAAACACCATACACTTCTCCCAAGTGGCTGTTGGCAATTTACATCCCGCCCATCAGCATAACAAAGCTCCCAATTCTCCATGGCCTGTCCTGCCTTTCTGGATTTTACACTTTTTTCAGATGGCCCTTTTGACCGGGGCGAAGTGAGACTTCATTGTAGTGCAGATTTGTTTTGCAAGCTTGCTTGGTTGGCCAAAAAGGGCGTATGCGTTTTTTCCTGAATATATTCAGGAAAAAACGCATACGCCCTTTTTGGCCAAGTGCATCATTGTGCACGTTCTGCCTCTTTTCCTATGCTTTAAATGCAATTCCAGTCTACCTCCTGAAATCAGTTTCCTGTAATTCTGCCCCGCTTTCAAGTCCTCTTGGCAGCTTTACTTCAATATATTTTTGGACGATAGCTGTCATTTATAACTCTGCAGGTTTGTGAATTACAGTGCCCCTGAGCTCCTTTCTTCAACTCGCTTTCTTGTGAGGTGGCCACAACACCGCAGGATTGCTTCAGGCCCTAATCTGGTCCGGCATTGCACGCTGAGCCTTTGGTTAATTCCTCTTCCTGGTGGGAAATGAGAGTTAAATTTGCCCGTCCAGACACCTCCAGCTAGTCTCTCATTGGTTCTCCCTATTCCTGTTCATCTTCCGCAGAAATTGCAAACTGGGCTAAGCAGGAGGTTAAAGGCACTGACTCTCCAAGTCGGGAGAGTGTTAGTAAAGCATCTGGAATGTTGCACCCGAGTACCAGGGGAGGAAAACTGAGACATATTTGAACACGTCTCCTGATCACATGGTTGATCATACTCTGGGTTCCACATGCATGTTTTAGCTGAAGGAAGAATCCCTTAAACCTGGAGAGTTGAGACCCGTGGAATGGGTACCATGCAATTTGACTTCAAAGGGTCTTCATTTGCTCACCGAACCTCTACAATCCTATCACTGCTGCGTTTATGCCCCTGTACACATGCTTGATTCTCTTTCAGAGGCATAGTAATCCATTGGATTTAAGATACTTTCTAGTCAGGTACATTCTTAGGCGTTTAATATGGGGTGTTGAGTCCATTTCGTTGAGCAAGGAGTAGCTCTTGTCTATTACATATTTGGCTTAAGGAACTTTATCTGTGCTCATTTCAATCTCTGGTTTTATGCAGCACCCCAACTCACCTTTGCCCTTAAGCAAGCATAAGTTGGTTTTCTACATTTGAGACCCTGTTCTGTTTTGTAATTCAGTTCCGGTGTAGCCAAGCTTACATTCCGTGTATTAGTGATATCTTATGATGTTTCTTTTTCTGTGTGACTTATTTCAGTTAGAATCATCATACCTGAAACCACTCATTATGCTGCTATGGGCCTGATGACATAGATTTCATTGCTGAGTGATATTGCATTGTACGTAAGTACCAAAACTTCTTTATCCATTTTTCGCTTTATGCGATATTGAACTTGTACCGTAAACGAGGTTCTTGTAAACAGAGCCGTCCCAAACATTGGGGTGGCTGTGTCTTTTTGATTTTAATTTCCCTAAGCTCTAGGACCATAAGTGGAAGTGCCTTAGGCTCTGTTGCTTTGTTTTAGATGTTCCAGGAAACACCATACACTTCTCCCGAGTGGCTGTTGGCAATTTACATCCCGCCCATCAGCATAACAAGGCTCCCAGTTCTCCATGGCCTGTCCTGCCTTTCTGGATTTTACACTTTTTTCAGATGGCCCTTTTGACGGGGAGGAAGTGAGACTTCATTGTAGTGCAGATTTCCTTTGCAAGCTTGCTTGGTTGGCCAAAAAGGGCGTATGCGTTTTTTCCTGAATATATTCAGGAAAAAACACATACGCCCTTTTTGGCCAAGTGCATCATTGTCGACGTTCTGCCTCTTTTCCTATGCTTTAAATGCAAATCCAGTCTACCTCCTGAAATCGGTTTCCTGCAATTCTGCCCTGCTTTCAAGTCCTCTTGGCAGCCTTACTTCAGTATATTTTTGGACGATAGCTGTCATTTATAACTCTGCAGGTTTGTGAATTACAGTGCCCCTGAGCTCCTTTCTTCAACTCGTTTCCTTGTGAGCTGGCCGCAACACCGCAGGATTGCTTCAGGCCCTAATCTGGTTCCGGCACGGCACGTTGAGCCTTTGGTTAATTCCTCTTCCTGGTGGGAAATGAGAGATAAATTTGCCCATCCAGACAACTCCAGCTAGTCTCTCATTGGTTCTCCCTATTCCTGTTCATCTTCCGCGGAATTTGCAAACTGGGCCAAACAGGAGGTTAAAAGCACTGACTCTCCAAGTCGGGAGAGTGTTAGTAAAGCATCTGGAATGTTGCACCAGAGTACCAGGGGATGAGAACTGAGACATATTGGAATACATCTCCCGATCACACGGTTGATCATACTCTGGGTTCCACATGCATGTTTTAGCTCAAGGAAGAATCCCTTAAACCTGGAGAGTTGAGACCCGTGGAATGGGTACCATGCAATATGACTTCAAAGGGTCTTCGTTTGCTCACCGAACCTCTGCAATCCTATCACTGCTGCATTTATGCCCCTGTACACAAGCTTGATTCTCTTTCGGAGACATAGCAATCCATAGGTTTTAAGAAACTTACTAGTCAGGTACATTCTTAGGCGTTTAATATGGGGTGTTGAGTCCATTTCGCTGAACAAGGAGTAGCTCTTGTCTATTACATATTTGGCTTAAGGAACTTAATCTGTGCTCATTTCAATCTCTGGTTTTATGCAGCACCCCAACTCACCTTTCCCCTTAAGCAAGCATAAGTTGGTTTTCTAAATTTGAGACCCTAATGTGGTTTGGAATTCAGTTCCAGTATAGCCAAGTTTACATTCCGTGTATTAGTGATATCTTATGATGTTTCTTTTTCTGTGTGACTTATTTCAGTTAGAATCATCATACCTGAATCCACTCATTATGCTGCTACGGGCCTGATGACATAGATTTCATTGCTGAGTGATATTGCATTGTACGTAAGTACCACAACTTCTTTATCCGTTTTTCACTTTCTGCGATATTGAACTTGTACCGTAAACGAGGTTCTTGTAAACAGAGCCATCCCAAACATTGGGGTGGCTGTATCTTTTTGATTTTAATTTCCCTAAGCTATAGGACCATAAGTGGAAGTGCCCTAGGCTCTTTTGATTTGTTTCTTAGATGTTTCAGGAAAAACCATACACTTCTCCTGAGTGGCTGTTGGCAATTTACATCCTGCCCATCAGCATAACAAGGCTCCCAGTTCTCCATGGCCTGGCCTGCCTTGCTGGATTTTACACTTTTTTCAGATGGCCCTTTTGACCGTGAGGAAGTGAGACTTCATTGTAGTGGAGATTTCCTTTGCAAGCTTGCTTGGTTGGCCAAAAAGGGCGTATGCGTTTATTCCTGAATATATTCAGGAAAAAACGCATACGCCCTTTTTGGCCAAGTGCATCATTGTCGACGTTCTGCCTCTTTTCCTATGCTTTAAATGCAATTCCAGTCTACCTCCTGAAATCGGTTTCCTGCAATTCTGCCCCGCTTTCAAGTCCTCTTGGCAGCCTTACTTCAGTATATTTTTGGACGATAGCTGTCATTTATAACTCTGCAGGTTTGTGAATTACAGTGCCCCTGAGCTACTTTCTTCAACTCGCTTTCTTGTGAGCTGGCCGCAACACCACAGGATTGCTTCAGGCCCTAATCTGGTTCTGGCATGGCCCGCTGAGCCTTTGGTTAATTCCTCTTCCTGGTGGGAAATGAGAGTTAAATTTGCCCGTCCAGACACCTCCAGCTAGTCTCTCATTGGTTCTCCCTATTCCTGTTCATCTTCCGCAGAAATTGCAAACTGGTCCAAACAGGATGTTAAAGGCACTGACTCTCCAAGTCGGGAGAGTGTTAGGAAAGCGTCTGCAATGTTGCACCCGAGTACCAGGGGACGAGAACTGACACATATTGGAACACGTCTCCCAATCACACGGTTGATCATACTCTGGGTTCCACATGCATGCTTTAGCTGAAGGAAGAATCCCTTAAACGTGGAGAGTTGAGACCCATGGAATGGGTACCATGCAATATGACTTCAAAGGGTCTTCATTTGCTCACCGAACCTCTCCAATCCTATCACTGCTGCGTTTATGCCCCTGTACACACGCTTGATTCTCTTTTGGAGACATAGCAATCCATAGGTTTTAAGATACTTTCTAGTCAGCTACATTATTAGGTGTTTAATATGGGGTGTTGAGTCCATTTCGTTGAGCAAGGAGTAGCTCTTGTCTATTACATATTTGGCTTAAGGAACTTTATCTGTGCTCATTTCAATCTCTGGTTTTATCCAGCACCCCAACTCACCTTTCCCCTTAAGCAAGCATAAGTTGGTTTTCTAAATTTGAGACCCTGTTCTCTTTTGTAATCCAGTTCCTGTGTAGCCAAGTTTACATTCCGTGTATTAGTGATATCTTATGATGTTTCTTTTTCTTGTGACTTATTTCAGATAGAATCATCATACCTGAATCCACTCATTATGCTGCTACGGGCCTGATGACATAGATTTCATTGCTGAGTGATATTGCATTGTACGTAAGTACCACAACTGCTTTATCCATTTTTCACTTTCTGCGATATTGAACTTGTCCCGTAAACGAGTTTCTTGTAAACAGAGCAGTCCCAAACTTTGGGGTGGCTGTGTCTTTTTGATTTTAATTTCCCTAAGCTATAGGACCATATGTGGAAGTGCCCTAGGATCTGTTGCTTTGTTTTTTAGATGTTTCAGGAAACACCATACACTTCTCCCCAGTGGCTGTTGGCAATTTACATCCCGCCCATCAGCAAAACAAGGCTCCCAGTTCTACATGGCCTGTCCTGCCTTTCTGGATTTTACACTTTTTTCAGACGGCCCTTTTGACCAGGGGGAAGTGAGACTTCATTGTAGTGCAGATTTCCTTTGCAAGCTTGCTTGGTTGGCCAAAAAGCGCGTATGCGTTTTACTGAATATATTCAGGAAAAAACGTATACGCCCTTTTTGGCCAAGTGCATCATTGTCGACATTCTGCCTCTTTTCCTATGCTTTAAGTGCAATTCCAGTCTACCTCCTGAAATCGGTTCCCTGCAATTCTGCCCCGCTTTCAAGTCCTCTTGGCAGCCTTACTTCAGTATATTTTTGCACGATAGCTGTCATTTATAACTCTGCAGGTTTGTGAATTACAGTGTCCCTCAGCTCCTTTCTTCAACTCGCTTTCTTGTGAGCTGGCCGCAACACCGCAGGATTGCTTCAGGCCCTAATCTGGTTCCGGTAAGGCACGCTGAGCCTTTGGTTAATTCCTCTTCCTGGTGGGAAATGAGAGTTAAATTTGCCCGTCCAGACACCTCCAGTTAGTCTCTCATTGGTTCTCCCTATTCCTGTTCATCTTCCGCAGAAATTGCAAACTGGGCCAAACAGGAGGTTAAAGGCACTGACTCTCCAAGTCGGGAGAGTGTTAGTAAAGCATCTGGAATGTTTTTACCCGAGTACCAGGGGACGAGAACTGAGACATATTTGAAAACGTCTCCCAATCACACGGTTGATCATACTCCGGGTTCCACATGCATGTTTAGCTGAAGGAAGAATCCCTTAAACCTTGAGAGTTGAGACCCGTGGAATGGGTACCATGCAATATGACTTCAAAGGGTCTTCATTTGCTCACCGAACCTCTCCAATCCTATCACTGCTGCGTTTATTCCCCTGTACACACGCTTGATTGTCTTTCGGAGACATAGCAATCCATAGGTTTTAAGATACTTACTAGTCAGGTACATTCTTAGGCGTTTAATATGAGGTGTTGAGTCCATTTCGTTGAACAAGGAGTAGCTCTTGTCTATTACATATTTGGCTTAAGGAACTTTATCTGTGCTCATTTCAATCTCTGGTTTTATGCAGCACCCCAACGCACCTTTCCCCTTAAGCAAGCATAAGTTGGTTTTCTAAATTTGAGACCCTGTTCTGTTTTGGAATTCAGTTCCTGTGTAGCCAAGTTTACATTACGTGTATTAGTGATATCTTATGATGTTTCTTTTTCTGTGTGACTTATTTCAGTTAGAATCATCATACCTGAATCCACTCATTATGGTGCTCTGGGCCTGATGACATAGATTTCATTGCTGAGTGATATTGCATTGTACGTAAGTACCACAACTTTTTTATCCGTTTTTCACTTTCTGCGATATTGAACTTGTACCGTGAATGAGGTTCTTGTAAACAGAGCTGTCCCAAACTTTTGGGTGGCTGTGTCTTTTTGATTTTAATTTCCCTAAGTTATAGGACCATAACTGGAAGTGCCCTAGGCTCTGTTCCTCAGTTTTTTAGATGTTTCAGGAAACACCATACACTTCTCCCGAGTCGCTGTTGACAATTTACATCCCGCCCTTCAGCATAACATGGCTCCCAATTCTCCATGGCCTGTCCTGCCTTTCTGGATTTTACACTTTTTACAGATGGCCCTCTTGACCGGGGGGAAGTGAGACTTCATTGTAGTGCAGATTTCCTTTGCAAGCTTGCTTGGTTTGCCAAGAAGTGTGTATGCGTTTTTTCCTGAATATATTCAGGAAAAAACGCATACGCCCTTTTTGGCCAAGTGCATCATTGTGGACGTTCTGCCTCTTTTCCTATGCTTTAAATGCAATTCCAGTCCACCTCCTGAAATCGGTTTCCTGCAATTCTGCCCCGCTTTCAAGTCCTCTTGGCAGCCTTACTTCAGTATATTTTTGGACGATAGCTGTCATTTATAACTCTGCAGGTTTGTGAATTACAGTGCCCCTGAGCTCCTTTCTTCAACTCGCTTTCTTGTGAGCTGGCCGCAACACCGCAGGACTGTTTCAGGCCCTAATCTGGTTCCGGCACGGCAGGCTGAGCCTTTGGTTAATTCCTCTTCCTGGTGGGAAATGAGAGTTAAATTTGCCCGTCCAGACACCTCCAGCTAGTCTCTCATTGGTCCTCCCTATTCCTATTCATCTTCCGCAGAAATTGCAAACTGGGCCAAACAGGAGGTTAAAGGCACTGACTCTCCAAGTCGGGAGAGTGTTAGTAAAGCGTCTGGAATGTTGCACCCGAGTACCAGGGGACGAGAACTGAGACATATTGGAACACGTCTCCCGATCAAATGGTTGATCATACTCTGGGTTCCACATGCATGATTTAGCTGAAGGAAGAATCCCTTAAACCTGGAGAGTTGAGACCCGTGGAATGGGTACCATGCAATATGACTTCAAAGGGTCTTTGTTTGCTCACCGAACCCCTCAAATCCTATCACTGCTGCGTTTATGCCCCTGTACACATGCTTGATTCTCTTTCGGAGACATAGCAATCCATAGGTTTTAAGATAATTAGTAGTCAGGTACATTCTTAGGCGTTTAATATGGGGTGTTGAGTCCATTTCGTTGAGCAAGGAGTAGCTCTTTTCTATTACATATTTGGCTTAAGGAACTTTATCTGTGCTCATTTCAATCTCTGGTTTTATGCAGCACCCCAACTCACCTTTCCCCTTAAGCAAGCATAAGTTGGTTTTCTAAATTTGAGACCCTGTTCTGTTTTGTAATTCAGTTCCTGTGTAGCCAAGTTTACATTCCGTGTATTAGTGATATCTTATGATGTTTCTTTTTCTGTGTGACTTATTTCAGTTAGAATCATCATACCTGAATCCACTCATTATGCTGCTACGGGCCTGATGACATAGATTTCATTGCTGAGTGATATTGTATTGTACGTAAGTACCACAACTTCTTTATCCATTTTTCGCTTTCTGCGATATTGAACTTGTCCCGTAAACGAGGTTCTTGTAAACAGAGCCGTCCCAAACTTTGGGGTGGCTGTGTCTTTTTGATTTTAATTTCCCTAAGCTATAGGACCATAAGTGGAAGTGCCCTAGGCTCTGTTGCTTTGTTTTTTAGATGTTTCAGGAAACACCATACACTTCTCCCAAGTGGCTGTTGGCAATTTACATCCCACCCATCAGCATAACAAGGCTCCCAGTTCTCCATGGCCTGTCCTGCCTTTCTGGATTTTACACTTTTTTCAGATGGCCCTTTTGACAGGGGTGAAGTGAGACTACATTGTAGTGCAGATTTCCTTTGCAAGCTTGCTTGGTTGGCCAAAAAGTGCGTATGCGTTTTTTCCTGAATATATTCAGGAAAAAACGCATACGCACTTTTTGGCCAAGTGCATCATTGTGGACGTTCTGCCTCTTTTCCTATGCTTTAAATGCAATTCCAGTCCTCCTCCTGAAATCGGTTCCCTGCAATTCTGCGCCGCTTTCAAGTCCTCTTGGCAGCCTTACTTCAGTATATTTTTGGACGATAGCTGTCATTTATAACTCTGCAGGTTTGTGAATTACAGTGCCCCTGAGCTCCTTTCTTCAACTCGCTTTCTTGTGAGCTGGCCGCAACACCACAGGATTGCTTCCGGCCCTAATCTGGTTCCGGCACGGCACGCTGAGCCTTTGCTTAATTCCTCTTCCTGGTGGGAAATGAGAGTTAAATTTGCCCGTCCAGACACCTCCAGGTAGTCTCTCATTGGTTCTCCCTATTCCTGTTCATCTTCCGCAGATATTGCAAACTGGGCCAAACAGGAGGTTAAAGGCACTGACTCTCCAAGTCGGGAGAGTGTTAGTTAAGCGTCTGGAATGTTGCACCCGAGTACCAGGGGACTAGAACTGAGACATATTGGAACACGTCTCCCAATCACACGGTTGATCATACTCTGGGTTACACATGCATATTTTAGCTGAAGGAAGAATCCCTTAAACCTGGAGAGTTGAGACCCGTGGAATGGGTACCATGCAATATGACTTCAAAGGGTCTTTGTTTGCGCACCGAACCCATCAAATCCTATCACTGCTGCGTTTATGCCCCTGTACATATGCTTGATTCTCTTTCGGAGACATAGCAATCCATAGGTTTTAAGATAATTAGTAGTCAGGTACATTCTTAGACGTTTAATATGGGGTGTTGATTCCATTTCGTTGAGCAAGGAGTAGCTCTTGTCTATTACATATTTGGCTTAAGGAACTTTATCTGTGCTCATTTCAATCTCTGGTTTTATGCAGCACCCCAACTCACCTTTCCCCTTAAGCAAGCATAAGTTGGTTTTCTAAATTTGAGACCCTGTTCTGTTTTGTAATTCAGTTCCTGTGTAGGCAAGTTTACATTCCGTGTATTAGTGATATCTTATGATGTTTCTTTTTCTGTTTGACTTATTTCAGTTAGAATCATCATACCTGAATCTAGTCATTATGCTGCTACTTGCCTGATGACATAGATTTCATTGCTGAGTGATATTGCATTGTACGTAAGTACCACAACTTCTTTATCCATTTTTCACTTTCTGCGATATTGAACTTTTACCATAAACGAGGTTGTTGTAAAGAGAGCCGTCCAAAACTTCGGGGTGGCTGTGTCTTTTTGATTTTAATTTCCCTAAGCTATAGGACCATAAGTGGAAGTGCCCTAGGCTCTGTTGCTTTGTTTTTTAGATGTTTCAGGAAACACCATACACTTCTCCCAAGTGGCTGTTGGCAATTTACATCCCACCCATCAGCATAACAAGGCTCCCAGTTCTCCATGGCCTGTCCTGCCTTTCTGGATTTTACACTTTTTTCAGATGGCCCTTTTGACAGGGGTGAAGTGAGACTACATTGTAGTGCAGATTTCCTTTGCAAGCTTGCTTGGTTGGCCAAAAAGTGCGTATGCGTTTTTTCCTGAATATATTCAGGAAAAAACGCATATGCACTTTTTGGCCAAGTGCATCATTGTGGACGTTCTGCCTCTTTTCCTATGCTTTAAATGCAATTCCAGTCCTCCTCCTGAAATCGGTTCCCTGCAATTCTGCGCCGCTTTCAAGTCCTCTTGGCAGCCTTACTTCAGTATATTTTTGGACGATAGCTGTCATTTATAACTCTGCAGGTTTGTGAATTACAGTGCCCCTGAGCTCCTTTCTTCAACTCGCTTTCTTGTGAGCTGGCCGCAACACCACAGGATTGCTTCCGGCCCTAATCTGGTTCCGGCACGGCACGCTGAGCCTTTGCTTAATTCCTCTTCCTGGTGGGAAATGAGAGTTAAATTTGCCCGTCCAGACACCTCCAGGTAGTCTCTCATTGGTTCTCCCTATTCCTGTTCATCTTCCGCAGATATTGCAAACTGGGCCAAACAGGAGGTTAAAGGCACTGACTCTCCAAGTCGGGAGAGTGTTAGTTAAGCGTCTGGAATGTTGCACCCGAGTACCAGGGGACTAGAACTGAGACATATTGGAACACGTCTCCCAATCACACGGTTGATCATACTCTGGGTTACACATGCATATTTTAGCTGAAGGAAGAATCCCTTAAACCTGGAGAGTTGAGACCCGTGGAATGGGTACCATGCAATATGACTTCAAAGGGTCTTTGTTTGCGCACCGAACCCATCAAATCCTATCACTGCTGCGTTTATGCCCCTGTACATATGCTTGATTCTCTTTCGGAGACATAGCAATCCATAGGTTTTAAGATAATTAGTAGTCAGGTACATTCTTAGACGTTTAATATGGGGTGTTGATTCCATTTCGTTGAGCAAGGAGTAGCTCTTGTCTATTACATATTTGGCTTAAGGAACTTTATCTGTGCTCATTTCAATCTCTGGTTTTATGCAGCACCCCAACTCACCTTTCCCCTTAAGCAAGCATAAGTTGGTTTTCTAAATTTGAGACCCTGTTCTGTTTTGTAATTCAGTTCCTGTGTAGGCAAGTTTACATTCCGTGTATTAGTGATATCTTATGATGTTTCTTTTTCTGTGTGACTTATTTCAGTTAGAATCATCATACCTGAATCCACTCATTATGCTGCTACGGGCCTGATGACATAGATTTCATTACTGAGTGATATTGTATTGTACGTAAGTACCACAACTTCTTTATCCATTTTTCACTTTCTGCAATATTGAACTTGTACCATAAACGAGGTTCTTGTAAACAGAGCCATCCGAAACTTTTGGGTGGCTGTGTCTTTTTGATTTTAATTTCCCTAAGCTATAGGACCATAAGTGGAAGTGCCCTAGGCTCTGTTCATCTGTTTTTTAGATGTTTCAGGAAGCACCATACACTTCTCCCGAGTGGCCGTTGGCCATTTACATCCCGCCCATCAGCATAACAAGGCTCCCAGTTCTCCATGGCCTGTCCTGCCTTTCTGGATTTTACACTTTTTTCAGATGGCCCTTTTGACCGGGAGCAAGTGAGACTTCATTGTAGTGCAGGTTTCCTTTGCAAGCTTGCTTCGTTGACCAAAAAGGACGTATGCCTTTTTTCCTGAATATATTCAGGAAAAAACGCATACGCCCTTTTTGGCCAAGTGCATCATTGAGGACGTTCTGCCTCTTTTCCTATGCTTTAAATGCAATTCCAGTCTACCTCCTGAAATCGGTTTCCTGCAATTCTGCCCCGCTTTCAAGTCCTCGTGGCAGCCTTACTTCAGTATATTTTTGGACGATAGCTGTCATTTATAACTCTGCAGCTTTGTGAATTACAGTGCCCCTGAGCTCCTTTCTTCAACTCGCTTTCTTGTGAGCTGGCCGCAACACCACAGGATTGCTTCAGGCCCTAATCTAGTTCCAGAGCGGCACGCTGAGCCTTTGGTTAATTCCTCTTCCTGGTGGGAAATGAGAGTTAAATTTGCCCGTCCAGACACCTCCAGCTAGTCTCTCATTGGTTCTCCGTATTCCTGTACATCTTCCGCGGAATTTGCAAACTGGGCCAAATAGGAGGTTAAAGGCACTGACTGTCCAAGTCGGGAGAGTGTTAGTAAAGCGTCTAGAATGTTGCACCCGAGTACCAGGGGATGAGAACTGAGACATATTTGAAAATGACTCCCGATCACACGGTTGATCATACTCTGGGTTCCACATGCATGTTTTAGCTGAAGGAAGAATCCCTTAAACCTGGAGAGTTGAGACCCGTGGAATGGGTACCATGCAATATGACTTCAAAGGGTCTTCATTTGCTCACTGAACCTCTCCAATCCTATCACTGCTGCATTTATGGCCCTGTACACATGCTTGATTCTATTTCCGAGACATAGCAATCCATAGGTTTTAAGATACTTACTAGTCAGGTACATTCTTAGGCGTTTAATATGGGGTTTTGAGTCCATTTCGTTGAGCAAGGAGTAGCTCTTTTCTATTACATATTTGGCTTAAGGAACTTTATCTGTGCTCATTTCAATCTGTGTTTTTGTGCAGCACCCCAACACACCTTTCCCCTTAAGCAAGCATAAGTTGGTTTTCTAAATTTGATACCCTGTTGTGTATTGTAATCCAGTTCCTGTGTAGCCAAGTTTACATTCTGTGTATTAGTGATATCTTATGATGTTTCTTTTTCTGTTTGACTTATTTCAGTTAGAATCATCATACCTGAATCTAGTCATTATGCTGCTACTTGCCTGATGACATAGATTTCATTGCTGAGTGATATTGCATTGTACGTAAGTACCACAACTTCTTTATCCATTTTTCACTTTCTGCGATATTGAACTTTTACCATAAACGAGGTTGTTGTAAAGAGAGCCGTCCAAAACTTCGGGGTGGCTGTGTCTTTTTGATTTTAATTTCCCTAAGCTATAGGACCATAAGTGGAAGTGCCCTAGGCTCTGTTGCTTTGTTTTTTAGATGTTTCAGGAAACACCATACACTTCTCCCGAGTGGCTGTTGGCAATTTACATCCCACCCATCAGCATAACAAGGCTCCCAGTTCTCCATGGCCTGTCCTGCCTTTCTGGATTTTACACTTTTTTCAGATGGCCCTTTTGACCAGGGGGAAGTGAGACTTCATTGTAGTGCAGATTTCCTTTGCAAGCTTGCTTGGTTGGCCAAAAAGCGCTTATGCGTTTTTTTCCTGAATATATTCAGGAAAAAACGCATACGCCCTTTTTGGCCAAGTGCATCATTGTCGACGTTCTGCCTCTTTTCCTATGCTTTAAATGCAATTCCTGTCTACCTCCTGAAATAGGTTTCCTGCAATTCTGCCTTGCTTTCAATGCCTCTTCATAGCCTTACCTCAATATAGTTTTTGAAAATAGTTGGCCTTTATAACTCTGCACGTTTTTGAATTGCAGTGGCCCTTAGCTCCATTTTTCAGCTCATATTTTTGTGATCTTGCCTCATAACCACAGGATTCCTTCAGGCCCTATTCTTCTTCTGGGGCACCTTGCTGTGCCTTTGGTTTATTCTTCTTACTGATGTGAAATTAGAGTGACATGTGCCCATTGAAACCGCTACAGCTTGTTTCTCATTGGTTCCCCCATTTCCCATTCATCCTCCGCACTAACTGCAGACTGTGCGATACCAGAACTTAAAGGCATTGACTCTCCATGTGGGGATGTTGTTAGTAAAGCGGCTGGAATGTCGATCCGGAGCCCCAGGAGAGGAAAAATGAGGTGCGTTTTAGAAACCTTTCCCGATCATATGGTATACCAGTCGCTGGGTTTCCCAAGCGTGGTTTAGCTGTAGGAAGATTCCCTTCAACCTGGATTGTTGGGACCCTTGGAATGAGTAGCATGAAGTATTGCATTAAACTTTTGGCAGTTGCTCACCAAAACTCACCAATCCTCTCAGCCCCAAGTGTCCAGCCTTATGTGTTATCCAGCTGTGGGTTTATATGTGGTCAATCCAGGTTGCATCACAGCCCCTGAGCAAATTTTGTAAGAATTTTTCTCTCTTTCATTGTTTCTGCGTTTTGTTTTTAAAATTTATTTCTATAATGGGGTTTAGCTCATTTTCACTGCTGTGTTTGTGCCGCTCTGCACACACTTGATTCCCTTATGGAGATATATCAATACATGGATTTTAAGATTCTTATTACTCAGATATATTTCTCTGTGGTTTATAAGGTGTGTTGAGGCCAGTTCATTGAGCAAGGTGTAGATCTTGTCTAATATCTATTTGGTTTATTGAACGGTATCTGTGCTAATTTCAAACTCTGGTTTTATGCATCACCCCACCTCTCCTTTCCCCTTAAGCTGACATAAGTGTGTTTTCTAAATGTGAGACACTGTTCTGTTCTGTAATTCATTTCTTGTGCAGCCATATTTACCCTCCCTCTATAAGTGATATCTTATGATATGTTTCTTTTTCTGTTTGACTTATTTCAAGTAGTATTATCGGACCTAAATCCACTCTTTATCCTTCTACTAGCCTTATTACATTGATTTCATGGTGAAGAGATATTCCATTGTACATAAGTACCACATCTTCTTTATCCATTGTTCTCTTTCCTGGGATATTTAAGGTGTACTGAAGTTGAGGTTCTTGTAAACAGAGTAGCCCTAAACTGTGGTGTGCTTGTGTCTTGTTGATTTTTAGACTTCCCTAGATATATTCCCATGATTGGAAGTGTCCTATGCTCTGTAGCTCTGTTTTTTAGATGATTTAGGAACCACCATACACTTCTCCAGAGTGGCTCTCGGCAGTTCACACACTGCCCATCAGCGTATAAAGGCTCCCTGTTCTCCATGGCCTGTCCTGCATTTCTGGTTTTTACAATTTTTTAGGATGGCCCTTTTGACCGGTGGGAAATGAGACTTCTTTGTTGTGCACATTTGCATTGCTTGCTTGCTTCGTTGCCCATAAAGTGCGTATGCGTTTTTTCCTGGATATAATCAGGAAAAACGCATACGCCCTTTTGGGCCAACTGCATCATTGTCGAAATTCTGCCGCTTTTCATGTGCTTTAAAGACGAGTCCAATCTATCTCTTGAAATCTGTTTCTTGCAATTCTGTCTTGCATTCAGATCCTCTTCTTTGCCTTACCTCAACATAGTTTTGGACGTTAGTTTTCATTTATAACTCTGCAGGTTTGTGAATTGCAGTGACCCTGAGCTCCATTTTTTAAGTTGCTCTTTTGTGAGCTGGCCTCAAACCCGCAGGATTGCTTCAGGCCCTATTTTGGCTCCGGCGAGGCGGGCTGAGCCTTTTTTCAATTCTTATTCTTAATGGGAAATTAGAGTGATATGTGCCCGTCCAAACCCCTACAACTATTCTCTCATTGGTTCCCCCTCTTCCCGTTCATCCTCCTCACAATTTGCAAAATGTGTGAAACAGAAGTTTAAATGTGCTGATTCTCCAAGTGGGGAGATTCTAAGTAACGTGGCTGGAATGGTGAACAGGAGCACCAGGAGAGGATAAATGAGCTGCATTTTAGACACATCTCCCGATCACATGGTGTACAGTCCTCTGGGTTTTCCATGCATGTTTTAGCTGTAGGAAGATCCCTTGAACCTGCAGATTTGGGACCCATTGAATGGGTACCAGGTAGTATTACTTTAAAGGGTGTGCATTTCCTCACCCAACCTCACATTTCTCTTAGTGCAAACAGTTTCCAGCCTTATGTCTCATCCTGCTGTGGGTCTAGATGTGTTCAATCCATGTTGCATCACCGTCCCTGAGGAAAAGTTGTAAGAGGTTTTCTCTGTCTCTCTGTCGTTTATTTTTTTCAATTTATTACTATATTGGTTACAGCTGATTTTCAAAGCTCTGTTTCTTGCTGCTGTACATCCACTTGATTCACGTACAGAGAGACATCAGTAAATTCTTTTTCAGATTCTTACCAGTCGTATATATTCTTTTCCGGTGACTTGAGTGTGCTGAGTGCAGTTCTTTTAGCTACCGTGTAGGCCTTGTTGATTATCAGTTTGGTATTTGGAATGGTATCTTTGCTAATTTCAACCTCCTGGATGATGCCTCACCCCTCCCCACCTTTCCCGTTTAGCAGCCTTATGCGTGTTTCCTACATATTTGACTATGTTTTTGTTTTGTAATTTATTTCATGTGTAGCCATTTTGGATTCCACCTTTAAGTGATATCTTATGACATGTGTCTTTTTCTTTTTGAATTATGTCACTTAGAATGATCATACGTAACTCTTCCGGAGTTGTTACAACTGGCCATATTTCATTGATTTCCAGGCTGAATAATATTCCACTCTACCTAAGTACCACATCTCTATCCATTTTTTCTCTCCAGAGACATTTAAGTTATATCCTAGTCGAGGATCTTTTTAACAGAGAGGGGGTAAATATTGGGGTGCCTGTGTCCTCTCGATTTTTGTTTTTCCCAAGATATACGCCCATGAGTGCAAGTGCCCTATGCTCTGTAGCTCATTTTTTAGATGCTTTAGTAAACACAATACACTTCTCCAGAATGGTCGTTGTCAATATACATTTCCACTATAAGTCTCACAGGGCTCCCTCTTCTCCTTGCCCTGTCCTGCATTTCTGTTGTTTACGCTTTATGAGGATGGCTCTTCTGACTGATGCGAAGTGATATCTTTTGTAGTATTGACTTCCAGTGCCCACCTGTTTGCTTGGCTAAAAAAGTGTATGCCCTTTTCTTGAATATATACAGAAAAAAACGCATACACCCTTTTTGGCCAACTGCAATGTTGGCAATGTTCAGCTCCTTTTCTCGTGCTTAATGGCGAGTCCTTTCTACCTCCTCAGATCCCTTTCCTGCCATTCTCCCTTGCTTACAAGTCCTTTTCTCTGACTTTCCTCAAGACATTTTTCAGTGATGGATATTTTCAACTCTGCAGTTTCGTGAATTTTACTGCCCCCGAGTTCCATTGTTCAACTTGCGTTTATGGGAACTGGCCACAAAGCAGCGGGATTTCCTCAAGCCCTATACTGTTTCCATGGGCAACCCTAGCCTTTGGTCAATTCGTCTTCCTGATTGGAAATTAGAGTGACATGTGCCTGTGTGAACACCTAGGACTTGTCTCTCATTGTTCCTCATCCTTCCGCTTCATCCTCTGGACAAATTCCAAACTGTACGCAACAGGATGTTGACAGTGCTGACATCTCCAAGTGGGGAGACTGTTAGTAAAGACGCTGGAGGGGTGAACCCGAGCACCAGGAGATGAGGAGATGAGATGCCTTTTCCAAACTCTTCCCGATCAGACGGTATACCATCCTCTGGGTGTGACAGACATGTTTTAGCAGTAGGAAGAGTCCCATTCATGTAAGGAGAACACCAGGGCTTTTTCAAAATCAGTGTCTGCCCGAAACCCAAACTGGGGAATTTTTTAAGCTATGGCTACACATATGTTCATTAAGGGCCTTGGGAAGTAGGCAGAGTCCAAACTTTAGATGATTGAAGTCTTCAGGGTCAGAAGCACTCACCACCAGCTTCCCTTAGGTTACACTTTAACTGTCATTGATCGATGACAATGACAATAAAAATATCTATTCTTTTCCAGATTATTTCCCCTTATAGCTTATTGCAAAATGTTAAGTGTAATTCCCTGTGCTATACAGTAGTTCCTTGTTGATGATCTATTTTATACATAGCAGTGTGTATGTGTTAATCCCAAACTGTTAATTTATCCCTCCTCCCACCTTTCCCCTTTGGTAATAATAAATTATAAGATTTTATACTTCTCAGAAATGGGGGAGCTGAAAGAGAGGTATCATTTTCAATGGAAAAGCATTTAAAACAAGATTGAAGCTTTAACCAAGATTATTAGATGTACATCCTTGGAAAGAAATCACTTCGTTTCTCTAATATTGACCTGACAAATAAGACAAACCTTTTCACTGAACTTGCTTATAATAAAGTGATGGAAATATCAAATGGAAGTGTTAGAAACATCTTATTTTACCCGAGCCTTATACACTGTTCTATGTTAACTACAGTTTGGCTCACACATCTGTTCATTGAGGTTACAATAGTCTCAATTTCTGTTACTGATCCTCCAGAGTGGACCCCAACAAGTGTCCCCCTGCCCAGTGTCATTGGGGCCAAAAGATCGAGACTGAGTTTGGTTCACAAGCAAAGGAAACTTTATATTTTGATCAGAGAATGGAGAGGTGAGAGCATGCACTACCCCGTGGGCTGTGGGCTGGGCTGTTGTGTAGAGATCCTGTCAGAGTCAGTGGGAGGGAGGGGGCGGAGCTCTCGAGGGCCGGGTTGGCTGCAGCTCAGGCTCTATATCGCAGAGTCTGCACTGGGCCCCAGGAGCTGAGGTGTCGTCCCAGCCATTCTGCACTAGGAAATCTGGTCTGAAGTGCCGGGTGTGGAACCTCTGCATGCGGGACCCTAGGAGCACATGAAATTAGACAAAGCACAAAGGATAAAAAAGGTTAGACTTGACTTTATTGCCCAGATTCTATTTTTATCTCCCAGGGATTTTTAATGGGCTTTGCTGGGGACAAACCCCTCCTCTGCCTTTTGTCCCGTTCCTCATTCTTGGAGTGCTGAGGGTGCAGACCCTTCTTCTGTAACTGCTGAGTGCTGAGTTGGGAGCCCTCATACCCGGGGGCGAGGGTCAGAGCTTCTCCCCAGCAGCCTCCAGGTGACGTTGATTGTCCCCAGGCCCCCTGCCTCCCTGCTCGTCCACCTGAGCACCAGCATTGGAAGTGTTATAGATTCTAATGACCTTTAAGGGTCCAGGAAAGAGATGTGCAGAGACGCTGTGGGGGCCGGTTTCACTCCGCCCCACATTTGTTCAGCCACCTTAGGCTGACCGTTTCTGCCAGCCTAGATGCGCTGACCAGTAGTCTGCGCTTTCTTCAATTAGGCCCCTGAATTAACGTACAAACGGCACCACGTGTCAGAGCCCTGCCTGCTCAACTCCCAGACAGTCCAGGGTCAGTGGTGATCAAGGACCATGATGGCCACTGAGTCAACAGCCTTTTGAAGTAAACAGGAGTCCAGCTGGTCTTATTGGCCACCATCATCAAGGTGTCTGTAGGCTTTTCTATGGTGACAGTGTGATATACGGTTCCCCCGCCAAGATTATTGGCTCCCCTCTGCGTGCAGTAAGTCCTGCAAGCAGTAGTCTGCTCTTTTGGGACACACTCTTGTTGTTTTATGAGAGAAACTCCAGGTCAAGTGATGTTCACACGAGTCGTCATGGTGCCCTGTTGCCACCGGTTATCTCTCTGGATGTTGGAGTTGGAGGGCCTCCTCACTCGAGGTTGGTGTGCCCACGGAGCGAACCCTGCAACTTCAGGGCATGGTTGGTGGTTAGGATCACCACGTGGGGTCCTTTTCCCTTAGGAGGGAGGTGGCCTTTTGGGCTGCTGATTTCCAGGTTTTTAGATACCGCCAGTATCTTGGCCAGATGTGGCAGTGGGCCAAGCCCCTTGGTGCCCGTAGTTTATCCTACCTGGATGGCATTCTTGCATTGTTCCATTTCAAGTGGTCCCAGTTTTTGCACTAATTCTCCAATGGTGATTCACCTTTCACCGGGAATGTAAAGGTCAAAGGGTTTAGCTAAATTAGGGAGTTCCAGGGCAAGGGTCTGAATTGACTGCTCTTTCCATTCTTGAAAGGCCACTTCTGGATTCTATTCAAAAGGATCATCATCTTTTCCTTTCAGTGTTTCATATAGAGGCCCAGCTAGTAGACTGTAGTTAGGGATCCAGAAGCAGCAAACCCTGGCCTCCCCAGGAACCCCTAAGCTGTCTTCTAGTTTTAGAAAGGGGTAAGGCTGAAAATGGTTTCTTCCCTTTCCTGGGATGGGCTTCTCCGACCTTCTGTGAGAACGAAGCCCAGGCAGGTCACCGCAGTCTGTGATATTTGAGCTTTTTCTTGGACAACTTCTATCCTTTATTGGCTTGGTAGTTCAGAGGCCTCCTTAGTAGGGCTGGCGATCAGAATGTCGTCTGCGTACTGAAGGAGGGTTTCCTTTTCCAGAGGTAGAACTTTTAGGTCTTTAGCTAAGCTTTCCCCAAAGATGGTGTGGGAATTTTTGCACCCTTGGGGCAAGACGGCCCGGAAGTATTGTTTTAGTTGTATGTTGAGTCCTGCCACTCACAAGCCAAAATTTCTTGTGACTCTGGGACTAATGGAATACAAAAGAAGGCATCATTGAAGACTAATACAGAATACCATGTCCTGGTGGTTGGTAGAATGACCAGCAGGGTGTAGGAATTAGGAGCAGCTGGAGGTATATCCTCGGTGGCTTCACTGACTGTCCTGACATCCTTTACCAGGTCCCCAGCAGCCCATGGGGCTCTCATGGTCAGACCAATCCCAGAATATGGAGCTCACCTGGGCAGGTACCCCACCCCCACACCAGCCCACAGGGCTCTCGTGGTCAGGCCCCTCCCAGGATACAGAGCTACCCTTGCAGGTACCGTGGCAGGGCTGGGCACACAGGAACCGTGCACATAGCCCTCATTGCAGAGCACCCCTAGGTCACCTGTCACTCAGAGCTGACACAGAGCACCTCAGAGCAGGACTTGAACTAACAAACAGCAGCTGCGACAGGTCTGTGACCCTGGGCATCACTCTGTGCGGCCTCCCTCCACCTGGTCTTCCAGAGACTTCCACTGCACCCGGAGCACCAGGCCTCTGTCTCCAACCACCACCCACCCCTCCTCTCCCTGACTCCTGGGTTCCTCTCATTAGGAGAGGGTTTTCTTGAAGTTGTCTCCCACTCATGGGCCAGATAAAATGATTAGAAAACAAGCCAAAGCTGCAGCCCCTTGTCTATCCTGACTCTCAGGAGCCCACACCTGTTCCTTGGACCTGGCCGGTTCAGCAAGTTCCATTTTCTGCAACTGTGAGCCCCTGAGGGGTGATGATTGGCTGACCTGGGCAGCCTTACCATGCCGGCCAGCCCTCCCCAGGTGTGCCTGGGTTGAGATCAATATAAATACCACTCCAGGCAGCAAGAGGCCCTGCAGCCGTGCCTGACGCCATTTTCTCTGCCCTGTCAGCAGTCTCGGGGCTGGGCTGGTGGGAGGGAGTGAGAGGCCATGGCTTTGTGGGTGGCCCAGTGTGAGTGGGTCTCTGCTGGACTTTCTGCAGCAGTTGCCAGGCTGCCACCTGCTAAAGAAGAGGATGTGTCACCCATACCTGCTGCTGGAATTTCTCCCTGGGCAGAGGTGAGGAAGGAGAAAAGCAGTGGGGGCAGGGACAGGACGGGTATCTCAGGCAGGGAAATGGAAATCTTCCAGAAGAGCACCCAGGGCCAGGACCATCCTGGCTGGCCTGCAGGCACCAAGTCGGCCGGTATGCTGTCACTCGTGTGGCTCTATGGCCCTTCCTCTAGGCTTTCAAGTCCTTGTATATATTCAGGTGTTTTACCTGGGACGGGTGGGAATAGTTCAGCAGCAACTGGCCTGGGGCTCAGCTCACGTTTACTCACAGATGCCTCGGCACGGTGCCCCAGCTTTGCAATGAGGACGCTTGTTGCATGGGGGCTGCTGGCTGAATGGGAGACGATTCCCCACCACTGACCAACTTCAGAATTGTTTACAACTGGAGCAAGTGCCCTGATACGGTTTTCCTCTGTGGAACTGGTGGGTTCTGTGTTTTTTTTCTCTTTTTCGTTTTTGGTTCAAGGTAGATTTTATTCCTCTTTTTTGTATTTACAGATATAAGCATGGAAATAATTTATTCATATAAATACATGTATGTGAAGGGAATAATTGTTTTTTCTGTTTTATTTTTTAAATTTTATTTCTTTTTAATTTTGAATTTTATTTTATATTTTTATACAGCAGGTTCTTATTGGTTATCTATTTTATACATATAAATGTATACATGCCAATCCCAGTCTCTCAACTCCTCCCACCACCAACCCCCCCAACAGCTTTCCCCCCTTGTTGTCCATACGTTTGTTGTCTACATCTGTTGCTCTATTTATGCCTTGCAAAATGGTTAATCTGTACAGTTTTTCTAGGTTCCACATATATGCATGAATATACAAGATTTGTTTTTCTCTTTCTGACTTACTTCACTCTGTATGACAGTCTCTAGATCCATCGACGTCTCTACAAATGACCTAATTTCATTCCTTTTCATGGCTTAGTAATATTCCATTTTATATATGTACCACAGCTTTATGCATTCGTCTGTCTGTGGGCATTTAGGTTGCTTCCATTACCTCGATATTGTAAAGAGTGAGGCAATGAACATTGCGGTGAATGTCTCTTTTTGATTTATGGTTTTGTCTGGGTATATGTCCAGAACTGGGATTGCTGTATCATATGGTAATTCTACTGTTAGTTTCTTAAGAAACTCCATATTGTTCTCCATAGTGACTGTATCAATTTATATTCCCAACAATAGTGGAAGAGGGTTCCTTTTCTCCACACATTTCCAGCATTTTTTGTTTGTAGATTTTCTGATGATGCCCATTCTACCAGGTGTGAGGTGATACCTCATTGTTGAGTCCATTTTGTTGAGCAAGGGGTAGGTCTTGTCTATTACATATTTAGCTTATGGAACGGTATCTGTGCTAATTTCAAACTCTGCTTTTATGCAGCACCACAACTCACCTTCCCCCTTAAGCAAGCATAAGTTGGTTTTCTAAACATGAGACCCTGTTCTGTTTTGTAATTCAGTTCATGTGTAACCAAGTTCTCATTCCATGTATTAGTGATACCTTATGATGTTTCTCTTTCTGTGTGACTTTTTTCACTTAGAATCACCGTGCCTCAATCCACTCATTATGCTGGTACGGGCCTGGTGACATAGTTTTCATTGCTGAGAGGTATTCTGTTGTACGTAAGTACCACAACTTCTTTATCCATTATTTGCTCTCTGGCATATTTAACTTGTGCTGAAGAAGAGGTTCCTGTAAAAGAGCCGTCCCAAATTTTGGGGTGGCTGTGTCTTTTTGATTTTAATTTCCCTAAGCTATAGGACCATAAGTGGAAGTGCCCCAGGATCTGTTGCTTTGTTTTTTAGATGTTTCAGGAAACACCATACACTTCTCCCCAGTGGCTGTTGGCAATTTACATCCCACCCATCAGCATAACAAGGCTCCCAGTTCTCCATGGCCTGTCCTGCCTTTCTGGATTTTACACTTTTTTCAGATGGCCCTTTTGACGGGGGGGGGGAAGTGAGACTTCATTGTAGTGCAGATTTCCTTTGCAAGCTTGCTTGGTTGGCCAAAAAGGGCGTATGCGTTTTTTCCTGAATATATTCAGGAAAAAACGCATACGCCCTTTTTGGCCAAGTGCATCATTGTCGACCTTCTGCCTCTTTTCCTATGCTTTAAATGCAATTCCAGTCTACCTCCTGAAATCGGTTTCCTGCAATTCTGCCCGGCTTTCAAGTCCTCTTGGCAGCCTTACTTCAGTATATTTTTGGATGATAGCTGTCATTTATAACTCTGCAGGTTTGTGAATTACAGTGCCCCTGAGCTCCTTTCTTCAACTCGCTTTCTTGTGAGCTGGCCGCAACACCGCAGGATTGCTTCAGGCCCTAATCTGGTTCCGGCATGGCACGCTGAGCCTTTGGTTAATTCCTCTTCCTGGTGGGAAATGAGAGTTAAATTTTCCCGTCCAGACACCTCCAGCTAGTCTCTCATTGGTTCTCCCTATTCCTGTTCATATTCCGCGGAATTTGCAAACTGGGCCAAACAGGAGGTTAAAGGCACTGACTCTCCAAGTCGGGAGAGTGTTAGTAAAGCATCTGGAATGTTGCACCCGAGTACCAGGGGACGAGAACTGAGACATATTTCAACACGTCTCCCGATCACACGGTTGATCATACTCTGGGTTCCACATGCATGTTTTAGCTGAAGGAAGAATCCCTTAAACCTGGAGAGTTGAGACCCGTGGAATGGGTACCATGCAATATGACTTCAAAGGGTCTTCATTTGCTCACCAAAACTCTCCAATCCTATCACTGCTGCGTTTTTGCCCCTGTACTCACGATTGATTCACTTTCAGAGACATAGCAATCCATAGGTTTTAAGATACTTACTAGTCAGGTACATTATTAGGCGTTTAATATGGGGTTTTGAGTCCATTTCGTTGAGCAAGGAGTAGCTCTTGTCTATTACATATTTGGCTTAAGGAACTTTATCTGTGCTCATTTCAATCTCTGGTTTTATGCAGCACCCCAACTCACCTTTCCCCTTAAGCAAGCATAAGTTGATTTTCTAAATTTGGGACCATGTTCTGTTTTGAAATTCAGTTCCTGTGTAGCCAAGTTTACATTCCGTGTATTAGTGATATCTTATGATGTTTCTTTTTCTGTGTGACTTATTTCAGTTAGAATCATCATACCTGAATCCACTCATTATGCTGCTATGGGCCTGATGACATAGATGTCATTGCTGAGTGATATTGCATTGTACGTAAGTACCACAACTTCTTTATCCATTTTTCGCTTTATGCGATATTGAACTTGTACCGTAAACGAGTTTCTTGTAAACAGAGCCATCCCAAACTTTGGGGTGGCTGTGTCTTTTTGATTTTAATTTCCCTAAGCTGCAGGACCATAAGTGGAAGTGCCCTAGGCTCTGTTGCTTTGTTTTTTAGATGTTTCAGGAAACACCATACACTTCTCCCCAGTGGCTGTTGGCAAGTTACATCCCGCCCATCAGCATAACAAGGCTCCCAGTTCTCCATGGCCTGTCCTGCCTTCTGGATTTTACACTTTTTTCAGATGGCCCTTTTGACGGGGGGGAAGTGAGACTTCATTGTAGTGCAGATTTCCTTTGCAAGCTTGCTTGGTTGGCCAAAAAGGGCGTATGCGTTTTTTCCTGAATATATTCAGGAAAAAACGCATACGCCCTTTTTGGCCAAGTGCATCATTGTCGACCTTCTGCCTCTTTTCCTATGCTTTAAATGCAATTCCAGTCTACCTCCTGAAATCGGTTTCCTGCAATTCTGCCCGGCTTTCAAGTCCTCTTGGCAGCCTTACTTCAGTATATTTTTGGATGATAGCTGTCATTTATAACTCTGCAGGTTTGTGAATTACAGTGCCCCTGAGCTCCTTTCTTCAACTCGCTTTCTTGTGAGCTGGCCGCAACACCGCAGGATTGCTTCAGGCCCTAATCTGGTTCCGGCATGGCACGCTGAGCCTTTGGTTAATTCCTCTTCCTGGTGGGAAATGAGAGTTAAATTTTCCCGTCCAGACACCTCCAGCTAGTCTCTCATTGGTTCTCCCTATTCCTGTTCATATTCCGCGGAATTTGCAAACTGGGCCAAACAGGAGGTTAAAGGCACTGACTCTCCAAGTCGGGAGAGTGTTAGTAAAGCATCTGGAATGTTGCACCCGAGTACCAGGGGACGAGAACTGAGACATATTTCAACACGTCTCCCGATCACACGGTTGATCATACTCTGGGTTCCACATGCATGTTTTAGCTGAAGGAAGAATCCCTTAAACCTGGAGAGTTGAGACCCGTGGAATGGGTACCATGCAATATGACTTCAAAGGGTCTTCATTTGCTCACCAAAACTCTCCAATCCTATCACTGCTGCGTTTTTGCCCCTGTACTCACGATTGATTCACTTTCAGAGACATAGCAATCCATAGGTTTTAAGATACTTACTAGTCAGGTACATTATTAGGCGTTTAATATGGGGTTTTGAGTCCATTTCGTTGAGCAAGGAGTAGCTCTTGTCTATTACATATTTGGCTTAAGGAACTTTATCTGTGCTCATTTCAATCTCTGGTTTTATGCAGCACCCCAACTCACCTTTCCCCTTAAGCAAGCATAAGTTGATTTTCTAAATTTGGGACCATGTTCTGTTTTGAAATTCAGTTCCTGTGTAGCCAAGTTTACATTCCATGTATTAGTGATATCTTATGATGTTTCTTTTTCTGTGTGACTTATTTCAGTTAGAATCATCATACCTGAATCCACTCATTATGCTGCTATGGGCCTGATGACATAGATGTCATTGCTGAGTGATATTGCATTGTACGTAAGTACCACAACTTCTTTATCCATTTTTCGCTTTATGCGATATTGAACTTGTACCGTAAACGAGTTTCTTGTAAACAGAGCCATCCCAAACTTTGGGGTGGCTGTGTCTTTTTGATTTTAATTTCCCTAAGCTATAGGACCATAAGTGGAAGTGCCCTAGGCTCTGTTGCTTTGTTTTTTAGATGTTTCAGGAAACACCATACACTTCTCCCGAGTGGCTGTTGGCAAGTTACATCCCGCCCATCAGCATAACAAGGCTCCCAGTTCTCCATGGCCTGTCCTGCCTTTCTGGATTTTACACTTTTTTCAGATGGCCCTTTTTACAGGGGGGGAAGTGAGACTTCATTGTAGTGCAGATTTCCTTTGCAAGCTTGCTTGGTTGGCCAAAAAGGGCGTATGCGTTTTTTCCTGAATATATTCAGGAAAAAACGCATACGCCCTTTTTGGCCAAGTGCATCATTGTCGACCTTCTGCCTCTTTTCCTATGCTTTAAATGCAATTCCAGTCTACCTCCTGAAATCGGTTTCCTGCAATTCTGCCCGGCTTTCAAGTCCTCTTGGCAGCCTTACTTCAGTATATTTTTGGATGATAGCTGTCATTTATAACTCTGCAGGTTTGTGAATTACAGTGCCCCTGAGCTCCTTTCTTCAACTCGCTTTCTTGTGAGCTGGCCGCAACACCGCAGGATTGCTTCAGGCCCTAATCTGGTTCCGGCATGGCACGCTGAGCCTTTGGTTAATTCCTCTTCCTGGTGGGAAATGAGAGTTAAATTTTCCCGTCCAGACACCTCCAGCTAGTCTCTCATTGGTTCTCCCTATTCCTGTTCATCTTCCGCGGAATTTGCAAACTGGGCCAAACAGGAGGTTAAAGGCACTGACTCTCCAAGTCGGGAGAGTGTTAGTAAAGCATCTGGAATGTTGCACCCGAGTACCAGGGGACGAGAACTGAGACATATTTCAACACGTCTCCCGATCACACGGTTGATCATACTCTGGGTTCCACATGCATGTTTTAGCTGAAGGAAGAATCCCTTAAACCTGGAGAGTTGAGACCCGTGGAATGGGTACCATGCAATATGACTTCAAAGGGTCTTCATTTGCTCACCAAAACTCTCCAATCCTATCACTGCTGCGTTTTTGCCCCTGTACTCACGATTGATTCACTTTCAGAGACATAGCAATCCATAGGTTTTAAGATACTTACTAGTCAGGTACATTATTAGGCGTTTAATATGGGGTTTTGAGTCCATTTCGTTGAGCAAGGAGTAGCTCTTGTCTATTACATATTTGGCTTAAGGAACTTTATCTGTGCTCATTTCAATCTCTGGTTTTATGCAGCACCCCAACTCACCTTTCCCCTTAAGCAAGCATAAGTTGATTTTCTAAATTTGGGACCATGTTCTGTTTTGAAATTCAGTTCCTGTGTAGCCAAGTTTACATTCCATGTATTAGTGATATCTTATGATGTTTCTTTTTCTGTGTGACTTATTTCAGTTAGAATCATCATACCTGAATCCACTCATTATGCTGCTATGGGCCTGATGACATAGATGTCATTGCTGAGTGATATTGCATTGTACGTAAGTACCACAACTTCTTTATCCATTTTTCGCTTTATGCGATATTGAACTTGTACCGTAAACGAGTTTCTTGTAAACAGAGCCATCCCAAACTTTGGGGTGGCTGTGTCTTTTTGATTTTAATTTCCCTAAGCTGCAGGACCATAAGTGGAAGTGCCCTAGGCTCTGTTGCTTTGTTTTTTAGATGTTTCAGGAAACACCATACACTTCTCCCCAGTGGCTGTTGGCAAGTTACATCCCGCCCATCAGCATAACAAGGCTCCCAGTTCTCCATGGCCTGTCCTGCCTTCTGGATTTTACACTTTTTTCAGATGGCCCTTTTGACGGGGGGGGGAAGTGAGACTTCATTGTAGTGCAGATTTCCTTTGCAAGCTTGCTTGGTTGGCCAAAAAGGGCGTATGCGTTTTTTCCTGAATATATTCAGGAAAAAACACATACGCCCTTTTTGGCCAAGTGCATCATTGTCGACCTTCTGCCTGTTTTCCTATGCTTTAAATGCAATTCCAGTCTACCTCCTGAAATCGGTTTCCTGCAATTCTGCCCGGCTTTCAAGTCCTCTTGGCAGCCTTACTTCAGTATATTTTTGGATGATAGCTGTCATTTATAACTCTGCAGGTTTGTGAATTACAGTGCCCCTGAGCTCCTTTCTTCAACTCGCTTTCTTGTGAGCTGGCCGCAACACTGCAGGATTGCTTCAGGCCCTAATCTGGTTCCGGCATGGCACGCTGAGCCTTTGGTTAATTCCTCTTCCTGGTGGGAAATGAGAGTTAAATTTTCCCGTCCAGACACCTCCAGCTAGTCTCTCATTGGTTCTCCCTATTCCTGTTCATCTTCCGCGGAATTTGCAAACTGGGCCAAACAGGAGGTTAAAGGCACTGACTCTCCAAGTCGGGAGAGTGTTAGTAAAGCATCTGGAATGTTGCACCCGAGTACCAGGGGACGAGAACTGAGACATATTTCAACACGTCTCCCGATCACACGGTTGATCATACTCTGGGTTCCACATGCATGTTTTTGCTGAAGGAAGAATCCCTTAAACCTGGAGAGTTGAGACCCGTGGAATGGGTACCATGCAATATGACTTCAAAGGGTCTTCATTTGCTCACCAAAACTCTCCAATCCTATCACTGCTGCGTTTTTGTCCCTGTACTCACGATTGATTCACTTTCAGAGACATAGCAATCCATAGGTTTTAAGATACTTACTAGTCAGGTACATTATTAGGCGTTTAATATGGGGTTTTGAGTCCATTTTGTTGAGCAAGGAGTAGCTCTTGTCTATTACATATTTGGCTTAAGGAACTTTATCTGTGCTCATTTCAATCTCTGGTTTTATGCAGCACCCCAACTCACCTTTCCCCTTAAGCAAGCATAAGTTGGTTTTCTAAATTTGGGACCATGTTCTGTTTTGAAATTCAGTTCCTGTGTAGCCAAGTTTACATTCCGTGTATTAGTGATATCTTATGATGTTTCTTTTTCTGTGTGACTTATTTCAGTTAGAATCATCATACCTGAATCCACTCATTATGCTGCTATGGGCCTGATGACATAGATGTCATTGCTGAGTGATATTGCATTGTACGTAAGTACCACAACTTCCTTATCCATTTTTCGCTTTATGCGATATTGAACTTGTACCGTAAACGAGTTTCTTGTAAACAGAGCCATCCCAAACTTTGGGGTGGCTGTGTCTTTTTGATTTTAATTTCCCTAAGCTATAGGACCATAAGTGGAAGTGCCCTAGGCTCTGTTGCTTTGTTTTTTAGATGTTTCAGGAAACACCATACACTTCTCCCGAGTGGCTGTTGGCAATTTACATCGCGCCCATCAGCATAACAAGGCTCCCAGTTCTCCATGGCCTGTCCTGCCTTTCTGGATTTTACACTTTTTTCAGATGGCCCTTTTGACGGGGGGGAAGTGAGACTTCATTGTAGTGCAGATTTCCTTTGCAAGCTTGCTTGGTTGACCAAAAAGGGCGTATGCGTTTTTTCCTGAATATATTCAGGAAAAAACGCATACGCCCTTTTTGGCCAAGTGCATCATTGTCGACCTTCTGCCTCTTTTCCTATGCTTTAAATGCAATTCCAGTCTACCTCCTGAAATCGGTTTCCTGCAATTCTGCCCGGCTTTCAAGTCCTCTTGGCAGCCTTACTTCAGTATATTTTTGGATGATAGCTGTCATTTATAACTCTGCAGGTTTGTGAATTACAGTGCCCCTGAGCTCCTTTCTTCAACTCGCTTTCTTGTGAGCTGGCCGCAACACCGCAGGATTGCTTCAGGCCCTAATCTGGTTCCGGCATGGCACGCTGAGCCTTTGGTTAATTCCTCTTCCTGGTGGGAAATGAGAGTTAAATTTTCCCGTCCAGACACCTCCAGCTAGTCTCTCATTGGTTCTCCCTATTCTGTTCATCTTCCGCGGAATTTGCAAACTGGGCCAAACTGGAGGTTAAAGGCACTGACTCTCCAAGTCGGGAGAGTGTTAGTAAAGCATCTGGAATGTTGCACCCGAGTACCAGGGGACGAGAACTGAGACATATTTCAACACGTCTCCCGATCACACGGTTGATCATACTCTGGGTTCCACATGCATGTTTTAGCTGAAGGAAGAATCCCTTAAACCTGGAGAGTTGAGACCCGTGGAATGGGTACCATGCAATATGACTTCAAAGGGTCTTCATTTGCTCACCAAAACTCTCCAATCCTATCACTGCTGCGTTTTTGCCCCTGTACTCACGATTGATTCACTTTCAGAGACATAGCAATCCATAGGTTTTAAGATACTTACTAGTCAGGTACATTATTAGGCGTTTAATATGGGGTTTTGAGTCCATTTCGTTGAGCAAGGAGTAGCTCTTGTCTATTACATATTTGGCTTAAGGAACTTTATCTGTGCTCATTTCAATCTCTGGTTTTATGCAGCACCCCAACTCACCTTTCCCCTTAAGCAAGCATAAGTTGGTTTTCTAAATTTGGGACCATGTTCTGTTTTGAAATTCAGTTCCTGTGTAGCCAAGTTTACATTCCATGTATTAGTGATATCTTATGATGTTTCTTTTTCTGTGTGACTTATTTCAGTTAGAATCATCATACCTGAATCCACTCATTATGCTGCTATGGGCCTGATGACATAGATGTCATTGCTGAGTGATATTGCATTGTACGTAAGTACCACAACTTCCTTATCCATTTTTCGCTTTATGCGATATTGAACTTGTACCGTAAACGAGTTTCTTGTAAACAGAGCCATCCCAAACTTTGGGGTGGCTGTGTCTTTTTGATTTTAATTTCCCTAAGCTATAGGACCATAAGTGGAAGTGCCCTAGGCTCTGTTGCTTTGTTTTTTAGATGTTTCAGGAAACACCATACACTTCTCCCGAGTGGCTGTTGGCAATTTACATCGTGCCCATCAGCATAACAAGGCTCCCAGTTCTCCATGGCCTGTCCTGCCTTTCTGGATTTTACACTTTTTTCAGATGGCCCTTTTGACGGGGGGGAAGTGAGACTTCATTGTAGTGCAGATTTCCTTTGCAAGCTTGCTTGGTTGGCCAAAAAGGGCGTATGCGCTTTTTCCTGAATATATTCAGGAAAAAACGCATACGCCCTTTTTGGCCAAGTGCATCATTGTCGACCTTCTGCCTCTTTTCCTATGCTTTAAATGCAATTCCAGTCTACCTCCTGAAATCGGTTTCCTGCAATTCTGCCCGGCTTTCAAGTCCTCTTGGCAGCCTTACTTCAGTATATTTTTGGATGATAGCTGTCATTTATAACTCTGAAGGTTTGTGAATTACAGTGCCCCTGAGCTCCTTTCTTCAACTCGCTTTCTTGTGAGCTGGCCGCAACACCGCAGGATTGCTTCAGGGCCTAATCTGGTTCCGGCATGGCATGCTGAGCCTTTGGTTAATTCCTCTTCCTGGTGGGAAATGAGAGTTAAATTTTCCCGTCCAGACACCTCCAGCTAGTCTCTCATTGGTTCTCCCTATTCCTGTTCATCTTCCGCGGAATTTGCAAACTGGGCCAAACAGGAGGTTAAAGGCACTGACTCTCCAAGTCGGGAGAGTGTTAGTAAAGCATCTGGAATGTTGCACCCGAGTACCAGGGGACGAGAACTGAGACATATTTCAACACGTCTCCCGATCACACGGTTGATCATACTCTGGGTTCCACATGCATGCTTTAGCTGAAGGAAGAATCCCTTAAACCTGGAGAGTTGAGACCCGTGGAATGGGTACCATGCAATATGACTTCAAAGGGTCTTCATTTGCTCACCAAAACTCTCCAATCCTATCACTGCTGCGTTTTTGCCCCTGTACTCACGATTGATTCACTTTCAGAGACATAGCAATCCATAGGTTTTAAGATACTTACTAGTCAGGTACATTATTAGGCGTTTAATATGGGGTTTTGAGTCCATTTCGTTGAGCAAGGAGTAGCTCTTGTCTATTACATATTTGGCTTAAGGAACTTTATCTGTGCTCATTTCAATCTCTGGTTTTATGCAGCACCCCAACTCACCTTTCCCCTTAAGCAAGCATAAGTTGGTTTTCTAAATTTGGGACCATGTTCTGTTTTGAAATTCAGTTCCTGTGTAGCCAAGTTTACATTCCGTGTATTAGTGATATCTTATGATGTTTCTTTTTCTGTGTGACTTATTTCAGTTAGAATCATCATACCTGAATCCACTCATTATGCTGCTATGGGCCTGATGACATAGATGTCATTGCTGAGTGATATTGCATTGTACGTAAGTACCACAACTTCTTTATCCATTTTTCGCTTTATGCGATATTGAACTTGTACCGTAAACGAGTTTCTTGTAAACAGAGCCATCCCAAACTTTGGGGTGGCTGTGTCTTTTTGATTTTAATTTCCCTAAGCTATAGGACCATAAGTGGAAGTGCCCTAGGCTCTGTTGCTTTGTTTTTTAGATGTTTCAGGAAACACCATACACTTCTCCCGAGTGGCTGTTGGCAAGTTACATCCCGCCCATCAGCATAACAAGGCTCCCAGTTCTCCATGGCCTGTCCTGCCTTTCTGGATTTTACACTTTTTTCAGATGGCCCTTTTGACGGGGGGGGGGGGGGGGAGTGAGACTTCATTGTAGTGCAGATTTCCTTTGCAAGCTTGCTTGGTTGGCCAAAAAGGGCGTATGCGTTTTTTCCTGAATATATTCAGGAAAAAACGCATACGCCCTTTTTGGCCAAGTGCATCATTGTCGACCTTCTGCCTCTTTTCCTATGCTTTAAATGCAATTCCAGTCTACCTCCTGAAATCGGTTTCCTGCAATTCTGCCCGGCTTTCAAGTCCTCTTGGCAGCCTTACTTCAGTATATTTTTGGATGATAGCTGTCATTTATAACTCTGAAGGTTTGTGAATTACAGTGCCCCTGAGCTCCTTTCTTCAACTCGCTTTCTTGTGAGCTGGCCGCAACACCGCAGGATTGCTTCAGGCCCTAATCTGGTTCCGGCATGGCACGCTGAGCCTTTGGTTAATTCCTCTTCCTGGTGGGAAATGAGAGTTAAATTTTCCCGTCCAGACACCTCCAGCTAGTCTCTCATTGGTTCTCCCTATTCTGTTCATCTTCCGCGGAATTTGAAAACTGGGCCAAACTGGAGGTTAAAGGCACTGACTCTCCAAGTCGGGAGAGTGTTAGTAAAGCATCTGGAATGTTGCACCCGAGTACCAGGGGACGAGAACTGAGACATATTTCAACACGTCTCCCGATCACACGGTTGATCATACTCTGGGTTCCACATGCATGTTTTAGCTGAAGGAAGAATCCCTTAAACCTGGAGAGTTGAGACCCGTGGAATGGGTACCATGCAATATGACTTCAAAGGGTCTTCATTTGCTCACCAAAACTCTCCAATCCTATCACTGCTGCGTTTTTGCCCCTGTACTCACGATTGATTCACTTTCAGAGACATAGCAATCCATAGGTTTTAAGATACTTACTAGTCAGGTACATTATTAGGCGTTTAATATGGGGTTTTGAGTCCATTTCGTTGAGCAAGGAGTAGCTCTTGTCTATTACATATTTGGCTTAAGGAACTTTATCTGTGCTCATTTCAATCTCTGGTTTTATGCAGCACCCCAACTCACCTTTCCCCTTAAGCAAGCATAAGTTGGTTTTCTAAATTTGGGACCATGTTCTGTTTTGAAATTCAGTTCCTGTGTAGCCAAGTTTACATTCCGTGTATTAGTGATATCTTATGATGTTTCTTTTTCTGTGTGACTTATTTCAGTTAGAATCATCATACCTGAATCCACTCATTATGCTGCTATGGGCCTGATGACATAGATGTCATTGCTGAGTGATATTGCATTGTACGTAAGTACCACAACTTCTTTATCCATTTTTCGCTTTATGCGATATTGAACTTGTACCGTAAACGAGTTTCTTGTAAACAGAGCCATCCCAAACGTGTCTTTTTGATTTTAATTTCCCTAAGCTGCTAGGACCATAACTGGAAGTGCCCTAGGCTCTGTTGCTTTCTTTTTTAGATGTTTCAGGAAACACCATACACTTCTCCCCAGTGGCTGTTGGCAATTTACATCCCACCCATCAGCATAACAAGGCTCCCAGTTCTCCATGGCCTGTCCTGCCTTTCTGGATTTTACACTTTTTTCAGATGGCCCTTTTGACGGGGGGGAAGTGAGACTTCATTGTAGTGCAGATTTCCTTTGCAAGCTTGCTTGGTTGGCCAAAAAGGGCGTATACGTTTTTTCCTAAATATATTCAGGAAAAAACGCATACGCCCTTTTTGGCCAAGTGCATCATTGTCGACCTTCTGCCTCTTTTCCTATGCTTTAAATGCAATTCCAGTCTACCTCCTGAAATCGGTTTCCTGCAATTCTGCCCGGCTTTCAAGTCCTCTTGGCAGCCTTGACTTCAGTATATTTTTGGATGATAGCTGTCATTTATAACTCTGCAGGTTTAGTGAATTACAGTGCCCCTGAGCTCCTTTCTTCAACTCGCTTTCTTGTGAGCTGGCCACAACACTGCAGGATTGCTTCAGGCCCTAATCTGGTTCCGGCATGGCACGCTGAGCCTTTGGTTAATTCCTCTTCCTGGTGGGAAATGAGAGTTAAATTTTCCCGTCCAGACACCTCCAGCTAGTCTCTCATTGGTTCTCCCTATTCCTGTTCATCTTCCGCGGAATTTGCAAACTGGGCCAAACAGGAGGTTAAAGGCACTGACTCTCCAAGTCGGGAGAGTGTTAGTAAAGCGTCTGGAATGTTGCACCCGAGTAACAGGGGACGAGAACTGAGACATATTTCACCACGTCTCCCGATCACACGGTTGATCATACTCTGGGTTCCACATGCATGTTTTAGCTGAAGGAAGAATCCCTTAAACCTGGAGAGTTGAGACCCGTGGAATGGGTACCATGCATATGACTTCAAAGGGTCTTCATTTGCTCACCAAAACTCTCCAATCCTATCACTGCTGCGTTTTTGCCCCTGTACTCACGATTGATTCACTTTCAGAGACATAGCAATCCATAGGTTTTAAGATACTTACTAGTCAGGTACATTATTAGGCGTTTAATATGGGGTTTTGAGTCCATTTCGTTGAGCAAGGAGTAGCTCTTGTCTATTACATATTTGGCTTAAGGAACTTTATCTGTGCTCATTTCAATCTCTGGTTTTATGCAGCACCCCAACTCACCTCTTCCCCTTAAGCAAGCATAAGTTGGTTTTTCTAAATTTGGGACCATGTTCTGTTTTGAAATTCAGTTCCTGTGTAGCCAAGTTTACATTCTGTGTATTAGTGATATCTTATGATGTTTCTTTTTCTGTGTGACTTATTTCAGTTAGAATCATCATACCTGAATCCACTCATTATGCTGCTATGGGCTTGATGACATAGATGTCATTGCTGAGTGATATTGCATTGTACGTAAGTACCACAACTTCTTTATCCATTTTTCGCTTTATGCGATATTGAACTTGTACCGTAAACGAGTTTCTTGTAAACAGAGCCATCCCAAACTTTGGGGTGGCTGTGTCTTTTTGATTTTAATTTCCCTAAGCTATAGGACCATAAGTGGAAGTGCCCTAGGCTCTGTTGCTTTGTTTTTTAGATGTTTCAGGAAACACCATACACTTCTCCCGAGTGGCTGTTGGCAATTTACATCCCGCCCATCAGCATAACAAGGCTCCCAGTTCTCCATGGCCTGTCCTGCTTTCTGGATTTTACACTTTTTTCAGATGGCCCTTTTGACGGGGGGAAGTGAGACTTCATTGTAGTGCAGATTTCCTTTGCAAGCTTGCTTGGTTGGCCAAAAAGTGCGTATGCGTTTTTTCCTGAATATATTCAGGAAAAAACGCATACGCCCTTTTTGGCCAAGTGCATCATTGTCGACTTTCTGCCTCTTTTCCTATGCTTTAAATGCAATTCCAGTCTACCTCCTGAAATCGGTTTCCTGCAATTCTGCCCGGCTTTCAAGTCCTCTTGGCAGCCTTACTTCAGTATATTTTTGGATGATAGCTGTCATTTATAACTCTGCAGGTTTGTGAATTACAGTGCCCCTGAGCTCCTTTCTTCAACTCGCTTTCTTGTGAGCTGGCCGCAACACCGCAGGATTGCTTCAGGCCCTACTCTGGTTCCGGCATGGCACGCTGAGCCTTTGGTTAATTCCTCTTCCTGGTGGGAAATGAGAGTTAAATTTTCCCGTCCAGACACCTCCAGCTAGTCTCTCATTGGTTCTCCCTATTCCTGTTCATCTTCCACGGAATTTGCAAACTGGGCCAAACAGGAGGTTAAAGGCACTGACTCTCCAAGTCGGGAGAGTGTTAGTAAAGCATCTGGAATGTTGCACCCGAGTACCAGGGGACGAGAACTGAGACATATTTCAACACGTCTCCCGATCACACGGTTGATCATACTCTGGGTTCCACATGCATGTTTTAGCTGAAGGAAGAATCCCTTAAACCTGGAGAGTTGAGACCCGTGGAATGGGTACCATGCAATATGACTTCAAAGGGTCTTCATTTGCTCACCAAAACTCTCCAATCCTATCACTGCTGCGTTTTTTGCCCCTGTACTCACGATTGATTCACTTTCAGAGACATAGCAATCCATAGGTTTTAAGATACTTACTAGTCAGGTACATTATTAGGCGTTTAATATGGGGTTTTGAGTCCATTTCGTTGAGCAAGGAGTAGCTCTTGTCTATTACATATTTGGCTTAAGGAACTTTATCTGTGCTCATTTCAATCTCTGGTTTTATGCAGCACCCCAACTCACCTTTCCCCTTAAGCAAGCATAAGTTGGTTTTCTAAATTTGGGACCATGTTCTGTTTTGAAATTCAGTTCCTGTGTAGCCAAGTTTACATTCCGTGTATTAGTGATATCTTATGATGTTTCTTTTTCTGTGTGACTTATTTCAGTTAGAATCATCATACCTGAATCCACTCATTATGCTGCTATGGGCTTGATGACATAGATGTCATTGCTGAGTGATATTGCATTGTACGTAAGTACCACAACTTCTTTATCCATTTTTCGCTTTATGCGATATTGAACTTGTACCGTAAACGAGTTTCTTGTAAACAGAGCCATCCCAAACTTTGGGGTGGCTGTGTCTTTTTGATTTTAATTTCCCTAAGCTATAGGACCATAAGTGGAAGTGCCCTAGGCTCTGTTGCTTTGTTTTTTAGATGTTTCAGGAAACACCATACACTTCTCCCGAGTGGCTGTTGGCAAGTTACAATCCCGCCCATCAGCATAACAAGGCTCCCAGTTCTCCATGGCCTGTCCTGCCTTTCTGGATTTTACACTTTTTTCAGATGGCCCTTTTGACGGGGGGGAAGTGAGACTTCATTGTAGTGCAGATTTCCTTTGCAAGCTTGCTTGGTTGGCCAAAAAAGGGCGTATGCGTTTTTTCCTGAATATATTCAGGAAAAAACGCATACGCCCTTTTTGGCCAAGTGCATCATTGTCGACCTTCTGCCTCTTTTCCTATGCTTTAAATGCAATTCCAGTCTACCTCCTGAAATCGGTTTCCTGCAATTCTGCCCGGCTTTCAAGTCCTCTCTGGCAGCCTTACTTCAGTATATTTTTGGATGATAGCTGTCATTTATAACTCTGCAGGTTTGTGAATTACAGTGCCCCTGAGCTCCTTTCTTCAACTCGCTTTCTTGTGAGCTGGCCCGCAACACCGCAGGATTGCTTCAGGCCCTACTCTGGTTCCGGCATGGCACGCTGAGCCTTTGGTTAATTCCTCTTCCTGGTGGGAAATGAGAGTTAAATTTTCCCGTCCAGACACCTCCAGCTAGTCCTCTCATTGGTTCTCCCTATTCCTGTTCATCTTCCACGGAATTTTCAAACTGGGCCAAACAGGAGGTTAAAGGCACTGACTCTCCAAGTCGGGGAAGAGTGTTAGTAAAGCATCTGGAATGTTGCACCCGAGTACCAGGGGACGAGAACTGAGACATATTTCAACACGTCTCCCGATCACACGGTTGATCATACTCTGGGTTCCACATGCATGTTTTAGCTGAAGGAAGAATCCCTTAAACCTGGAGAGTTGAGACCCGTGGAATGGGTACCATGCAATATGACTTCAAAGGGTCTTCATTTGCTCACCAAAACTCTCCAATCCTATCACTGCTGCGTTTTTTGCCCCTGTACTCACGATTGATTCACTTTCAGAGACATAGCAAATCCATAGGTTTTAAGATACTTACTAGTCAGGTACATTATAGGCGTTTAATATGGGGTTTTGAGTCCATTTCGTTGAGCAAGGAGTAGCTCTTGTCTATTACATATTTGGCTTAAGGAACTTTATCTGTGCTCATTTCAATCTCTGGTTTTATGCAGCACCCCAGACTCACCTTCCCCTTAGCAAGCATAAGTTGGTTTTCTAAATTTGGGACCATGTTCCTGTTTTGAAATCCAGTTCCTGTGTAGCCAAGTTTACATTCCATGTATTAGTGATATCTTATGATGTTTCTTTTCTGTGTGACTTATTTCAGTTAGAATCATCATACCTGAATCCACTCATTATGCTGCTATGGGCCTGATGACATAGATGTCATTGCTGAGTGATATTGCATTGTACGTAAGTACCACAACTTCTTTATCCATTTTTCGCTTTATGCGATCTTGAACTTGTACCGTAAACGAGTTTCTTGTAAACAGAGCCATCCCAAACTTTGGGGTGGCTGTGTCTTTTTGATTTTAATTTCCCTAAGCTATAGGACCATAAGTGGAAGTGCCCTAGGCTCTGTTGCTTTGTTTTTTTAGATGTTTCAGGAAACACCATACACTTCTCCCGAGTGGCTGTTGGCAAGTTACATCCCGCCCATCAGCATAACAAGGCTCCCAGTTCTCCATGGCCTGTCCTGCCTTTCTGGATTTTACACTTTTTTCAGATGGCCCTTTTGACGGGGGGGGGGGGGAGTGAGACTTCATTGTAGTGCAGATTTCGTTTGCAAGCTTGCTTGGTTGGCCAAAAAGGGCGTATGCGTTTTTTCCTGAATATATTCAGGAAAAAACGCATACGCCCTTTATGGCCAAGTGCATCATTGTCGACCTTCTGCCTCTTTTCCTATGCTTTAAATGCAATTCCAGTCTACCTCCTGAAATCGGTTTCCTGCAATTCTGCCCGGCTTTCAAGTCCTCTTGGCAGCCTTACTTTAGTATATTTTTGGACGATAGCTGTCATTTATAACTCTGCAGGTTTGTGAATTACAGTGCCCCTGAGCTCCTTTCTTCAACTCGCTTTCTTGTGAGCTGGCCGCAACACCGCAGGATTGCTTCAGGCCCTAATCTGGTTCCGGCACGGCACGCTGAGCCTTTGGTTAATTCCTCTTCCTGGTGGGAAATGAGAGTTAAATTTTCCCGTCCAGACACCTCCAGCTAGTCTCTCATTGGTTTCTCCCTATTCCTGTTCATCTTCCGTGAGGAATTTGCAACTGGGCAAAGAGGAGGTTAAAGGCACTGACTCTCCAAGTCGGGAGAGTGTTAGTAAAGCGTCTGGAATGTTGCACCCGAGTACCAGGGGACGAGAACTGAGACATATTTCACACGTCTCCCGATCACACGTTTGATCATACTCTGGGTTCCACATGCATGTTTTAGCTGAAGGAAGAATCCCTTAAACCTGGAGAGTTGAGACCCTTGGAATGGGTACCATGCAATATGACTTCAAAGGGTCTTCATTTGCTCACCAAAACTCTCCAATCCTATCACTGCTGCGTTTTTGCCCCTGTACTCACGATTGATTCACTTTCAGAGACATAGCAATCCATAGGTTTTAAGATACTTACTAGTCAGGTACATTATTAGGCGTTTAATATGGGGTTTTGAGTCCATTTTCGTTGAGCAAGGAGTAGCTCTGTCTATTACATATTTGGCTTAAGGAACTTTATCTGTGCTCGTTTCAATCTCTGGCTTTATGCAGCACCCCAACTCACCTTTCCCCTTAAGCAAGCATAAGTTGGTTTTCTAAATTTGGGACCATGTTCTGTTTTGAAATTCAGTTCCTGTGTAGCCAAGTTTACATTCCGTGTATTAGTGATATCTTATGATGTTTCTTTTTCTGTGTGACTTATTTCAGTTAGAATCATCATACCTGAATCCACTCATTATGCTGCTATGGGCCTGATGACATAGATGTCATTGCTGAGTGATATTGCATTGTACGTAAGTACCACAAATTCTTTATCCATTTTTCGCTTTATGCGATATTGAAACTTGTACCGTAAACGAGTTTCTTGTAAACAGAGCCATCCCAAACTTTGGGGTGGCTGTGTCTTTTTGATTTTAATTTCCCTAAGCTGCAGGACCATAAGTGGAAGTGCCCTAGGCTCTGTTGCTTTGTTTTTTAGATGTTTCAGGAAACACCATACACTTCTCCCGAGTGGCTGTTGGCAAGTTACATCCCGCCCATCAGCATAACAAGGCTCCCAGTTCTCCATGGCCTGTCCTGCCTTCTGGATTTTACACTTTTTTCAGATGGCCCTTTTGACGGGGGGGGGGGAAGTGAGACTTCATTGTAGTGCAGATTTCCTTTGCAAGCTTGCTTGGTTGGCCAAAAAGGGCGTATGCGTTTTTTCCTGAATATATTCAGGAAAAAACACATACGCACTTTTTGGCCAAGTGCATCATTGTCGACCTTCTGCCTCTTTTCCTATGCTTTAAATGCAATTCCAGTCTACCTCCTGAAATCGGTTTCCTGCAATTCTGCCCGGCTTTCAAGTCCTCTTGGCAGCCTTACTTCAGTATATTTTTGGATGATAGCTGTCATTTATAACTCTGCAGGTTTGTGAATTACAGTGCCCCTGAGCTCCTTTCTTCAACTCGCTTTCTTGTGAGCTGGCCGCAACACCGCAGGATTGCTTCAGGCCCCTAATCTGGTTCCGGCATGGCACGCTGAGCCTTTGATTAATTCCTCTTCCTGGTGGAAATGAGAGTTAAATTTTCCCGTCTAGACACCTCCAGCTAGTCTCTCATTGGTTCTCCCTATTCCTGTTCATCTTCCGTGGAATTTGCAAACTGGGCCAAACAGGAGGTTAAAGGCACTGACTCTCCAAGTCGGGGAGAGTGTTAGTAAAGCATCTGGAATGTTGCACCCGAGTACCAGGGGACGAGAACTGAGACATATTTCAACACGTCTCCCGATCACACGGTTGATCATACTCTGGGTTCCACATGCATGTTTTAGCTGAAGGAAGAATCCCTTAAACCTGGAGAGTTGAGACCCGTGGAATGGGTACCATGCAATATGACTTCAAAGGGTCTTCATTTGCTCACCAAAACTCTCCAATCCTATCACTGCTGCGTTTTTGCCCCTGTACTCCACGATTGATTCACTTTCAGAGACATAGTAATCCATAGGTTTTAAGATACTTACTAGTCAGGTACATTATTAGGCGTTTAATATGGGGTTTTGAGTCCATTTCGTTGAGCAAGGAGTAGCTCTTGTCTATTACATATTTGGCTTAAGGAACTTTATCTGTGCTCATTTCAATCTCTGGTTTTATGCAGCACCCCAACTCACCTTTCCCCTTAGCAAGCATAAGTTGGTTTTCTAAATTTGGGACCATGTTCTGTTTTGAAATCCAGTTCCTGTGTAGCCCAAGTTTACATTCCATGTATTAGTGATATCTTATGATGTTTCTTTTTCTGTGTGACTTATTTCAGTTAGAATCATCATACCTGAATCCACTCATTATGCTGCTATGGGCCTGATGACATAGATGTCATTGTTGAGTGATATTGCATTGTACGTAAGTACCACAACTTCTTTATCCATTTTTCGCTTTATGCGATATTGAACTGTACCGTAAACGAGTTTCTTGTAAACAGAGCCATCCCAAAACTTTGGGGTGGCTGTGTCTTTTTGATTTTAATTTCCCTAAGCTATAGGACCATAAGTGGAAGTGCCCTAGGCCTCTGTTGCTTTGTTTTTTAGATGTTTCAGGAAACACCATACACTTCTCCCGAGTGGCTGTTGGCAAGTTACATCCCGCCCATCAGCATAACAAGGCTCCCAGTTCTCATGGCCTGTCCTGCTTTCTGGATTTTACACTTTTTTTCAGATGGCCCTTTTGACGGGGGGGGGAGTGAGACTTCATTGTAGTGCAGATTTCCTTTGCAAGCTTGCTTGGTTGGCCAAAAAGGGCGTATGCGTTTTTTCCTGAATATATTCAGGAAAAAACGCATACGCCCTTTTTGGCCAAGTGCATCATTGTCGACCTTCTGCCTCTTTTCCTATGCTTTAAATGCAATTCCAGTCTACCTCCTGAAATCGGTTTCCTGCAATTCTGCCCGGCTTTCAAGTCCTCTTGGCAGCCTTACTTCAGTATATTTTTGGATGATAGCTGTCATTTATAACTCTGCAGGTTTGTGAATTACAGTGCCCCTGAGCTCCTTTCTTCAACTCGCTTTCTTGTGAGCTGGCCGCAACACGCAGGATTGCTTCAGGCCCTACTCTGGTTCCGGCATGGCACGCTGAGCCTTTGGTTAATTCCTCTTCCTGGTGGGAAATGAGAGTTAAATTTTCCCGTCCAGACACTCCAGCTAGTCTCTCATTGGTTCTCCCTATTCCTGTTCATCTTCCGTGGAATTTGCAAACTGGGCCAAACAGGAGGTTAAAGGCACTGACTCTCCAAGTCGGGAGAGTGTTAGTAAAGCATCTGGAATGTTGCACCCGAGTACCAGGGGACGAGAACTGAGACATATTTCAACACGTCTCCCGATAACACGGTTGATCATACTCTGGGTTCCAAATGCATGTTTTAGCTGAAGGAAGAATCCTTAAACCTGGAGAGTTGAGACCCGTGGAATGGGTACCATGCAATATGACTTCAAACGGTCTTCATTTGCTCACCAAAACTCTCCAATCCTATCACTGCTGCGTTTTTGCCCCTGTACTCACGATTGATTCACTTCAGAGACATAGCAATCCATAGGTTTTAAGATACTTACTAGTCAGGTACATTATTAGGCGTTTAATATGGGGTTTTGAGTCCATTTCGTTGAGCAAGGAGTAACTCTTGTCTATTACATATTTGGCTTAAGGAACTTTATCTGTGCTCATTTCAATCTCTGGTTTTATGCAGCACCCCAACTCACCTTTCCCCTTAAGCAAGCATAAGTTGGTTTTCTAAATTTGGGACCATGTTCTGTTTTGAAATTCAGTTCCTGTGTAGCCAAGTTTACATTCCGTGTATTAGTGATATCTTTTGATGTTTCTTTTTCTGTGTGACTTATTTCAGTTAGAATCATCATACCTGAATCCACTCATTATGCGTCTATGGGCCTGATGACATAGATGTCATTGCTGAGTGATATTGCATTGTACGTAAGTACCACAACTTCTTTATCCATTTTTCGCTTTATGCGATATTGAACTTGTACCGTAAACGAGTTTCTTGTAAACAGAGCCATCCCAAACTTTGGGGTGGCTGTGTCTTTTTGATTTTAATTTCCCTAAGCTATAGGACCATAAGTGGAAGTGCCCTAGGCTCTGTTGCTTTGTTTTTTAGATGTTTCAGGAAACACCATACACTTCTCCCGAGTGGCTGTTGGCAAGTTACATCCCGCCCATCAGCATAACAAGGCTCCCAGTTCTCCATGGCCTGTCCTGCCTTTCTGGATTTTACACTTTTTTCAGATGGCCCTTTTGACGGGGGGGAAGTGAGACTTCATTGTAGTGCAGATTTCCTTTGCAAGCTTGCTTGGTTGGCCAAAAAGGGCGTATGCGTTTTTTCCTGAATATATTCAGGAAAAAACGCATACGCCCTTTTTGGCCAAGTGCATCATTGTCGACCTTCTGCCTCTTTTCCTATGCTTTAAATGCAATTCCAGTCTACCTCCTGAAATCGGTTTCCTGCAATTCTGCCCGGCTTTCAAGTCCTCTTGGCAGCCTTACTTCAGTATATTTTTGGATGATAGCTGTCATTTATAACTCTGAAGGTTTGTGAATTACAGTGCCCCTGAGCTCCTTTCTTCAACTCGCTTTCTTGTGAGCTGGCCGCAACACCGCAGGATTGCTTCAGGCCCTAATCTGGTTCCGGCATGGCATGCTGAGCCTTTGGTTAATTCCTCTTCCTGGTGGGAAATGAGAGTTAAATTTTCCCGTCCAGACACCTGCAGCTAGTCTCTCATTGGTTCTCCCTATTCCTGTTCATCTTCCGCGGAATTTGCAAACTGGGCCAAACAGGAGGTTAAAGGCACTGACTCTCCAAGTCGGGAGAGTGTTAGTAAAGCATCTGGAATGTTGCACCCGAGTACCAGGGGACGAGAACTGAGACATATTTCAACACGTCTCCCGATCACACGGTTGATCATACTCTGGGTTCCACATGCATGTTTTTGCTGAAGGAAGAATCCCTTAAACCTGGAGAGTTGAGACCCGTGGAATGGGTACCATGCAATATGACTTCAAAGGGTCTTCATTTGCTCACCAAAACTCTCCAATCCTATCACTGCTGCGTTTTTGCCCCTGTACTCACGATTGATTCACTTTCAGAGACATAGCAATCCATAGGTTTTAAGATACTTACTAGTCAGGTACATTATTAGGCGTTTAATATGGGGTTTTGAGTCCATTTTGTTGAGCAAGGAGTAGCTCTTGTCTATTACATATTTGGCTTAAGGAACTTTATCTGTGCTCATTTCAATCTCTGGTTTTATGCAGCACCCCAACTCACCTTTCCCCTTAAGCAAGCATAAGTTGGTTTTCTAAATTTGGGACCATGTTCTGTTTTGAAATTCAGTTCCTGTGTAGCCAAGTTTACATTCCGTGTATTAGTGATATCTTATGATGTTTCTTTTTCTGTGTGACTTATTTCAGTTAGAATCATCATACCTGAATCCACTCATTATGCTGCTATGGGCCTGATGACATAGATGTCATTGCTGAGTGATATTGCATTGTACGTAAGTACCACAACTTCCTTATCCATTTTTCGCTTTATGCGATATTGAACTTGTACCGTAAACGAGTTTCTTGTAAACAGAGCCATCCCAAACTTTGGGGTGGCTGTGTCTTTTTGATTTTAATTTCCCTAAGCTATAGGACCATAAGTGGAAGTGCCCTAGGCTCTGTTGCTTTGTTTTTTAGATGTTTCAGGAAACACCATACACTTCTCCCGAGTGGCTGTTGGCAATTTACATCGCGCCCATCAGCATAACAAGGCTCCCAGTTCTCCATGGCCTGTCCTGCCTTTCTGGATTTTACACTTTTTTCAGATGGCCGTTTTGACGGGGGGGAAGTGAGACTTCATTGTAGTGCAGATTTCCTTTGCAAGCTTGCTTGGTTGACCAAAAAGGGCGTATGCGTTTTTTCCTGAATATATTCAGGAAAAAACGCATACGCCCTTTTTGGCCAAGTGCATCATTGTCGACCTTCTGCCTCTTTTCCTATGCTTTAAATGCAATTCCAGTCTACCTCCTGAAATCGGTTTCCTGCAATTCTGCCCGGCTTTCAAGTCCTCTTGGCAGCCTTACTTCAGTATATTTTTGGATGATAGCTGTCATTTATAACTCTGAAGGTTTGTGAATTACAGTGCCCCTGAGCTCCTTTCTTCAACTCGCTTTCTTGTGAGCTGGCCGCAACACCGCAGGATTGCTTCAGGGCCTAATCTGGTTCTGGCATGGCATGCTGAGCCTTTGGTTAATTCCTCTTCCTGGTGGGAAATGAGAGTTAAATTTTCCCGTCCAGACACCTCCAGCTAGTCTCTCATTGGTTCTCCCTATTCTGTTCATCTTCCGCGGAATTTGCAAACTGGGCCAAACTGGAGGTTAAAGGCACTGACTCTCCAAGTCGGGAGAGTGTTAGTAAAGCATCTGGAATGTTGCACCCGAGTACCAGGGGACGAGAACTGAGACATATTTCAACACGTCTCCCGATCACACGGTTGATCATACTCTGGGTTCCACATGCATGTTTTAGCTGAAGGAAGAATCCCTTAAACCTGGAGAGTTGAGACCCGTGGAATGGGTACCATGCAATATGACTTCAAAGGGTCTTCATTTGCTCACCAAAACTCTCCAATCCTATCACTGCTGCGTTTTTGCCCCTGTACTCACGATTGATTCACTTTCAGAGACATAGCAATCCATAGGTTTTAAGATACTTACTAGTCAGGTACATTATTAGGCGTTTAATATGGGGTTTTGAGTCCATTTCGTTGAGCAAGGAGTAGCTCTTGTCTATTACATATTTGGCTTAAGGAACTTTATCTGTGCTCATTTCAATCTCTGGTTTTATGCAGCACCCCAACTCACCTTTCCCCTTAAGCAAGCATAAGTTGGTTTTCTAAATTTGGGACCATGTTCTGTTTTGAAATTCAGTTCCTGTGTAGCCAAGTTTACATTCCGTGTATTAGTGATATCTTATGATGTTTCTTTTTCTGTGTGACTTATTTCAGTTAGAATCATCATACCTGAATCCACTCATTATGCTGCTATGGGCCTGATGACATAGATGTCATTGCTGAGTGATATTGCATTGTACGTAAGTACCACAACTTCCTTATCCATTTTTCGCTTTATGCGATATTGAACTTGTACCGTAAACGAGTTTCTTGTAAACAGAGCCATCCCAAACTTTGGGGTGGCTGTGTCTTTTTGATTTTAATTTCCCTAAGCTATAGGACCATAAGTGGAAGTGCCCTAGGCTCTGTTGCTTTGTTTTTTAGATGTTTCAGGAAACACCATACACTTCTCCCGAGTGGCTGTTGGCAATTTACATCGTGCCCATCAGCATAACAAGGCTCCCAGTTCTCCATGGCCTGTCCTGCCTTTCTGGATTTTACACTTTTTTCAGATGGCCCTTTTGACGGGGGGGAAGTGAGACTTCATTGTAGTGCAGATTTCCTTTGCAAGCTTGCTTGGTTGACCAAAAAGGGCGTATGCGTTTTTTCCTGAATATATTCAGGAAAAAACGCATACGCCCTTTTTGGCCAAGTGCATCATTGTCGACCTTCTGCCTCTTTTCCTATGCTTTAAATGCAATTCCAGTCTACCTCCTGAAATCGGTTTCCTGCAATTCTGCCCGGCTTTCAAGTCCTCTTGGCAGCCTTACTTCAGTATATTTTTGGATGATAGCTGTCATTTATAACTCTGAAGGTTTGTGAATTACAGTGCCCCTGAGCTCCTTTCTTCAACTCGCTTTCTTGTGAGCTGGCCGCAACACCGCAGGATTGCTTCAGGCCCTAATCTGGTTCCGGCATGGCACGCTGAGCCTTTGGTTAATTCCTCTTCCTGGTGGGAAATGAGAGTTAAATTTTCCCGTCCAGACACCTCCAGCTAGTCTCTCATTGGTTCTCCCTATTCTGTTCATCTTCCGCGGAATTTGCAAACTGGGCCAAACTGGAGGTTAAAGGCACTGACTCTCCAAGTCAGGAGAGTGTTAGTAAAGCATCTGGAATGTTGCACCCGAGTACCAGGGGACGAGAACTGAGACATATTTCAACACGTCTCCCGATCACACGGTTGATCATACTCTGGGTTCCACATGCATGTTTTAGCTGAAGGAAGAATCCCTTAAACCTTGAGAGTTGAGACCCGTGGAATGGGTACCATGCAATATGACTTCAAAGGGTCTTCATTTGCTCACCAAAACTCTCCAATCCTATCACTGCTGCGTTTTTGCCCCTGTACTCACGATTGATTCACTTTCAGAGACATAGCAATCCATAGGTTTTAAGATACTTACTAGTCAGGTACATTATTAGGCGTTTAATATGGGGTTTTGAGTCCATTTCGTTGAGCAAGGAGTAGCTCTTGTCTATTACATATTTGGCTTAAGGAACTTTATCTGTGCTCGTTTCAATCTCTGGCTTTATGCAGCACCCCAACTCACCTTTCCCCTTAAGCAAGCATAAGTTGGTTTTCTAAATTTGGGACCATGTTCTGTTTTGAAATTCAGTTCCTGTGTAGCCAAGTTTACATTCCGTGTATTAGTGATATCTTATGATGTTTCTTTTTCTGTGTGACTTATTTCAGTTAGAATCATCATACCTGAATCCACTCATTATGCTGCTATGGGCCTGATGACATAGATGTTATTGTTGAGTGATATTGCATTGTATGTAATACCACAACTTCGTTATCCATTTTTCGCTTTATGCGATATTGAACTTGTACCGTAAACGAGTTTCTTGTAAACAGAGCCATCCCAAACTTTGGGGTGGCTGTGTCTTTTTGATTTTAATTTCCCTAAGCTATAGGACCATAAGTGGAAGTGCCCTAGGCTCTGTTGCTTTGTTTTTTAGATGTTTCAGGAAACACCATACACTTCTCCGGAGTGGCTGTTGGCAATTTACATCCCGCCCATCAGCATAACAAGGCTCCCAGTTCTCCATGGCCTGTCCTGCCTTTCTGGATTTTACACTTTTTTCAGATGGCCCTTTTGACGGGGGGGGGAAGTGAGACTTCATTGTAGTGCAGATTTCCTTTGCAATCTTGCTTGGTTGACCAAAAAGTGCGTATGCGTTTTTTCCTGAATATATTCAGGAAAAAACGCATACGCCCTTTTTGGCCAAGGGCATCATTGTCGACCTTCTGCCTCTTTTCCTATGCTTTAAATGCAATTCCAGTCTACCTCCTGAAATCGGTTTCCTGCAATTCTGCCCGGCTTTCAAGTCCTCTTGGCAGCCTTACTTCAGTATATTTTTGGATGATAGCTGTCATTTATAACTCTGAAGGTTTGTGAATTACAGTGCCCCTGAGCTCCTTTCTTCAACTCGCTTTCTTGTGAGCTGGCCGCAACACCGCAGGATTGCTTCAGGCCCTAATCTGGTTCCGGCATGGCACGCTGAGCCTTTGGTTAATTCCTCTTCCTGGTGGGAAATGAGAGTTAAATTTTCCCGTCCAGACACCTCCAGCTAGTCTCTCATTGGTTCTCCCTATTCCTGTTCATCTTCCGTGGAATTTGCAAACTGGGCCAAACAGGAGGTTAAAGGCACTGACTCTCCAAGTCGGGAGAGTGTTAGTAAAGCATCTGGAATGTTGCACCCGAGTACCAGGGGACGAGAACTGAGACATATTTCAACACGTCTCCCGATCACACGGTTGATCATACTCTGGGTTCCACATGCATGTTTTAGCTGAAGGAAGAATCCCTTAAACCTGGAGAGTTGAGACCCGTGGAATGGGTACCATGCAATATGACTTCAAAGGGTCTTCATTTGCTCACCAAAACTCTCCAATCCTATCACTGCTGCGTTTTTGCCCCTGTACTCACGATTGATTCACTTTCAGAGACATAGCAATCCATAGGTTTTAAGATACTTACTAGTCAGGTACATTATTAGGCGTTTAATATGGGGTTTTGAGTCCATTTCGTTGAGCAAGGAGTAGCTCTTGTCTATTACATATTTGGCTTAAGGAACTTTATCTGTGCTCATTTCAATCTCTGGTTTTATGCAGCACCCCAACTCACCTTTCCCCTTAAGCAAGCATAAGTTGGTTTTCTAAATTTGGGACCATGTTCTGTTTTGAAATTCAGTTCCTGTGTAGCCAAGTTTACATTCCGTGTATTAGTGATATCTTATGATGTTTCTTTTTCTGTGTGACTTATTTCAGTTAGAATCATCATACCTGAATCCACTCATTATGCTGCTATGGGCCTGATGACATAGATGTCATTGCTGAGTGATATTGCATTGTACGTAAGTACCACAACTTCTTTATCCATTTTTCGCTTTATGCGATATTGAACTTGTACCGTAAACGAGTTTCTTGTAAACAGAGCCATCCCAAACTTTGGGGTGGCTGTGTCTTTTTGATTTTAATTTCCCTAAGCTGCAGGACCATAACTGGAAGTGCCCTAGGCTCTGTTGCTTTCTTTTTTAGATGTTTCAGGAAACACCATACACTTCTCCCCAGTGGCTGTTGGCAATTTACATCCCACCCATCAGCATAACAAGGCTCCCAGTTCTCCATGGCCTGTCCTGCCTTTCTGGATTTTACACTTTTTTCAGATGGCCCTTTTGACGGGGGGGAAGTGAGACTTCATTGTAGTGCAGATTTCCTTTGCAAGCTTGCTTGGTTGGCCAAAAAGGGCGTATGCGTTTTTTCCTGAATATATTCAGAAAAAAACGCATACGCCCTTTTTGGCCAAGTGCATCATTGTCGATCTTCTGCCTCTTTTCCTATGCTTTAAATGCAATTCCAGTCTACCTCCTGAAATCGGTTTCCTGCAATTCTGCCCGGCTTTCAAGTCCTCTTGGCAGCCTTACTTCAGTATATTTTTGGATGATAGCTGTCATTTATAACTCTGCAGGTTTGTGAATTACAGTGCCCCTGAGCTCCTTTCTTCAACTCGCTTTCTTGTGAGCTGGCCACAACACTGCAGGATTGCTTCAGGCCCTAATCTGGTTCCGGCATGGCACGCTGAGCCTTTGGTTAATTCCTCTTCCTGGTGGGAAATGAGAGTTAAATTTTCCCGTCCAGACACCTCCAGCTAGTCTCTCATTGGTTCTCCCTATTCCTGTTCATCTTCCGCGGAATTTGCAAACTGGGCCAAACAGGAGGTTAAAGGCACTGACTCTCCAAGTCGGGAGAGTGTTAGTAAAGCATCTGGAATGTTGCACCCGAGTACCAGGGGACGAGAACTGAGACATATTTCAACACGTCTCCCGATCACACGGTTGATCATACTCTGGGTTCCACATGCATGTTTTAGCTGAAGGAAGAATCCCTTAAACCTGGAGAGTTGAGACCCGTGGAATGGGTACCATGCAATATGACTTCAAAGGGTCTTCATTTGCTCACCAAAACTCTCCAATCCTATCACTGCTGCGTTTTTGCCCCTGTACTCACGATTGATTCACTTTCAGAGACATAGCAATCCATAGGTTTTAAGATACTTACTAGTCAGGTACATTATTAGGCGTTTAATATGTGGTTTTGAGTCCATTTCGTTGAGCAAGGAGTAGCTCTTGTCTATTACATATTTGGCTTAAGGAACTTTATCTGTGCTCATTTCAATCTCTGGTTTTATGCAGCACCCCAACTCACCTTTCCCCTTAAGCAAGCATAAGTTGGTTTTCTAAATTTGGGACCATGTTCTGTTTTGAAATTCAGTTCCTGTGTAGCCAAGTTTACATTCTGTGTATTAGTGATATCTTATGATGTTTCTTTTTCTGTGTGACTTATTTCAGTTAGAATCATCATACCTGAATCCACTCATTATGCTGCTATGGGCTTGATGACATAGATGTCATTGCTGAGTGATATTGCATTGTACGTAAGTACCACAACTTCTTTATCCATTTTTCGCTTTATGCGATATTGAACTTGTACCGTAAACGAGTTTCTTGTAAACAGAGCCATCCCAAACTTTGGGGTGGCTGTGTCTTTTTGATTTTAATTTCCCTAAGCTATAGGACCATAAGTGGAAGTGCCCTAGGCTCTGTTGCTTTGTTTTTTAGATGTTTCAGGAAACACCATACACTTCTCCCGAGTGGCTGTTGGCAATTTACATCCCGCCCATCAGCATAACAAGGCTCCCAGTTCTCCATGGCCTGTCCTGCCTTTCTGGATTTTACACTTTTTTCAGATGGCCCTTTTGACGGGGGGGGGGAGTGAGACTTCATTGTAGTGCAGATTTCCTTTGCAAGCTTGCTTGGTTGGCCAAAAAGGGCGTATGCGTTTTTTCCTGAATATATTCAGGAAAAAACGCATACGCCCTTTTTGGCCAAGTGCATCATTGTCGACCTTCTGCCTCTTTTCCTATGCTTTAAATGCAATTCCAGTCTACCTCCTGAAATCGGTTTCCTGCAATTCTGCCCGGCTTTCAAGTCCTCTTGGCAGCCTTACTTCAGTATATTTTTGGATGATAGCTGTCATTTATAACTCTGCAGGTTTGTGAATTACAGTGCCCCTGAGCTCCTTTCTTCAACTCGCTTTCTTGTGAGCTGGCCGCAACACCGCAGGATTGCTTCAGGCCCTAATCTAGTTCCGGCATGGCACGCTGAGCCTTTGGTTAATTCCTCTTCCTGGTGGGAAATGAGAGTTAAATTTTCCCGTCCAGACACCTCCAGCTAGTCTCTCATTGGTTCTCCCTATTCCTGTTCATCTTCCGTGGAATTTGCAAACTGGGCCAAACAGGAGGTTAAAGGCACTGACTCTCCAAGTCGGGAGAGTGTTAGTAAAGCATCTGGAATGTTGCACCCGAGTACCAGGGGACGAGAACTGAGACATATTTCAACACGTCTCCCGATCACACGGTTGATCATACTCTGGGTTCCACATGCATGTTTTAGCTGAAGGAAGAATCCCTTAAACCTGGAGAGTTGAGACCCGTGGAATGGGTACCATGCAATATGACTTCAAAGGGTCTTCATTTGCTCACCAAAACTCTCCAATCCTATCACTGCTGCGTTTTTGCCCCTGTACTCACGATTGATTCACTTTCAGAGACATAGCAATCCATAGGTTTTAAGATACTTACTAGTCAGGTACATTATTAGGCGTTTAATATGGGGTTTTGAGTCCATTTCGTTGAGCAAGGAGTAGCTCTTGTCTATTACATATTTGGCTTAAGGAACTTTATCTGTGCTCATTTCAATCTCTGGTTTTATGCAGCACCCCAACTCACGTTTCCCCTTAAGCAAGCATAAGTTGGTTTTCTAAATTTGGGACCATGTTCTGTTTTGAAATTCAGTTCCTGTGTAGCCAAGTTTACATTCCGTGTATTAGTGATATCTTATGATGTTTCTTTTTCTGTGTGACTTATTTCAGTTAGAATCATCATACCTGAATCCACTCTATGCTGCTACGGGCCTGATGACATAGATTTCATTGCTGAGTGATATTGCATTGTACGTAAGTACCACAACTTCTTTATCCATTTTTCGCTTTATGCGATATTGAACTTGTACCGTAAACGAGTTTCTTGTAAACAGAGCCATCCCAAACTTTGGGGTGGCTGTGTCTTTTTTATTTTAATTTCCCTAAGCTATAGGACCATAAGTGGAAGTGCCCTAGGCTCTGTTGCTTTGTTTTTTAGATGTTTCAGGAAACACCATACACTTCTCCCGAGTGGCTGTTGGCAATTTACATCCCACCCATCAGCATAACAAGGCTCCCAGTTCTCCATGGCCTGTCCTGCCTTTCTGGATTTTACACTTTTTTCAGATGGCCCTTTTGACGGGGGGGAAGTGAGACTTCATTGTAGTGCAGATTTCCTTTGCAAGCTTGCTTGGTTGGCCAAAAAGGGCGTATGCGTTTTTTCCTGAATATATTCAGGAAAAAACGCATACGCCCTTTTTGGCCAAGTGCATCATTGTCGACCTTCTGCCTCTTTTCCTATGCTTTAAATGCAATTCCAGTCTACCTCCTGAATTGGTTTCCTGCAATTCTGCCCGGCTTTCAAGTCCTCTTGGCAGCCTTACTTTAGTATATTTTTGGATGATAGCTGTCATTTATAACTCTGCAGGTTTGTGAATTACAGTGCCCCTGAGCTCCTTTCTTCAACTCGCTTTCTTGTGAGCTGGCCGCAACACCGCAGGATTGCTTCAGGCCCTAATCTGGTTCCGGCACGGCACGCTGAGCCTTTGGTTAATTCCTCTTCCTGGTGGGAAATGAGAGTTAAATTTTCCCGTCCAGACACCTCCAGCTAGTCTCTCATTGGTTCTCCCTATTCCTGTTCATCTTCCACGGAATTTGCAAACTGGGCCAAACAGGAGGTTAAAGGCACTGACTCTCCAAGTCGGGAGAGTGTTAGTAAAGCATCTGGAATGTTGCACCCGAGTACCAGGGGACGAGAACTGAGACATATTTCAACACGTCTCCCGATCACACGGTTGATCATACTCTGGGTTCCACATGCATGTTTTAGCTGAAGGAAGAATCCCTTAAACCTGGAGAGTTGAGACCCGTGGAATGGGTACCATGCAATATGACTTCAAAGGGTCTTCATTTGCTCACCAAAACTCTCCAATCCTATCACTGCCGCGTTTTTGCCCCTGTACTCACGATTGATTCACTTTCAGAGACATAGCAATCCATAGGTTTTAAGATACTTACTAGTCAGGTACATTATTAGGCGTTTAATATGGGGTTTTGAGTCCATTTCGTTGAGCAAGGAGTAGCTCTTGTCTATTACATATTTGGCTTAAGGAACTTTATCTGTGCTCATTTCAATCTCTGGTTTTATGCAGCACCCCAACTCACCTTTCCCCTTAAGCAAGCATAAGTTGGTTTTCTAAATTTGGGACCATGTTCTGTTTTGAAATTCAGTTCCTGTGTAGCCAAGTTTACATTCTGTGTATTAGTGATATCTTATGATGTTTCTTTTTCTGTGTGACTTATTTCAGTTAGAATCATCATACCTGAATCCACTCATTATGCTGCTACGGGCTTGATGACATAGATGTCATTGCTGAGTGATATTGCATTGTACGTAAGTACCACAACTTCTTTATCCATTTTTCGCTTTATGCGATATTGAACTTGTACCGTAAACGAGTTTCCTGTAAACAGAGCCATCCCAAACTTTGGGGTGGCTGTGTCTTTTTGATTTTAATTTCCCTAAGCTATAGGACCATAAGTGGAAGTGCCCTAGGCTCTGTTGCTTTGTTTTTTAGATGTTTCAGGAAACACCATACACTTCTCCCGAGTGGCTGTTGGCAATTTACATCCCGCCCATCAGCATAACAAGGCTCCCAGTTCTCCATGGCCTGTCCTGCCTTTCTGGATTTTACACTTTTTTCAGATGGCCCTTTTGACGGGGGGAAGTGAGACTTCATTGTGGTGCAGATTTCCTTTGCAAGCTTGCTTGGTTGGCCAAAAAGGGCGTATGCGTTTTTTCCTGAATATATTCAGGAAAAAACGCATACGCCCTTTTTGGCCAAGTGCATCATTGTCGACCTTCTGCCTCTTTTCCTATGCTTTAAATGCAATTCCAGTCTACCTCCTGAAATCGGTTTCCTGCAATTCTGCCCGGCTTTCAAGTCCTCTTGGCAGCCTTACTTCAGTATATTTTTGGATGATAGCTGTCATTTATAACTCTGCAGGTTTGTGAATTACAGTGCCCCTGAGCTCCTTTCTTCAACTCGCTTTCTTGTGAGCTGTCCGCAACACCGCAGGATTGCTTCAGGCCCTAATCTGGTTCCGGCATGGCACGCTGAGCCTTTGGTTAATTCCTCTTCCTGGTGGGAAATGAGAGTTAAATTTTCCCGTCCAGACACCTCCAGCTAGTCTCTCATTGGTTCTCCCTATTCCTGTTCATCTTCCGTGGAATTTGCAAACTGGGCCAAACAGGAGGTTAAAGGCACTGACTCTCCAAGTCGGGAGAGTGTTAGTAAAGCATCTGGAATGTTGTACCCGAGTACCAGGGGACGAGAACTGAGACATATTTCAACACGTCTCCCGATCACACGGTTGATCATACTCTGGGTTCCACATGCATGTTTTAGCTGAAGGAAGAATCCCTTAAACCTGGAGAGTTGAGACCCGTGGAATGGGTACCATGCAATATGACTTCAAAGGGTCTTCATTTGCTCACCAAAACTCTCCAATCCTATCACTGCTGCGTTTTTGCCCCTGTACTCACGATTGATTCACTTTCAGAGACATAGCAATCCATAGGTTTTAAGATACTTACTAGTCAGGTACATTATTAGGCGTTTAATATGGGGTTTTGAGTCCATTTCGTTGAGCAAGGAGTAGCTCTTGTCTATTACATATTTGGCTTAAGGAACTTTATCTGTGCTCATTTCAATCTCTGGTTTTATGCAGCACCCCAACTCACCTTTCCCCTTAAGCAAGCATAAGTTGGTTTTCTAAATTTGGGACCATGTTCTGTTTTGAAATTCAGTTCCTGTGTAGCCAAGTTTACATTCCGTGTATTAGTGATATCTTATGATGTTTCTTTTTCTGTGTGACTTATTTCAGTTAGAATCATCATACCTGAATCCACTCATTATGCTGCTATGGGCTTGATGACATAGATGTCATTGCTGAGTGATATTGCATTGTACGTAAGTACCACAACTGCTTTATCCATTTTTCACTTTCTGCGATATTGAACTTGTACCGTAAACGAGGTTCTTGTAAACAGAGCCGTCCCAAACTTTGGGGTGGCTGTGTCTTTTTGATTTTAATTTCCCTAAGCTATAGGACCATAAGTGGAACTGCCCTAGGCTCTGTTGCTTTGTTTTTTAGATGTTTCAGGAAACACCATACACTTCTCCCGAGTGGCTGTTGGCAATTTACATCCCGCCCATCAGCATAACAAGGCTCCCAGTTCTCCATGGCCTGTCCTGCCTTTCTGGATTTTACACTTTTTTCAGATGGCCCTTTTGACGGGGGGAAGTGAGACTTCATTGTGGTGCAGATTTCCTTTGCAAGCTTGCTTGGTTGGCCAAAAAGGGCGTATGCGTTTTTTCCTGAATATATTCAGGAAAAAACGCATACGCCCTTTTTGGCCAAGTGCATCATTGTCGACTTTCTGCCTCTTTTCCTATGCTTTAAATGCAATTCCAGTCTACCTCCTGAAATCGGTTTCCTGCAATTCTGCCCGGCTTTCAAGTCCTCTTGGCAGCCTTACTTCAGTATATTTTTGGATGATAGCTGTCATTTATAACTCTGCAGGTTTGTGAATTACAGTGCCCCTGAGCTCCTTTCTTCAACTCGCTTTCTTGTGAGCTGTCCGCAACACCGCAGGATTGCTTCAGGCCCTAATCTGGTTCCGGCATGGCACGCTGAGCCTTTGGTTAATTCCTCTTCCTGGTGGGAAATGAGAGTTAAATTTTCCCGTCCAGACACCTCCAGCTAGTCTCTCATTGGTTCTCCCTATTCCTGTTCATCTTCCGTGGAATTTGCAAACTGGGCCAAACAGGAGGTTAAAGGCACTGACTCTCCAAGTCGGGAGAGTGTTAGTAAAGCATCTGGAATGTTGTACCCGAGTACCAGGGGACGAGAACTGAGACATATTTCAACACGTCTCCCGATCACACGGTTGATCATACTCTGGGTTCCACATGCATGTTTTAGCTGAAGGAAGAATCCCTTAAACCTGGAGAGTTGAGACCCGTGGAATGGGTACCATGCAATATGACTTCAAAGGGTCTTCATTTGCTCACCAAAACTCTCCAATCCTATCACTGCTGCGTTTTTGCCCCTGTACTCACGATTGATTCACTTTCAGAGACATAGCAATCCATAGGTTTTAAGATACTTACTAGTCAGGTACATTATTAGGCGTTTAATATGGGGTTTTGAGTCCATTTCGTTGAGCAAGGAGTAGCTCTTGTCTATTACATATTTGGCTTAAGGAACTTTATCTGTGCTCATTTCAATCTCTGGTTTTATGCAGCACCCCAACTCACCTTTCCCCTTAAGCAAGCATAAGTTGGTTTTCTAAATTTGGGACCATGTTCTGTTTTGAAATTCAGTTCCTGTGTAGCCAAGTTTACATTCCGTGTATTAGTGATATCTTATGATGTTTCTTTTTCTGTGTGACTTATTTCAGTTAGAATCATCATACCTGAATCCACTCATTATGCTGCTATGGGCTTGATGACATAGATGTCATTGCTGAGTGATATTGCATTGTACGTAAGTACCACAACTGCTTTATCCATTTTTCACTTTCTGCGATATTGAACTTGTACCGTAAACGAGGTTCTTGTAAACAGAGCCGTCCCAAACTTTGGGGTGGCTGTGTCTTTTTGATTTTAATTTCCCTAAGCTATAGGACCATAAGTGGAACTGCCCTAGGCTCTGTTGCTTTGTTTTTTAGATGTTTCAGGAAACACCATACACTTCTCCCGAGTGGCTGTTGGCAATTTACATCCCGCCCATCAGCATAACAAGGCTCCCAGTTCTCCATGGCCTGTCCTGCCTTTCTGGATTTTACACTTTTTTCAGATGGCCCTTTTGACCAGGGGGAAGTGAGACTTCATTGTAGTGCAGATTTCCTTTGCAAGCTTGCTTGGTTGGCCAAAAAGGGCGTATGCGGTTTTTCCTGAATATATTCAGGAAAAAACGCATACGCCCTTTTTGGCCAAGTGCATCATTGTGGACGTTCTGCCTCTTTTCCTATGCTTTAAATGCAATTCCAGTCTACCTCCTGAAATCGGTTTCCTGCAATTCTGCCCCGCTTTCAAGTCCTCTTGGCAGCCTTACTTCAGTATATTTTTGGACGATAGCTGTCATTTATATCTCTGCAGGTTTGTGAATTACAGTGCCCCTGAGCTCCTTTCTTCAACTCGCTTTCTTGTGAGCTGGCCGTAACACCGCAGGATTGTTTCAGGCCCTAATCTGGTTCCGGCACGGCACGCTGAGCCTTTGCTTAATTGCTATTCCTGGTGGGAAATGAGAGTTAAATTTGCCCGTCCAGACACCTCCAGCTAGTCTCTCATTGGTCCTCCCTATCCCTGTTCATCTTCCGCAGAAATTGCAAACTGGGCCAAGCAGGAGGTTAAAGGCACTGACTCTCCAAGTCGGGAGAGTGTTAGTAAAGCATCTGGAATCTTGCACCTGAGTACCAACGGACGAAAACTGAGACATATTTGAACACGTCTCCCAATCACACGGTTGATCATACTCTGGGTTCCACATGCATGTTTCAGCTGAAGGAAGAATCCCTTAAAGCTGGAGAGTTGAGACCCGTGGAATGGGTACCATGCAATATGACTTCAAAGGGTCTTCATTTGATCACCGAACCTCTCCAATCCTATCACTGCTGCGTTTTTGCCCCTGTACTCACGATTGATTCACTTTCAGAGACATAGCAATCCATAGGTTTTAAGATACTTACTAGTCAGGTACATTATTAGGCGTTTAATATGGGGTTTTGAGTCCATTTCGTTGAGCAAGGAGTAGCTCTTGTCTATTACATATTTGGCTTAAGGAACTTTATCTGTGCTCATTTCAATCTCTGGTTTTATGCAGCACCCCAACTCACCTTTCCCCTTAAGCAAGCATAAGTTGGTTTTCTAAATTTGGGACCATGTTCTGTTTTGAAATTCAGTTCCTGTGTAGCCAAGTTTACATTCCGTGTATTAGTGATATCTTATGATGTTTCTTTTTCTGTGTGACTTATTTCAGTTAGAATCATCATACCTGAATCCACTCATTATGCTGCTATGGGCTTGATGACATAGATGTCATTGCTGAGTGATATTGCATTGTACGTAAGTACCACAACTTCTTTATCCATTTTTCGCTTTATGCGATATTGAACTTGTACCGTAAACGAGTTTCTTGTAAACAGAGCCATCCCAAACTTTGGGGTGGCTGTGTCTTTTTGATTTTAATTTCCCTAAGCTATAGGACCATAAGTGGAAGTGCCCTAGGCTCTGTTGCTTTGTTTTTTAGATGTTTCAGGAAACACCATACACTTCTCTCCAGTGGCTGTTGGCAATTTACATCCCGCCCATCAGCATAACAAGGCTCCCAGTTCTCCATGGCCTGTCCTGCCTTTCTGGATTTTACACTTTTTTCAGATGGCCCTTTTGACGGGGGGGAAGTGAGACTTCATTGTAGTGCAGATTTCCTTTGCAAGCTTGCTTGGTTGGCCAAAAAGGGCGTATGCGTTTTTTCCTGAATATATTCAGGAAAAAACGCATACGCCCTTTTTGGCCAAGTGCATCATTGTCGACCTTCTGCCTCTTTTCCTATGCTTTAAATGCAATTCCAGTCTACCTCCTGAAATTGGTTTCCTGCAATTCTGCCCGGCTTTCAAGTCCTCTTGGCAGCCTTACTTTAGTATATTTTTGGACGATAGCTGTCATTTATAACTCTGCAGGTTTGTGAATTACAGTGCCCCTGAGCTCCTTTCTTCAACTCGCTTTCTTGTGAGCTGGCCGCAACACCGCAGGATTGCTTCAGGCCCTAATCTGGTTCCGGCACGGCACGCTGAGCCTTTGGTTAATTCCTCTTCCTGGTGGGAAATGAGAGTTAAATTTTCCCGTCCAGACACCTCCAGCTAGTCTCTCATTGGTTCTCCCTATTCCTGTTCATCTTCCGTGGAATTTGCAAACTGGGCCAAAGAGGAGGTTAAAGGCACTGACTCTCCAAGTCGGGAGAGTGTTAGTAAAGCGTCTGGAATGTTGCACCCGAGTACCAGGGGATGAGAACTGAGACATATTTCAACACGTCTCCCGATCACACGGTTGATCATACTCTGGGTTCCACATGCATGTTTTAGCTGAAGGAAGAATCCCTTAAACCTGGAGAGTTGAGACCCGTGGAATGGGTACCATGCAATATGACTTCAAAGGGTCTTCATTTGCTCACCAAAACTCTCCAATCCTATCACTGCTGCGTTTTTGCCCCTGTACTCACGATTGATTCACTTTCAGAGACATAGCAATCCATAGGTTTTAAGATACTTACTAGTCAGGTACATTATTAGGCGTTTAATATGGGGTTTTGAGTCCATTTCGTTGAGCAAGGAGTAGCTCTTGTCTATTACATATTTGGCTTAAGGAACTTTATCTGTGCTCATTTCAATCTCTGGTTTTATGCAGCACCCCAACTCACCTTTCCCCTTAAGCAAGCATAAGTTGGTTTTCTAAATTTGGGACCATGTTCTGTTTTGAAATTCAGTTCCTGTGTAGCCAAGTTTACATTCCGTGTATTAGTGATATCTTATGATGTTTCATTTTCTGTGTGACTTATTTCAGTTAGAATCATCATACCTGAATCCACTCATTATGCTGCTATGGGCTTGATGACATAGATGTCATTGCTGAGTGATATTGCATTGTACGTAAGTACCACAAATTCTTTATCCATTTTTCGCTTTATGCGATATTGAACTTGTACCGTAAACGAGTTTCTTGTAAACAGAGCCATCCCAAACTTTGGGGTGGCTGTGTCTTTTTGATTTTAATTTCCCTAAGCTATAGGACCATAAGTGGAAGTGCCCTAGGCTCTGTTGCTTTGTTTTTTAGATGTTTCAGGAAACACCATACACTTCTCCTGAGTGGCTGTTGGCAATTTACATCCCGCCCATCAGCATAACAAGGCTCCCAGTTCTCCATGGCCTGTCCTGCCTTTCTGGATTTTACACTTTTTTCAGATGGCCCTTTTGACGGGGGGGAAGTGAGACTTCATTGTAGTGCAGATTTCCTTTGCAAGCTTGCTTGGTTGGCCAAAAAGGGCGTATGCGTTTTTTCCTGAATATATTCAGGAAAAAACGCATACGCCCTTTTTGGCCAAGTGCATCATTGTGGACGTTCTGCCTCTTTTCCTATGCTTTAAATGCAATTCCAGTCTACCTCCTGAAATCGGTTTCCTGCAATTCTGCCCAGCTTTCAAGTCCTCTTGGCAGACTTACTTCAGTATATTTTTGGATGATAGCTGTCATTTATAACTCTGCAGGTTTGTGAATTACAGTGCCCCTGAGCTCCTTTCTTCAAATCGCTTTCTTGTGAGCTTGCCGCAACACCGCAGGATTGCTTCAGGCCCTAATCTGGTTCCGGCATGGCATGCTGAGCCTTTGGTTAATTCCTCTTCCTGGTGGGAAATGAGAGTTAAATTTTCCCGTCCAGACACCTCCAGCTAGTCTCTCATTGGTTCTCCCTATTCCTGTTCATCTTCCGCGGAATTTGCAAACTGGGCCAAACAGGAGGTTAAAGGCACTGACTCTCCAAGTCGGGAGAGTGTTAGTAAAGCATCTGGAATGTTGCACCCGAGTACCAGGGGACGAGAACTGAGACATATTTCAACACGTCTCCCGATCACACGGTTGATCATACTCTGGGTTCCACATGCATGTTTTAGCTGAAGGAAGAATCCCTTAAACCTGGAGAGTTGAGACCCGTGGAATGGGTACCATGCAATATGACTTCAAAGGGTCTTCATTTGCTCACCGAACCTCTCCAATCCTATCACTGCTGCGTTTATGCCCCGGTACTCACGCTTGTTTCTCTTTCAGAGGCATAGCAATCCATAGGTTTTAAGATACTTACTAGTCAGGTACATTATTAGGCGTTTAATATGGGGTTTTGAGTCCATTTCGTTGAGCAAGGAGTAGCTCTTGTCTATTCCATATTTGGCTTAAGGAACTTTATCTGTGCTCATTTCAATCTCTGGTTTTATGCAGCACCCCAACTCACCTTTCCCCTTAAACAAGCATAAGTTGGTTTTCTAAATTTGAGACCCTGTTCTGTTTTGTAATCCAGTTCCTGTGTAACCAAGTTTACATCCGTGTATTAGTGGTATCTTATGATGTTTCTTTTTCTGTGTGACTTATTTCAGTTAGAATCATCATACCTGAATCCACTCATTATGCTGCTATGGGCCAGATGACATAGATTTCATTGCTGAGTGATATTGCATTGTACGTAAGTACCACAACTTCTTTATCCATTTTTCACTTTCTGCGATATTGAACATGCACCGTAAACGAGGTTCTTGTAAACAGAGCCGTCCCAAACTTTGGGTTGGCTGTGTCTTTTTGATTTTAATTTCCCTAAGCTATAGGACCATAAGTGGAAGTGCCCTAGGCTCTGTTGCTTTGTTTTTTAGATGTTTCAGGAAACACCATACACTTCTCCCGAGTGGCTGTTGGCAAGTTACATCCCACCCATCAGCATAACAAGGCTCTCAGTTCTCCATGGCCTGTCCTGCCTTTCTGGATTTTACACTTTTTACAGATGGCCCTTTTGACCCGGGGGAAGTGAGACTTCATTGTAGTGCAGATTTCCTTTGCAAGCTTGCTTGGTTGGCCAAAAAGTGCGTATGCTTTTTTTCCTGAATATATTCAGGAAAAAACGCATACGCCCTTTTTGGCCAAGTGCATCATTGTCGACGTTCTGCCTCTTTTCCTATGTTTTAAATGCAATTCCAGTCTACCTCCTGAAATCGGTTTCCTGCAATTCTGCCCCGCTTTCAAGTCCTCTTGGCAGCCTTACTTCAGTATATTTTTGGACGATAGCTGTCATTTATAACTCTGCAGGTTTGTGAATTACAGTGCCCCTGAGCTCCTTTCTTCATCTCGCTTTCTTGTGAGCTGGCCGCAACACCGCAGGATTGCTTCAGGCCATAATCTGGTTCCGGCACGGCACGCTGAGCCTTTGGTTAATTCCTCTTCCTGGTGGGAAATGAGAGTTAAACTTGCCCATCCAGACACCTCCAACTAGTCTCTCATTGGTCCTCCCTATTCCTGTTCATCTTCCGCAGAAATTGCAAAATGGGCCAATCAGGAGGTTAAAGGAACTGACTCTCCAAGTCGGGAGAGTGTTAGTAAAGCATCTGGAATATTGCACCCGATTACCAGGGGACGAGAACTGAGATATATTGGACCACGTCTCACGATCACACGGTTGATCATACTCTGGGTTCCACATGCATGTTTTAGCTGAAGGAAGAATCCCTTAAACCTGGAGACTTGAGACCCGTGGAATGGGAACCATGCAATATGACTTCAAAGGGTCTTCGTTTGCTCACCGAACCTCTCCAATCCTATCACTGCTGCGTTTATGCCCCTGTACACATGCTTGATTCTCTTTCGGAGGCATAGCAATCCATAGGTTTTAAGATACTTACTAGTCAGGTACATTCTTAGGCGTTTAATATGGGGTGTTGAGTCCATTTCGTTGAGCAAGGAGTAGCTCTTGTCTATTATATATTTGGCTTAAGGAACTTTATCTGTGCTCATTTCAATCTCTGGTTTATGCAGCACCCCAACTCACCTTTCCCCTTAAGCAAGCATAAGTGGGTTTTCTAAATTTGACACCCTGTGCTGTTTTGTAATTCAGTTCTGTGTAGCCAAGTTTACATTCCGTGTATTAGTGATATCTTATGATGTTGCTTTTTCTGTGTGACTTATTTCAGTTAGAATCATCATACCTGATTCCACTCATTATGCTGCTACGGGCCTGATGACATAGATTTCATTGCTGAGTGATATTGCATTGTACGTCAGTACCACAACTTCTTTATCCATTTTTCGCTCTCTGCGATATTGAACTTGTACCGTAAACGAGGTTCTTGTAAACAGAGCCGTCCCAAACTTTGGGGTGGCTGTGTGTTTTTGATTTTAATTTCCCTAAGCTATAGGACCATAAGTGGAAGTGCCCTAGGCTCTGTTGCTTTGTTTTTTAGATGTTTCAGGAAACACCATACACTTCTCCCCAGTGGCTGTTGTCAATTTACATCCCGCCCATCAGCATAACAAGGCTCCCAGTTCTCCATGGCCTGTCCTGCCTTTCTGGATTTTACACTTTTTTCAGATGGCCCTTTTGACCGGGGGGAAGTGAGACTTCATTGTAGTGCAGATTTCCTTTGCAAGCTTGCTTGGTTGGCCAAAAAGGGCGTATGCGTTTTTTCCTGAATATATTCAGGAAAAAACGCATACGCCCTTTTTGGCCTAGTGCATCATTGTCGACGTTCTGCCTCTTTTCCTATGCTTTAAATGCAATTCTTGTCTACCTCCTGAAATCGGTTTCCTGCAATTCTGCCCCGCTTTCAAGTCCACTTGGCAGCCTTACTTCAGTATATTTTTGGACGATAGCTGTCATTTATAACTCTGCAGGTTTGTGAATTACAGTGCCCCTGAGCTCCTTTCTTCAACTCGCTTTCTTGTGAGCTGGCCGCAACACCGCACGATTGCTTCAGGCCCTAATCTGGTTCCGGCACGGCACGCTGAGCCTTTGCTTAATTGCTATTCCTGGTGGGAAATGAGAGTTAAATTTGCCCATCCAGACACCTCCAGCTAGTCTCTCATTGGTCCTCCCTATCCCTGTTCATGTTCTGCAGAAATTGCAAACTGGGCCAAGCAGGAGGTTAAAGGCACTGACTCTCCAAGTCGGGAGAGTGTTAGTAAAGCATCTGGAATGTTGCACCCGAGTACCAGGGGATGAGAACTGAGACATATTTGAACATGACTCACGATCACACGGTTGATCATAGTCTGGGTTCCAAATGCATGTTTAGCTGAAGGAAGAATCCCTTAAACCTGGAGAGTTGAGACCCGTGGAATGGGTACCATGCAATATGACTTCAAAGGGTCTTCATTTGCTCAACGAACCTCTCCAATCCTATCACTGCTGCGTTTATGCCCCTGTTCTCATGCTTGATTCTCTTTCAGAGACATAGCAATCCATAGGTTTTAAGATACTTACTGTCAGGTACATTATTAGGTGTTTAATATGGTGTTTTGAGTCCATTTCGTTGAGCAAGGAGTAGCTCTTGTCTATTACATATTTGGCTTAAGGAACCTTATCTGTGCTCACTTCAATCTCTGGTTTTATGCAGCACCCCAACTCACCTTTCCCCTTAAGCAAGCATAAGTTGCTTTTCTACATTTGAGACCCTGTTCTGTTTTGTAATTCAGTTCCTGTGTAGTCAAGTTTACATTCCGTGTATTAGTGATATCTTATGATGTTTCTTTTTCTGTGTGACTTATTTCAGTTAGAATCATCATACCTGAATCCACTCATTATGCTGCTACGGGCCTGATGACATAGATTTCATTGCTGAGTGATATTGCATTGTACGTAAGTACCACAACTTCTTTGTCCATTTTTCACTTTCTGCGATATTGAACTTGTACCGTAAACGAGGTTCTTGTAAACAGAGCCGTCCCAAACTTTGGGGTGGCTGTGTCTTTTTGATTTTAATTTCCCTAAGCTATAGGACCATAAGTGGAACTGCCCTAGGCTCTGTTGCTTTGTTTTTTAGATGTTTCAGGAAACACCATACACTTCTCCTGAGTGGCTGTTGGCAGTTTTCATCCCGCCCATCAGCATAACAAGGCTCCCAGTTCTCCATGGCCTGTCCTGCCTTTCTGGATTTTACACTTTTTTCACCTGGCCCTTTTGACCGGGGGGAAGTGAGACTTCATTGTAGTGCAGATTTCCTTTGCAAGCTTGCTTGGTTGGCCAAAAAGGGCGTATGCGTTTTTTCCTGAATATATTCAGGAAAAAACGCATACGCCCTTTTTGGCCAAGTGCATCACTGTGGACGTTCTGCCTCTTTTCCTATGCTTTAAATGCAATTCCAGTCTAAGTCCTGAAATCGGTTTCCTTCAATTCTGCCCTGCTTTCAAGTCCTCTTGGCAGCCTTACTTCAGTATATTTTTGGACGATAGCTGTCATTTATAACTCTGCAGGTTTGTGAATTACAGTGCCCCTGAGCTCCTTTCTTCCACTCGCTTTCTTGTGCTCTGGCCGCAACACCGCACGATTGCTTCAGGCCCTAATCTGGTTCCGGCACGGCACGCTGAGCCTTTGCTTAATTGCTCTTCCTGGTGGGAAATGAGAGTTAAATTTGCCCGTCCAGACACCTCCAGCTAGTCTCTCATTGGTCCTCCTTATCCCTGTTCATCTTCCGCAGAAATTGCAAACTGGGCCAAGCAGGAGGTTAAAGGCACTGACTCTCCAAGTCGGGAGAGTGTTAGTAAAGCGTCTGAAATGTTGCACCTGAGTACCAGCGGACGAAAACTGAGACATATTTGAACACGTCTCCCAGACACACGGTTGATCATTCTCTGGGTTCCACATGCATGTTTCAGCTGAAGGAAGAATCCCTTAAAGCTGGAGAGTTGAGACCCGTGGAATGGGTACCATGCAATATGACTTCAAAGGGTCTTCATTTGCTCACCGAACCTCTGCAATCCTATCACTGCTGCGTTTATGCCCCTGTACACACGCTTGATTCTCTTTTGGAGACATAGCAATCCATAGGTTTTAAGAAACTTACTAGTCAGGTACATTATAAGGTGTTTAACATGGGGTTTTGAGTCCATTTCGTTGAGCAGGGAGTAGCTCTTTTCTATTCCATATTTGGCTTAAGGAACTTTATCTGTGCTCATTTCAATCTCTGGTTTTATGCAGCACCCCAACTCACCTTTCCCCTTAAGCAAGCATAAGTTGGTTTTCTAAATTTGAGACCCTGTTCTCTTTTGTAATCCTGTTCCTGTGTAGCCAAGTTTACATTCCGTGTATTAGTGATATCTTATGATGTTTCTTTTTCTGTGTGACTTATTTCAGACAGAATCATCATACCTAAATCCACTCATTATGCTGCTACGGGCCTGATGACATAGATTTCATTGCTGAGTGATATTGCATTGTACGTAAGTACCACAACTGCTTTATCCATTTTTCACTTTCTGCGATATTGAACTTGTACCGTAAACGAGGTTCTTGTAAACAGAGCCGTCCCAAACTTTGGGGTGGCTGTGTCTTTTTGATTTTAATTTCCCTAAGCTATAGGACCATAAGTGGAACTGCCCTAGGCTCTGTTGCTTTGTTTTTTAGATGTTTCAGGAAACACCATACACTTCTCCCGAGTGGCTGTTGGCAATTTACATCCCGCCCATCAGCATAACAAGGCTCCCAGTTCTCCATGGCCTGTCCTGCCTTTCTGGATTTTACACTTTTTTCAGATGGCCCTTTTGACCAGGGGGAAGTGAGACTTCATTGTAGTGCAGATTTCCTTTGCAAGCTTGCTTGGTTGGCCAAAAAGGGCGTATGCGGTTTTTCCTGAATATATTCAGGAAAAAACGCATACGCCCTTTTTGGCCAAGTGCATCATTGTGGACGTTCTGCCTCTTTTCCTATGCTTTAAATGCAATTCCAGTCTACCTCCTGAAATCGGTTTCCTGCAATTCTGCCCCGCTTTCAAGTCCTCTTGGCAGCCTTACTTCAGTATATTTTTGGACGATAGCTGTCATTTATATCTCTGCAGGTTTGTGAATTACAGTGCCCCTGAGCTCCTTTCTTCAACTCGCTTTCTTGTGAGCTGGCCGCAACACCGCAGGATTGCTTCAGGCCCTAATCTGGTTCCGGCACGGCACGCTGAGCCTTTGCTTAATTGCTATTCCTGGTGGGAAATGAGAGTTAAATTTGCCCGTCCAGACACCTCCAGCTAGTCTCTCATTGGTCCTCCCTATCCCTGTTCATCTTCCGCAGAAATTGCAAACTGGGCCAAGCAGGAGGTTAAAGGCACTGACTCTCCAAGTCGGGAGAGTGTTAGTAAAGCATCTGGAATGTTGCACCCGAGTACCAGGGGACGAGAACTGAGACATATTTCAACACGTCTCCCGATCACACGGTTGATCATACTCTGGGTTCCACATGCATGTTTTAGCTGAAGGAAGAATCCCTTAAACCTGGAGAGTTGAGACCCGTGGAATGGGTACCATGCAATATGACTTCAAAGGGTCTTCATTTGCTCACCAAAACTCTCCAATCCTATCACTGCTGCGTTTTTGCCCCTGTACTCACGATTGATTCACTTTCAGAGACATAGCAATCCATAGGTTTTAAGATACTTACTAGTCAGGTACATTATTAGGCGTTTAATATGGGGTTTTGAGTCCATTTCGTTGAGCAAGGAGTAGCTCTTGTCTATTCCATATTTGGCTTAAGGAACTTTATCTGTGCTCATTTCAATCTCTGGTTTTATGCAGCACCCCAACTCACCTTTCCCCTTAAGCAAGCATAAGTTGGTTTTCTAAATTTGGGACCATGTTCTGTTTTGAAATTCAGTTCCTGTGTAGCCAAGTTTACATTCCGTGTATTAGTGATATCTTATGATGTTTCTTTTTCTGTGTGACTTATTTCAGTTAGAATCATCATACCTGAATCCACTCTATGCTGCTACGGGCCTGATGACATAGATTTCATTGCTGAGTGATATTGCATTGTACGTAAGTACCACAACTTCTTTATCCATTTTTCGCTTTATGCGATATTGAACTTGTACCGTAAACGAGTTTCTTGTAAACAGAGCCATCCCAAACTTTGGGGTGGCTGTGTCTTTTTGATTTTAATTTCCCTAAGCTATAGGACCATAAGTGGAAGTGCCCTAGGCTCTGTTGCTTTGTTTTTTAGATGTTTCAGGAAACACCATACACTTCTCCAGAGTGGCTGTTGGCAATTTACATCCCACCCATCAGCATAACAAGGCTCCCAGTTCTCCATGGCCTGTCCTGCCTTTCTGGATTTTACACTTTTTTCAGATGGCCCTTTTGACGGGGGGGATGTGAGACTTCATTGTAGTGCAGATTTCCTTTGCAAGCTTGCTTGGTTGGCCAAAAAGGGCGTATGCGTTTTTTCCTGAATATATTCAGGAAAAAACGCATACGCCCTTTTTGGCCAAGTGCATCATTGTCGACCTTCTGCCTCTTTTCCTATGCTTTAAATGCAATTCCAGTCTACCTCCTGAAATTGGTTTCCTGCAATTCTGCCCGGCTTTCAAGTCCTCTTGGCAGCCTTACTTTAGTATATTTTTGGACGATACCTGTCATTTATAACTCTGCAGGTTTGTGAATTACAGTGCCCCTGAGCTCCTTTCTTCAACTCGCTTTCTTGTGAGCTGGCCGCAACACCGCAGGATTGCTTCAGGCCCTAATCTGGTTCCGGCACGGCACGCTGAGCCTTTGGTTAATTCCTCTTCCTGGTGGGAAATGAGAGTTAAATTTTCCCGTCCAGACACCTCCAGCTAGTCTCTCATTGGTTCTCCCTATTCTGTTCATCTTCCGTGGAATTTGCAAACTGGGCCAAAGAGGAGGTTAAAGGCACTGACTCTCCAAGTCGGGAGAGTGTTAGTAAAGCGTCTGGAATGTTGCACCCGAGTACCAGGGGACGAGAACTGAGACATATTTCAACACGTCTCCCGATCACACGGTTGATCATACTCTGGGTTCCACATGCATGCTTTAGCTGAAGGAAGAATCCCTTAAACCTGGAGAGTTGAGACCCGTGGAATGGGTACCATGCAATATGACTTCAAAGGGTCTTCATTTGCTCACCAAAACTCTCCAATCCTATCACTGCTGCGTTTTTGCCCCTGTACTCACGATTGATTCACTTTCAGAGACATAGCAATCCATAGGTTTTAAGATACTTACTAGTCAGGTACATTATTAGGCGTTTAATATGGGGTTTTGAGTCCATTTCGTTGAGCAAGGAGTAGCTCTTGTCTATTACATATTTGGCTTAAGGAACTTTATCTGTGCTCATTTCAATCTCTGGCTTTATGCAGCACCCCAACTCACCTTTCCCCTTAAGCAAGCATAAGTTGGTTTTCTAAATTTGGGACCATGTTCTGTTTTGAAATTCAGTTCCTGTGTAGCCAAGTTTACATTCCGTGCATTAGTGATATCTTATGATGTTTCTTTTTCTGTGTGACTTATTTCAGTTAGAATCATCATACCTGAATCCACTCATTATGCTGCTATGGGCTTGATGACATAGATGTCATTGCTGAGTGATATTGCATTGTACGTAAGTACCACAAATTCTTTATCCATTTTTCGCTTTATGCGATATTGAACTTGTACCGTAAACGAGTTTCTTGTAAACAGACCCATCCCAAACTTTGGGGTGGCTGTGTCTTTTTGATTTTAATTTCCCTAAGCTGCAGGACCATAAGTGGAAGTGCCCTAGGCTCTGTTGCTTTGTTTTTTAGATGTTTCAGGAAACACCATACACTTCTCCCCAGTGGCTGTTGGCAAGTTACATCCCGCCCATCAGCATAACAAGGCTTCCAGTTCTCCATGGCCTGTCCTGCCTTTCTGGATTTTACACTTTTTTCAGATGGCCCTTTTGACAGGGGGGAAGTGAGACTTCATTGTAGTGCAGATTTCCTTTGCAAGCTTGCTTGGTTGGCCAAAAAGGGCGTATGCGTTTTTTCCTGAATATATTCAGGAAAAAACGCATACGCCCTTTTTGGCCAAGTGCATCATTGTCGACCTTCTGCCTCTTTTCCTATGCTTTAAATGCAATTCCAGTCTACCTCCTGAAATCGGTTTCCTGCAATTCTGCCCGGCTTTCAAGTCCTCTTGGCAGCCTTACTTCAGTATATTTTTGGATGATAGCTGTCATTTATAACTCTGCAGGTTTGTGAATTACAGTGCCCCTGAGCTCCTTTCTTCAACTCGCTTTCTTGTGAGCTGGCCGCAACACCGCAGGATTGCTTCAGGCCCTACTCTGGTTCCGGCATGGCACGCTGAGCCTTTGGTTAATTCCTCTTCCTGGTGGGAAATGAGAGTTAAATTTTCCCGTCCAGACACCTCCAGCTAGTCTCTCATTGGTTCTCCCTATTCCTGTTCATCTTCCACGGAATTTGCAAACTGGGCCAAACAGGAGGTTAAAGGCACTGACTCTCCAAGTCGGGAGAGTGTTAGTAAAGCATCTGGAATGTTGCACCCGAGTACCAGGGGACGAGAACTGAGACATATTTCAACACGTCTCCCGATCACACGGTTGATCATACTCTGGGTTCCACATGCATGTTTTAGCTGAAGGAAGAATCCCTTAAACCTGGAGAGTTGAGACCCGTGGAATGGGTACCATGCAATATGACTTCAAAGGGTCTTCATTTGCTCACCAAAACTCTCCAATCCTATCACTGCTGCGTTTTTGCCCCTGTACTCACGATTGATTCACTTTCAGAGACATAGCAATCCATAGGTTTTAAGATACTTACTAGTCAGGTACATTATTAGGCGTTTAATATGGGGTTTTGAGTCCATTTCGTTGAGCAAGGAGTAGCTCTTGTCTATTACATATTTGGCTTAAGGAACTTTATCTGTGCTCATTTCAATCTCTGGTTTTATGCAGCACCCCAACTCACCTTTCCCCTTAAGCAAGCATAAGTTGGTTTTCTAAATTTGGGACCATGTTCTGTTTTGAAATTCAGTTCCTGTGTAGCCAAGTTTACATTCCGTGTATTAGTGATATCTTATGATGTTTCTTTTTCTGTGTGACTTATTTCAGTTAGAATCATCATACCTGAATCCACTCATTATGCTGCTATGGGCCTGATGACATAGATGTCATTGCTGAGTGATATTGCATTGTACGTAAGTACCACAACTTCTTTATCCATTTTTCGCTTTATGCGATATTGAACTTGTACCGTAAACGAGTTTCTTGTAAACAGAGCCATCCCAAGCTTTGGGGTGGCTGTGTCTTTTTGATTTTAATTTCCCTAAGCTATAGGACCATAAGTGGAAGTGCCCTAGGCTCTGTTGCTTTGTTTTTTAGATGTTTCAGGAAACACCATACACTTCTCCCGAGTGGCTGTTGGCAATTTATATCCCGCCCATCAGCATAACAAGGCTCCCAGTTCTCCATGGCCTGTCCTGCCTTTCTGGATTTTACACTTTTTTCAGATGGCCCTTTTGACGGGGGGGAAGTGAGACTTCATTGTAGTGCAGATTTCCTTTGCAAGCTTGCTTGGTTGGCCAAAAAGGGCGTATGCGTTTTTTCCTGAATATATTCAGGAAAAAACGCATACGCCCTTTTTGGCCAAGTGCATCATTGTCGACCTTCTGCCTCTTTTCCTATGCTTTAAATGCAATTCCAGTCTACCTCCTGAAATCGGTTTCCTGCAATTCTGCCCGGCTTTCAAGTCCTCTTGGCAGCCTTACTTCAGTATATTTTTGGATGATAGCTGTCATTTATAACTCTGCAGGTTTGTGAATTACAGTGCCCCTGAGCTCCTTTCTTCAACTCGCTTTCTTGTGAGCTGGCCGCAACACCGCAGGATTGCTTCAGGCCCTAATCTGGTTCCGGCATGGCACGCTGAGCCTTTGGTTAATTCCTCTTCCTGGTGGGAAATGAGAGTTAAATTTTCCCGTCCAGACACCCCCAGCTAGTCTCTCATTGGTTCTTCCTATTCCTGTTCATCTTCCACGGAATTTGCAAACTGGGCCAAACAGGAGGTTAAAGGCACTGACTCTCCAAGTCGGGAGAGTGTTAGTAAAGCATCTGGAATGTTGCACCCGAGTACCAGGGGACGAGAACTGAGACATATTTCAACACGTCTCCCGATCACACGGTTGATCATACTCTGGGTTCCACATGCATGTTTTAGCTGAAGGAAGAATCCCTTAAACCTGGAGAGTTGAGACCCGTGGAATGGGTACCATGCAATATGACTTCAAAGGGTCTTCATTTGCTCACCAAAACTCTCCAATCCTATCACTGCTGCGTTTTTGCCCCTGTACTCACGATTGATTCACTTTCAGAGACATAGCAATCCATAGGTTTTAAGATACTTACTAGTCAGGTACATTATTAGGCGTTTAATATGGGGTTTTGAGTCCATTTCGTTGAGCAAGGAGTAGCTCTTGTCTATTACATATTTGGCTTAAGGAACTTTATCTGTGCTCATTTCAATCTCTGGTTTTATGCAGCACCCCAACTCACCTTTCCCCTTAAGCAAGCATAAGTTGATTTTCTAAATTTGGGACCATGTTCTGTTTTGAAATTCAGTTCCTGTGTAGCCAAGTTTACATTCCGTGTATTAGTGATATCTTATGATGTTTCTTTTTCTGTGTGACTTATTTCAGTTAGAATCATCATACCTGAATCCACTCATTATGCTGCTATGGGCCTGATGACATAGATGTCATTGCTGAGTGATATTGCATTGTACGTAAGTACCACAACTTCTTTATCCATTTTTCGCTTTATGCGATATTGAACTTGTACCGTAAACGAGTTTCTTGTAAACAGAGCCATCCCAAACTTTGGGGTGGCTGTGTCTTTTTGATTTTAATTTCCCTAAGCTATAGGACCATAAGTGGAAGTGCCCTAGGCTCTGTTGCTTTGTTTTTTAGATGTTTCAGGAAACACCATACACTTCTCCCGAGTGGCTGTTGGCAATTTACATCCCGCCCATCAGCATAACAAGGCTCCCAGTTCTCCATGGCCTGTCCTGCCTTTCTGGATTTTACACTTTTTTCAGATGGCCCTTTTGACGGGGGGGAAGTGAGACTTCATTGTGGTGCAGATTTCCTTTGCAAGCTTGCTTGGTTGGCCAAAAAGTGCGTATGCGTTTTTTCCTGAATATATTCAGGAAAAAACGCATACGCCCTTTTTGGCCAAGTGCATCATTGTCGACCTTCTGCCTCTTTTCCTATGCTTTAAATGCAATTCCAGTCTACCTCCTGAAATCGGTTTCCTGCAATTCTGCCCGGCTTTCAAGTCCTCTTGGCAGCCTTACTTCAGTATATTTTCGGATGATAGCTGTCATTTATAACTCTGCAGGTTTGTGAATTACAGTGCCCCTGAGCTCCTTTCTTCAACTCGCTTTCTTGTGAGCTGGCCGCAACACCGCAGGATTGCTTCAGGCCCTAATCTGGTTCCGGCATGGCACGCTGAGCCTTTGGTTAATTCCTCTTCCTGGTGGGAAATGAGAGTTAAATTTTCCCGTCCAGACACCTCCAGCTAGTCTCTCATTGGTTCTCCCTATTCCTGTTCATCTTCCGCGGAATTTGCAAACTGGGCCAAACAGGAGGTTAAAGGCACTGACTCTCCAAGTCGGGAGAGTGTTAGTAAAGCATCTGGAATGTTGCACCCGAGTACCAGGGGACAAGAACTGAGACATATTTCAACACGTCTCCCGATCACACGGTTGATCATACTCTGGGTTCCACATGCATGCTTTAGCTGAAGGAAGAATCCCTTAAACCTGGAGAGTTGAGACCCGTGGAATGGGTACCATGCAATATGACTTCAAAGGGTCTTCATTTGCTCACCAAAACTCTCCAATCCTATCACTGCTGCGTTTTTGCCCCTGTACTCACGATTGATTCACTTTCAGAGACATAGCAATCCATAGGTTTTAAGATACTTACTAGTCAGGTACATTATTAGGCATTTAATATGGGGTTTTGAGTCCATTTCGTTGAGCAAGGAGTAGCTCTTGTCTATTACATATTTGGCTTAAGGAACTTTATCTGTGCTCATTTCAATCTCTGGTTTTATGCAGCACCCCAACTCACCTTTCCCCTTAAGCAAGCATAAGTTGATTTTCTAAAATTGGGACCATGTTCTGTTTTGAAATTCAGTTCCTGTGTAGCCAAGTTTACATTCCGTGTATTAGTGATATCTTATGATGTTTCTTTTTCTGTGTGACTTATTTCAGTTAGAATCATCATACCTGAATCCACTCATTATGCTGCTATGGGCCTGATGACATAGATGTCATTGCTGAGTGATATTGCATTGTACGTAAGTACCACAACTTCTTTATCCATTTTTCGCTTTATGCGATATTGAACTTGTACCGTAAACGAGTTTCTTGTAAACAGAGCCATCCCAAACTTTGGGGTGGCTGTGTCTTTTTGATTTTAATTTCCGTAAGCTGCAGGACCATAAGTGGAAGTGCCCTAGGCTCTGTTGCTTTGTTTTCTAGATGTTTCAGGAAACACCATACACTTCTCCCGAGTGGCTGTTGGCAATTTACATCCCCCCCATCAGCATAACAAGGCTCCCAGTTCTCCATGGCCTGTCCTGCCTTTCTGGATTTTACACTTTTTTCAGATGGCCCTTTTGACGGGGGGGAAGTGAGACTTCATTGTAGTGCAGATTTCCTTTGCAAGCTTGCTTGGTTGGCCAAAAAGGGCGTATGCGTTTTTTCCTGAATATATTCAGGAAAAAACGCATACGCCCTTTTTGGCCAAGTGCATCATTGTCGACCTTCTGCCTCTTTTCCTATGCTTTAAATGCAATTCCAGTCTACCTCCTGAAATCGGTTTCCTGCAATTCTGCCCGGCTTTCAAGTCCTCTTGGCAGCCTTACTTCAGTATATTTTTGGATGATAGCTGTCATTTATAACTCTGCAGGTTTGTGAATTACAGTGCCCCTGAGCTCCTTTCTTCAACTCGCTTTCTTGTGAGCTGGCCGCAACACCGCAGGATTGCTTCAGGCCCTAATCTGGTTCCGGCATGGCACGCTGAGCCTTTGGTTAATTCCTCTTCCTGGTGGGAAATGAGAGTTAAATTTTCCCGTCCAGACACCTCCAGCTAGTCTCTCATTGGTTCTCCCTATTCCTGTTCATCTTCCGCGGAATTTGCAAACTGGGCCAAACAGGAGGTTAAAGGCACTGACTCTCCAAGTCGGGAGAGTGTAAGTAAAGCATCTGGAATGTTGCACCCGAGTACCAGGGGACGAGAACTGAGACATATTTCAACACGTCTCCCGATCACATGGTTGATCATACTCTGAGTTCCACATGCATGTTTTAGCTGAAGGAAGAATCCCTTAAACCTGGAGAGTTGAGACCCGTGGAATGGGTACCATGCAATATGACTTCAAAGGGTCTTCATTTGCTCACCAAAACTCTCCAATTCTATCACTGCTGCGTTTTTGCCCCTGTACTCACGATTGATTCACTTTCAGAGACATAGCAATCCATAGGTTTTAAGATACTTACTAGTCAGGTACATTATTAGGCGTTTAATATGGGGTTTTGAGTCCATTTCGTTGAGCAAGGAGTAGCTCTTGTCTATTACATATTTGGCTTAAGGAACTTTATCTGTGCTCATTTCAATCTCTGGTTTTATGCAGCACCCCAACTCACCTTTCCCCTTAAGCAAGCATAATTTGATTTTCTAAATTTGGGACCATGTTCTGTTTTGAAATTCAGTTCCTGTGTAGCCAAGTTTACATTCCGTGTATTAGTGATATCTTATGATGTTTCTTTTTCTGTGTGACTTATTTCAGTTAGAATCATCATACCTGAATCCACTCATTATGATGCTATGGGCCTGATGACATAGATGTCATTGCTGAGTGATATTGCATTGTACGTAAGTACCACAACTTCTTTATGCATTTTTCGCTTTATGCGATATTGAACTTGTACCGTAAACGAGTTTCTTGTAAACAGAGCCATCCCAAACTTTGGGGTGGCTGTGTCTTTTTGATTTTAATTTCCCTAAGCTGCAGGACCATAAGTGGAAGTGCCCTAGGCTCTGTTGCTTTGTTTTTTAGATGTTTCAGGAAACACCATACACTTCTCCCGAGTGGCTGTTGGCAATTTACATCCCGCCCATCAGCATAACAAGGCTCCCAGTTCTCCATGGCCTGTCCTGCCTTTCTGGATTTTACACTTTTTTCAGATGGCCCTTTTTACGGGGGGGAAGTGAGACTTCATTGTAGTGCAGATTTCCTTTGCAAGCTTGCTTGGTTGGCCAAAAAGGGCGTATGCGTTTTTTCCTGAATATATTCAGGAAAAAACGCATACGCCCTTTTTGGCCAAGTGCATCATTGTCGACCTTCTGCCTCTTTTCCTATGCTTTAAATGCAATTCCAGTCTACCTCCTGAAATCGGTTTCCTGCAATTCTGCCCGGCTTTCAAGTCCTCTTGGCAGCCTTACTTCAGTATATTTTTGGATGATAGCTGTCATTTATAACTCTGCAGGTTTGTGAATTACAGTGCCCCTGAGCTCCTTTCTTCAACTCGCTTTCTTGTGAGCTGGCCGCAACACCGCAGGATTGCTTCAGGCCCTAATCTGGTTCTGGCATGGCACGCTGAGCCTTTGGTTAATTCCTCTTCCTGGTGGGAAATGAGAGTTAAATTTTCCCGTCCAGACACCTCCAGCTAGTCTCTCATTGGTTCTCCCTATTCCTGTTCATCTTCCACGGAATTTGCAAACTGGGCCAAACAGGAGGTTAAAGGCACTGACTCTCCAAGTCGGGAGAGTGTTAGTAAAGCATCTGGAATGTTGCACCCGAGTACCAGGGGACGAGAACTGAGACATATTTCAACACGTCTCCCGATCACACGGTTGATCATACTCTGGGTTCCACATGCATGTTTTAGCTGAAGGAAGAATCCCTTAAACCTGGAGAGTTGAGACCCGTGGAATGGGTACCATGCAATATGACTTCAAAGGGTCTTCATTTGCTCACCGAACCTCTCCAATCCTATCACTGCTGCGTTTTTGCCCCTGTACTCACGATTGATTCACTTTCAGAGACATAGCAATCCATAGGTTTTAAGATACTTACTAGTCAGGTACATTATTAGGCGTTTAATATGGGGTTTTGAGTCCATTTCGTTGAGCAAGGAGTAGCTCTTGTCTATTACATATTTGGCTTAAGGAACTTTATCTGTGCTCATTTCAATCTCTGGTTTTATGCAGCACCCCAACTCACCTTTCCCCTTAAGCAAGCATAAGTTGATTTTCTAAATTTGGGACCATGTTCTGTTTTGAAATTCAGTTCCTGTGTAGCCAAGGTTACATTCCGTGTATTAGTGATATCTTATGATGTTTCTTTTTCTGTGTGACTTATTTCAGTTAGAATCATCATACCTGAATCCACTCATTATGCTGCTATGGGCCTGATGACATAGATGTCATTGCTGAGTGATATTGCATTGTACGTAAGTACCACAACTTCTTTATCCATTTTTCGCTTTATGCGATATTGAACTTGTACCGTAAACGAGTTTCTTGTAAACAGAGCCATCCCAAACATTAGGGTGGCTGTGTCTTTTTGATTTCAATTTCCCTAAAGTATAGGACCATAAGTGGAAGTGCCCTAGGCTCTGTTGCTTTGTTTTTTAGATGTTTCAGGAAACACCATACACTTCTCCCGAGTGGCTGTTGGCAATTTACATCCCGCCCATCAGCATAACAAGGCTCCCAGTTCTCCATGGCCTGTCCTGCCTTTCTGGATTTTACACTTTTTTCAGATGGCCCTTTTGATGGGGGGGAAGTGAGACTTCATTGTAGTGCAGATTTCCTTTGCAAGCTTGCTTGGTTTGCCAAAAAGGGCGTATGCGTTTTTTCCTGAATATATTCAGGATAAAACGCATACGCCCTTTTTGGCCAAGTGCATCATTGTCGACCTTCTGCCTCTTTTCCTATGCTTTAAATGCAATTCCAGTCTACCTCCTGAAATCGGTTTCCTGCAATTGTGCCTTGCTTTCAATGCCTCTTCATAGCCTTATCTCAATATATTTTTTGAAAATAGTTGGCCTTTATAACTCTGCAGGTTTGTGAATTGCAGTGAGCCTGAGCTCCATTTTTTAAGTTGCTCTTTTGTGAGCTGGCCTCAAACCCGCAGGATTGCTTCAGGCCCTATTTTGGCTCCGGCGAGGCGGGCTGAGCCTTTTTTCAATTCTTATTCTTAATGGGAAATTAGAGTGATATGTGCCCGTCCAAACCCCTACAACTATTCTCTCATTGGTTCCCCCTCTTCCCATTCATCCTCCTCACAATTTGCAAAATGTGTGAAACAGAAGTTGAAATGTGCTGATTCTCCAAGTGGGGAGATTCTAAGTAACGTGGCTGGAATGGTGAACAGGTGCACCAGGAGAGGATAAATGAGCTGCATTTTAGACACATCTCCCGATCACATGGTGTACAGTCCTCTGGGTTTTCCATGCATGTTTTAGCTGTAGGAAGATCCCTTGAACCTGCAGATTTGGGACCCATTGAATGGGTACCAGGTAGTATTACTTTAAAGGGTGTGCATTTTCTCACCCAACCTCACATTTCTCTTAGTGCAAACAGTTTCCAGCCTTATGTCTCATCCTGCTGTGGGTCTAGATGTGTTCAATCCATGTTGCATCACCGTCCCTGAGGAAAAGTTGTAAGAGGTTTTCTCTGTCTCTCTGTCGTTTATTTTTTTCAATTTATTACTATATTGGTTACAGCTGATTTTCAAAGCTCTGTTTCTTGCTGCTGTACATCCACTTGATTCACGTACAGAGAGACATCAGTAAATTCTTTTTCAGATTCTTACCAGTCGTATATATTCTTTTCCGGTGACTTGAGTGTGCTGAGTGCAGTTCTTTTAGCTACCGTGTAGGCCTTGTTGATTATCAGTTTGGTATTTGGAATGGTATCTTTGCTAATTTCAACCTCCTGGATGATGCCTCACCCCTCCCCACCTTTCCCGTTTAGCAGCCTTATGCGTGTTTTCTACATATTTGACTATGTTTTTGTTTTGTATTTTATTTCATGTGTAGCCATTTTGAATTCCACCTTTAAGTGATATCTTATGATATGTGTCTTTTTCTTTTTGAATTATGTCACTTAGAAAGATCATACGTAACTCCTCCGGAGTTGTTACAACTGGCCATATTTCATTGATTTCCAGGCTGAATAATATTCCACTCTACCTAAGTACCACATCTCTATCCATTTTTTCCCTCCAGAGACATTTAAGTTATATCCTAGTCAAGGATCTTTTAAACAGAGAGGGGGTAAACATTGGGGTGCCTGTGTCCTCTCAATTTTTGTTTTTCCCAAGATATACGCCCATGAGTGCAAGTGCCCTATGCTCTGTAGCTCATTTTTTAGATGCTTTAGTAAACACAATACACTTCTCCAGAATGGCCGTTGGCAATATACATTTCCACTATAAGTCTCACAGGGCTCCCTCTTCTCCTTGCCCTGTCCTGCATTTCTGTTGTTTACGCTTTATGAGGATGGCTCTTCTGACTGATGCGAAGTGATATCTTTTGTAGTATTGACTTCCAGTGCCCACCTGTTTGCTTGGCTAAAAAAGTGTATGCCCTTTTCTTGAATATATACAGAAAAAAACGCATACACCCTTTTTGGCCAACTGCAATGTTGGCAATGTTCAGCTCCTTTTCTTGTGCTTAATGGCGAGTCCTTTCTACCTCCTCAAATCCCTTTCCTGCCATTCTCCCTTGCTTACAAGTCCTTTTCTCTGACTTTCCTCAAGACATTTTTCAGTGATGGATATTTTCAACTCTGCAGTTTCATGAATTTTACTGCCCCTGAGTTCCATTGTTCAACTTGTGTTTATGGGAACTGGCCACAAAGCAGCGGGATTTCCTCAAGCCCTATACTGTTTCCATGGGCAATCCTAGCCTTTGGTCAATTCGTCTTCCTGATTGGAAATTAGAGTGACATGTGCCTGTCTGAACACCTAGGACTTGTCTCTCATTGTTCCTCATCCTTCTGCTTCATCCTCTGGACAAATTCCAAACTGTACACAACAGGATGTTGACAGTGCTGACATCTCCAAGTGGGGAGACTGTTAGTAAAGACGCTGGAGGGGTGAACCCGAGCACCAGGAGATGAGGAGATGAGATGTCTTTTCCAAACTCTTCCCGATCAGACGGTATATCATCCTCTGGGTGTGACAGACATGTTTTAGCAGTAGGAAGAGTCCCATTCATGTAAGGAGAACACCAGGGCTTTTTCAAAATCAGTGTCTCCCCGAAACCCAAACTGGGGAATTTTTTAAGCTACGGCTACACATATGTTCATTAAGGGCCTTGGGAAGTAGGCAGAGTCCAAACTTTAGATGATTGAAGTCTTCAGGGTCAGAAGCACTCACCACCAGCTTCCCTTAGGTTACACTTTAACTGTCATTGATAGATGATGTCAATAAAAATATCTATTCTTTTTCAGATTATTTCCCCTTATACCTTATTGCAAAATGTTGAGTGTAGTTCCCTGTGCTATACAGTAGTTCCTTGTTGATGATCTATTTTATACATGGCAGTGTGTATGTGTTAATCCCAAACTGTTAATTTATCCCTCCTCCCACCTTTCCCCTTTGGTAATAATAAATTATAAGATTTTATACTTCTCAGAAATGGGGGAGCTGAAAGAGAGGTATCATTTTCAATGGAAAAGCATTTAAAACAAGATTGAAGCTTTAACCAAGATTATTAGATGTACATCCTTGGAAAGAAATCACTTCGTTTCTCTAATATTGACCTGACAAATAAGACAAACCTTTTCACTGAACTTGCTTATAATAAAGTGATGGAAATATCAAATGGAAGTGTTAGAAACATCTTATTTTACCTGAGCCTTATACACTGTTCTATGTTAACTACAGTTTGGCTCACACATCTGTTCATTGAGGTTACAATAGTCTCAATTTCTGTTACTGATCCTCCAGAGTGGACCCCAACAAGTGACCCCTGCCCAGTGTCATTGGGGCCAACAAATCGAGACTGAGTTTGGTTCACAAGCAAAGGAAACTTTATATTTTGATCAGAGAATGGAGAGGTGAGAGCATGCACTACCCCGTGGGCTGTGGGCTGGGCTGCTGTGTAGAGATCCTGTCAGAGTCAGTGGGAGGGAGGGGGCGGAGCTCTCGAGGGCCGGGTTGGCTGCAGCTCAGGCTCTATATCGCGGAGTCTGCACTGGGCCCCAGGAGCTGAGGTGTCGACCCAGCCATTCTGCACTAGGAAATCTGGTCTGAAGTGCCGGGTGTGGAACCTCTGCATGCGGGACCCTAGGAGCACATGAAATTAGACAAAGCACAAAGGATAAAAACGGTTAGACTTGACTTTATTGCCCAGATTCTATTTTTATCTCCCAGGGATTTTTAATGGGCTTTGCTGGGGACAAACCCCTCCTCTGCCTTTTGTCCCGTTCCTCATTCTTGGAGTGCTGAGGGTGCAGACCCTTCTTTTGTAACTGCTGAGTGCTGAGTTGGGAGCCCTCATACCCGGGGGCGAGGGTCAGAGCTTCTCCCCAGCAGCCTCCAGATGACGTTGATTGTCCCCAGGCCCCCTGCCTCCCTGCTCGTCCACCTGAGCACCAGCATTGCAAGTGTTATAGATTCTAATGACCTTTAAGGGTCCAGGAAAGAGATGTGCAGAGACGCTGTGGGGACCGGTGTCACCCCGCCCCACATTTGTTCGGCCACCTTAGGCTGAGCGTTTCTGCCAGCCTAGATGCTCTGACCAGTAGTCTGCGCTTTCTTCAATTAGGCCCCTGAATTAACGTACAAACAGTACCAGGTGTCAGAGCCCTGCCCGCTCAACTCCCAGACAGTCCAGGGTCAGTGCTGATCAAGGACCATGATGGCCACTGAGTCAACAGCCTTTTTTTTTTTGAACAGTAAATTAAAGGACCATTTTGGGGTTTTTTTTGTATTTATTTAATTGTTGGCTATGCTAGGTCATTTCTGTGTGAGGGCTTTCCCTATTTGCGGCAAGCGGGGGCCACTCCTCATCGCGGTGCGCAGGCCTCTCACTATCGCGGCCTCTCTTGTTGTGGAGCACAGGCTCCAGACGCGCAGGCTCAGCAGTTGTGGCTCACGGGCCTAGTTGCTCCGCGGCATGGAGGATCCTCCCAGACCAAGGCTCGAACCCGCGTCCCCTGCATTGGCAGGCAGACTCTCAACCACTGCGCCACCAGGGAAGCCCACCTCAACAGCCTTTTGAAGTAAACAGGAGTCCAGCCAGTCTCATTGGCCACCATCATCACGGTGTCTGTAGGCTTTTCTATGGTGACAGTGTGATATACGGTTCCCCCGCCAAGATTATTAGCTCCCCTCTGGGTGCAGTAAGTCCTGCAAGCAGTAGTCTACTCTTTTGGGACACACTCTTGTTGTTTTATGAGAGAAACTCCAGGTCAAGTGATGTTCACATGAGTCGTCATGGTGCCCTGTTGCCCCGGGTTATCTCTCTGGATGTTGGAGTTGGAAGGCCTCCTCACTCGAGGTTGGTGTGCCCACAGAGCGAACCCTGCAACTTCAGAGCATGGTTGGTGGTTAGGATCACCATGTGGGGTCCTTTTCCCTTAGGAGGGAGGTGGCCTTTGGGGATGCTGATTTCCAGGTTTTTAGATACCGCCAGTATCTTGGCCAGATGTGGCAGTGGGCCAAGCCCCTTGGTGACCGTAGTTTATCCTACCTGGATGGCATTCTTGCATTGTTCCATTTCAAGTGGTCCCAGTTTTTGCACTAATTCTCCAATGGCGATTCACCTTTCACCGGGAATGTAAAGGTCAAAGGGTTTAGCTAAATTAGGGAGTTCCGGGGCAAGGGTCTGAATTGACTGCTCTTTCCATTCTTGAAAGGCCACTTCTGGATTCTATTCAAAAGGATCATCAACTTTTCCTTTCAGTGTTTCATATAGAGGCCCAGCTAGTAGACTGTAGTTAGGGATCCAGAAGCAGCAAACCCTGGCCTCCCCAGGAACCCCTAAGCTGTCTTCTAGTTTTAGAAAGGGGTAAGGCTGAAAATGGTTTCTTTCCTTTCCTGGGATGGGCTTCTCCGACCTTCTGTGAGAATGAAGCCCAGGCAGGTCACCGCAGTCTGTGATATTTGAGCTTTTTCTTGGACAACTTCTATCCTTTATTGGCTTGGTAGTTCAGAGGCCTCCTTAGTAGGGCTGGCGATCAGAATGTCGTCTGCGTACTGAAGGAGAGTTTCCTTTTCCAGAGGTAGAACTTTTAGGTCTTTAGCTAAGCTTTCCCCAAAGATGGTGTGGGAATTTTTGCACCCTTGGGGCAAGACGGCCCAGAAGTATTGTTTTAGTTGTATGTTGAGTCCTGCCACTCACAAGCCAAAATTTCTTGTGACTCTGGGACTAATGGAATACAAAAGAAGGCATCATTGAAGACTAATACAGAATACCATGTCCTGGTGGTTGGTAGAATGACCAGCAGGGTGTAGGAATTAGGAGCAGTTGGAGGTATATCCTCGGTGGCTTCACTGACTGTCCTGACATCATTTACCAGGTCCCCAGCTCCCAGTGGGCTCTCGTGGTCAGACCAATCCCAGAATATGGAGCTCACCTGGGCAGGTACCCCACCCCCACACCAGCCCACGGGGCTCTCGTGGTCAGGCCCCTCCCAGGATACAGAGCTACCCTTGCAGGTACCGTGGCAGGGCTGGGCACACAGGAACCGTGCACATAGCCCTCATTGCAGAGCACCCCCAGCTCACCTGTCACTCAGAGCTGACACAGAGCACCTCAGAGCAGGACTGGAACTAACAAACAGCAGCTGCGACAGGTCTGAGACCCTGGGCATCACTCTGTGCGGCCTCCCTCCACCTGGTCTTCCAGAGACTTCCACTGCACCCGGGGCACCAGGCCTCTGTCTCCAACCACCACCCACCCCTCCTCTCCCTGACTCCTGGGTTCCTCTCATTAGCAGAGGGTTTTCTTGAAGTTGTCTCCCACTCATGGGCCAGATAAAATGATTAGAAAACAAGCCAAAGCTGCAGCCCCTTGTCTATCCTGACTCTCAGGAGCCCACACCTGTTCCTTGGACCTGGCCGGTTCAGCAAGTTCCATTTTCTGCAACTGTGAGCCCCTGAGGGGTGATGATTGGCTGACCTGGGCAGCCTTACCGTGCGGCCAGCCCTCCCCAGGTGTGCCTGGGTTGAGATCAATATAAATACCACTCCAGGCAGCAAGAGCCCCTGCAGCCATGCCTGACGCCATTTTCTCTGCCCTTTCAGCAGTCTCGGGGCTGGGCTGGTGGGAGGGAGTGAGAGGCCACGGCTTTGTGGGTGGCCCAGTGTGAGTGGGGCTCTGCTGGAGTTTCTGCAGCAGTTGCCAGGCTGCCACCTGCTAAAGAAGAGGATGTGTCACCCATACCTGCTGCTGGAATTTCTCCCTGGGCAGAGGTGAGGAAGGAAAAAAGCAGTGGGGGCAGGGACAGAACGGGTATCTCAGGCAGGGAAATGGAAATCTTCCAGAAGAGCACCCAGGGCCAGGACCATCCTGGCTGGCCTGCAGGCACCAAGTCGGCCAGCATGCTGTCACTCGTGTGGCTCTATGGCCCTTCCTCTAGGCTTTCAAGTCCTTGTATATATTCAGGTGTTTTACCTGGGACGGGTGGGAATAGTTCAGCAGCAACTGGCCTGGGGCTCAGCTCACGTTTACTCACAGATGCCTCGGCACGGTGCCCCAGCTTTGCAATGAGGTCGCTTGTTGCGTGGGGGCTGCTGGCTGAATGGGAGACGATTCCCCACCACTGACCAACTTCAGAATTGTTTACAACTGGAGCAAGTGCCCTGATACGGTTTTCCTCTGTGGAACTGGTGGGTTCTGTGATTTTTTTCTCTTTTTCGTTTTTGGTTCAAGGTAGATTTTATTCCTCTTTTTTGTATTTACAGATATAAGCATGGAAATAATTTATTCATATAAATACATGTATGTGAAGGGAATAATTGTTTTTTCTGTTTTATTTTTTAAATTTTATTTCTTTTTAATTTTGAATTTTATTTTATATTTTTATACAGCAGGTTCTTATTGGTTATCTATTTTATACATATAAATGTATACATGCCAATCCCAGTCTCTCAACTCCTCCCACCACCACCACCCCAACAGCTTTCCCCCCTTGTTGTCCATACGTTTGTTGTCTACATCTGTTGCTCTATTTATGCCTTGCAAAATGGTTAACCTGTACAGTATTTCTAGGTTCCACATATATGCATGAATATACAAGATTTGTTTTTCTCTTTCTGACTTACTTCACTCTGTATGACACTCTCTAGATCCATCGACGTCTCTACAAATGACCCAATTTCATTCCTTTTCATGGCTTACTAATATTCCATTTTATATATGTACCACAGCTTTATGCATTCGTCTGTCTGTGGGCATTTAGGTTGCTTCCATTACCTCGATATTGTAAAGAGTGAGGCAATGAACATTGCGGTGAATGTCTCTTTTTGATTTATGGTTTTGTCTGGGTATATGTCCAGAACTGGGATTGCTGTATCATATGGTAATTCTACTGTTAGTTTCTTAAGAAACTCCATATTGTTCTCCATAGTGACTGTATCAATTTATATTCCCAACAATAGTGGAAGAGGGTTCCTTTTCTCCACACCCTTTCCAGCATTTTTTGTTTGTAGATTTTCTGATGATGCCCATTCTACCAAGTGTGAGGTGATATCTCATTGTTGAGTCCATTTCCTTGAGCAAGGGGTCGGTCTTGTCTATTACATATTTAGCTTATGGAACGGTATCTGTGCTAATTTCAAACTAAGGTTTTATGCAGCACCCCAACTCACGTTCCCCCTTAAGCAAGCATAAGTTGGTTTTCTAAACATGAGACCCTGTTCTGTTTTGTAATTCAGTTCATGAGTAGCCAAGTTCTCATTCCATGTATTAGTGGTACCTTATGATGTTTTTTTTCTGTGTGATATTTTTCACTTAGAATCACCGTGCCTCAATCCACTCATTATGCTGGTACGGGCCTGGTGACATAGTTTTCATTGCTGAGAGGTATTCTATTGTACGTAAGTACCGCAACTTCTTTATCCATTATTTGCTCTCTGAAATATTTAACTTGTGCTGCAGAAGAGGTTCCTGTAAACAGAGCCATCCCAAATTTTGGGGTGGATGTGTCTTTTTGATTTTAATTTCCCTAAGCTATAGGACCATAAGTGGAAGTGCCCTAGGCTCTGTTGCTTTGTTTTTTAGATGTTTCAGGAAACACCATACACTTCACCCGAGTGTCTGTTGGCAATTTACATCCCGCCCATCAGCATAACAAGGCTCCCAGTTCTCCATGGCCTGTCCTGCCTTTCTGGATTTTACACTTTTTTCAGATGGCCCTTTTGACCGGGGGGAAGTGACACTTCATTGTAGTGCAGATTTCCTTTGCAAGCTTGCTTGGTTGGCCAAAAAGGGCGTATGCGTTTTTTCCTGAATATATTCAGGAAAAAACGCATACGTCCTTTTTGGCCAAGTGCATCATTGTGGACGTTCTGCCTCTTTTCCTATGCTTTAAATGCAATTCCAGTCTACCTCCTGAAATCGGCTTCCTGCAATTCTGCCCCGCTTTCAAGTCCTCTTGGCAGCCTTACTTCAGTATATTTTTGGACGATAGCTGTCATTTATAACTCTGCAGGTTTGTGAATTACAGTGCCCCGAGCTCCTTTCTTCAACTCACTTTCTTGTGAGCTGGCCGCAACACCGCAGGATTGCTTCAGGCCCTAATCTGGTTCTGGCACAGCAGGCTGAGCCTTTGGTTAATTCCTCTTCCTGGTGGGAAATGAGAGTTAAATTTGCCCGTCCAGACACCTCCAGCTAGTTTCTCATTGGTTCTCCCTATTCCTGTTCATCTTCCGCGGAATTTGCAAACTGGGCCAAACAGGAGGTTAAAGGCACTGACTCTCCAAGTTGGGAGAGTGTTAGTAAAGCGTCTGGAATGTTGCACCCGAGTACCAGGGGATGAGAACTGAGACATATTTGAACATGACTCACGATCACACGGTTGATCATAGTCTGGGTTCCACATGCATGTTTAGCTGAAGGTAGAATCCCTTAAACCTGGAGAGTTGAGACCCGTGGAATGGGTACCATGCAATATGACTTCAAAGGGTCTTCATTTGCTCACCAAACCTCTCCAATCCTATTACTGCTGCGTTTATGCCCCTGTACTCACGCTTGATTCTCTTTCAGAGACATAGCAATCTTTAGGTTTTAAGATACTTACTAGTCAGGTACATTCTTAGGCGTTTAATATGGGGTTTTGAGTCCATTTCGTTGAGCAAGGAGTAGCTCTTTTCTATTCCATATTTGGCTTAAGGAACTTTATCTGTGCTCATTTCAATCTCTGGATTTATGCAGCACCCCAACTCACCTTTCCCCTTAAGCAAGCATAAGTTGGTTTTCTAAATTTGAGACCCTGTTCTGTTTTGTAATCCAGTTCCTGTGTAGCCAAGTTTACATTCCGTGTATTAGTGATATCTTATGATGTTTCTTTTTCTGTGTGACTTATTTCAGTTAGAATCATCATACCTGAATCCACTCATTATGCTGCTACGTGCCTGATGGCATAGATTTCTTTGCTGAGTGATATTGCATTGTACGTAAGTACCAACTTCTTTATCCATTTTTCACTTTCTGCGATATTGAAATTGTACCGTAAATGAGGTTCTTCTAAACAGAGCCGTCCCAAATTTTGGGGTGGCTGTGTCTTTTTGATTTTAATTTCCCTAAGCTGTAGGACCATAAGTGGAAGTGCCCTAGGCTCTGTTGCTTTGTTTTTTAGATGTTTCAGGAAACACCATACACTTCTCCCAAGTGGCTGTTGGCAATTTACATCCCACCCATCAGCATAACAAGGCTCCCAGTGCTCCATGGCCTGTCCTGCCTTTCTGGATTTTACACTTTTTTCAGATGGCCCTTTTGACCGGGGGGAAGTGACACTTCATTGTAGTGCAGATTTCCTTTGCAAGCTTGCTTGGTTGGCCAAAAAGTGCGTATGCATTTGTTCCTGAATATATTCAGGAAAAAACGCATACGCCCTTTTTGGCCAAGTGCATCATTGTCGACGTTCTGCCTCTTTTCCTATGCTTTAAATGCAATTCCAGTCTACCTCCTGAAATCGGTTTCCTGCAATTCTGTCCCGCTTTCAAGTCCTCTTGGCAGCCTTACTTCAGTATATTTTTGGACGATAGCTGTCATTTATAACTCTGCAGGTTTGTGAATTACAGTGCCCCTGAGCTCCTTTCTTCAACTCGCTTTCTTGTGAGCTGGCCGCAACACCGCAGGATTGCTTCAGCTCCTAATCTGGTTCCGGCACGGCACGCTGAGCCTTTGGTTAATTCCTCTTCCTGGTGGGAAATGAGAGTTAAATTTGCCCGTCCAGACACCTCCAGCTAGTCTCTCATTTGTTCTCCCTATTCCTGTTCATCTTCCGCAGAAATTGCAAACTGGGCCAAACAGGAGGTTAAAGGCACTGACTCTCCAAGTTGGGAGAGTGTTAGTAAAGCATCTGGAATGTTGCACCTGAGTACCAGGGGAGGAAAACTGAAATATATTTGAACACGTGTCCCGATCACACGGCTGATCATACTCTGGGTTCCACATGCATGTTTTAGCTGAAGGAAGAATCCCTTAAACCTGGAGAGTTGAGACCCGTGGAATGGGTACCATGCAATATGACTTCAAAGGGTCTTCATTTGCTCACCAAAACTCTCCAATCCTATCACTGCTGCGTTTATGCCCCTGTACACACGCTTGATTCTCTTTCGGAGACATAGCAATCCATAGGTTTTAAGATACTTACTAGTTAGGTACATTCTTAGGCGTTTAATATGGGGTGTTGAGTCCATTTCGTTGAGCAAGGAGTAGCTCTTGCCTGTTACATATTTGGCTTAAGGAAATTTATCTGTGCTCATTTCAATCTCTGGTTTTATGCAGCACCCCAACTCCCCTTTCCCCTTAAGCAAGCATAAGTTGGTTTTCTAAATTTGAGACACTCTTCTGTTTTGTAATCAGGTTCCTGTGTAGCCAAGTTTACATTCCGTGTATTACTGATATCTTATGATGTTTCTTTTTCTGTGTGACTTATTTCAGTTAGAATCATCATACCTGAATCCACTCATTATGCTGCTACGGGCCTGATGACATAGATTTCATTGCTGAGTGATATTGCTTTGTACGTAAGTACCACAACTTCTTTATCCATTTTTCACTTTCTGCGATATTGAACTTGTACCATAAACGAGGTTCTTGTAAACAGAGCCATCCCAAATTTTGGGGTGGCTGTGTCTTTTTTATTTTAATTTCCCTAAGCTATAGGACCATAATTGGAAGTGCCCTAGGCTCTGTTGCTTTGTTTTTTAGATGTTTCAGGAAACACCATACATATCTCCCGATTGGCTGTTGGCAATTTACATCCCGCCGATCAGCATAACAACGCTCCCAGTTCTCCATGGCCTGTCCTGCCTTTCTGGATTTTACACTTTTTTCAGATGGCCCTTTTGACCGGGGGGAAGTGAGACTTCATTATAGTGTAGATTTCCTTTTCAAGCTTCCTTGGTTGGCCTAAAAGGGCGTATGTGTTTTTTCCTGAATATATTCAGGAAAAAACACATACGCCCTTTTTTGCCAAGTGTATCATTGTCGACGTTCTGCCTCTTTTCCTATGCTTTAAATGCAATTGCAGTCTACCTCCTGAAATCGGTTTCCTGCAATTTTGCCCCGCTTTGAAATCCTCTTGGCAGCCATTCTTCAGTATATTTTTGGATGATTGCTGTCATTTATAACTCTGCAGGTTTGTGAATTACAGTGCCCCTGAGCTCCTTTCTTCAACTCACTTGCTTGTAAGCTGGCCGCAACACCACAGGATTGCTTCAGGCCCTAATCTTGTTCTGGCACGGCAAGCTGAGCCTTTGGTTAATTCCTCTTCCTGGTGGGAAATGAGAGTTAAATTTGCCCATCCAGACACCTCCAGCTAGTCTCTCATTGGTTCTCCCTATTCCGGTTCATCTTCCGCTGAAATTGCAAACTGAGCAAAACAAGAGGTTAAAGGCAATGACTCTCCAAGTCGGGAGAGTGTTAGTAAAGCGTCTGGAATGTTGCAACCGAGTACCAGGGGACGAGAACTGAGACATATTGGAACACGTCTCCCGATCACACGGTTGATCATACTCTGGGCTCCTCATGCATGTTTTAGCTGAAGGAAGAATCCCTTAAACCTGGAGAGTTGAGACCCGTGGAATGGGTACAATGCAATATGACCTCCAAGGGTCTTCATTTGCTCAGCGAACCTCTCCAATCCTATCACTGCTGCGTTTATGTCCCTGTACACACACTTGATTCTCTTTCGGAGACATAGAAATCCATAGGTTTTCAGATACTTACTAGTCAAGTACATTCTTAGGCGTTTAATATGGGGTGTTGAGTCCATTTCGTTGAGCAAGGAGTAGCTCTTGTCTATTCCATATTTGGCTTAAGGAACTTTATCTGTGCTCATTTCAATCTCTGGTTTTATGCAGCACCCCAACTCAACTTTCCCCTTAAGCAAACGTAAGTTGGTTTTCTAAATTTGAGACCCTCTTCTGTTTTGTAATCCAGTTCCTCTGTAGCCAAGTTTACATTCCGTGTATTAGTGATATCTTATGTTTCTTTTTCTGTGTGACTTATTTCAGTTAGAATCATCATACCTGAATCCACTCATTATGCTGCTACGGGCCTGATGACATAGATTTCATTGCTGAGTGATATTGCATTGTACGTAAGTACCACAACTTCTTTATCCATTTTTCGCTTTCTGCGATATTGAAGTTGTACCGTAAACGAGGTTCTTGTAAACAGAGCCGTCCCAAACTTTGGGGTGGCTGAGTCTTTTTGATTTTAATTTCCCTAAGCTATAGGACCATAAGTGGAAGTGCCCTTGGCTCTGTTGCTTTGTTTTTTACATGTTTCAGGAAACACCATACACTTCTCCAGAGTGGCTGTTGGCAACTTACATCCCGCCCATCAGCATAACAAGGCTCCCAGTTCTCCATGGCCTGTCCTGCCTTTCTGGATGTTACACTTTTTTCAGATGGCCCTTTTGACCGGGGGGAAGTGAGACTTCATTGTAGTGCAGATTTCCTTTGCAAGCTTGCTTGGTTGGCCAAAAAGGGCGTATGCGTCTTTTCCTGAATATATTCAGGAGAAAATGCATACGCCCATTTTGGCCAAGTGCATCATTGTCGACGTTCTGCCTCTTTTCCTATGCTTTAAATGCAATTCCAGTCTACCTCCTGAAATCGGATTCCTGCAATTATGCCCCGCTTTCAACTCCTCTTGGCAGCCTTACTTCAGTATATTTTTGGACGATAGCTGTCATTTATAACTCTGCAGGTTTGTGATTACAGTGCCCCTGAGCTCCTTTCCTCAACTCGCTTTCTTGTTAGCTGGCCGCAACACCGCAGGATTTCTTCAGGCCCTAATCTGGCTCCGGCATGGCACGCTGAGCCTTTGGTTAATTCTTCCTCCTGGGGGGAAATGAGAGTTAAATTTGCCCGTCCAGACACCTCCAGCTAGTCTCTCATTGATTCTCCCTATTCCTGTTCATCTTTCGCAGAAATTGAAAACTGGGCCAAGCAGGAGGTTAAAGGCACTGACTCTCCAAGTCGGGAGAGTGTTAGTAAAGCGTCTGAAATGTTGCACCCGAGTACCAGGGGACGAAAACTGAGACATATTTGAACACGTCTCCCGATCACACGGTTGATCATACTCTGGGTTCCACATGCATGTTTTAGCTGAAGGAAGAATCCCTTAAACCTGGAGAGTTGAGAACCATGGAATGGGTACCAGGCAATATGACTTCAAAGGGTCTTCATTTGCTCACCGAACCTCTGCAATCCTATCACTGCTGCGTTTATGCCCCTGTACACACTCTTGATTCTCTTTTGGAGACATAGCAATACATAGGTTTTAAGATACTTACTAGTCAGGTACATTCTTAGGTGTTTAATATGGGGTGTTGAGTCCATTTCGTTGAGCAAGGAGTAGCTCTTGTCTGTTACATATTTGGCTTAAGGAAATTTATCTGTGCTCATTTCAATCTCTGGTTTTATGCAGCACCCCAACTCCCCTTTCCCCTTAAGCAAGCATAAGTTGGTTTTCTAAATTTGAGACCCTCTTCTGTTTTGTAATCAGGTTCCTGTGTAGCCAAGTTTACATTCCGTGTATTACTGATATCTTATGATGTTTCTTTTTCTGTGTGACTTATTTCAGTTAGAATCATCATACCTGAATCCACTCATTATGCTGCTACGGGCCTGATGACATAGATTTCATTGCTGAGTGATATTGCTTTGTACGTAAGTACCACAACTTCTTTATCCATTTTTCGCTTTCTGCGATATTGAACTTGTACCATAAACGAGGTTCTTGTAAACAGAGCCATCCCAAATTTTGGGGTGGCTGTGTCTTTTTTATTTTAATTTCCCTAAGCTATAGGACCATAATTGGAAGTGCCCTAGGCTCTGTTGCTTTGTTTTTTAGATGTTTCAGGAAACACCATACATATCTCCCGATTGGCTGTTGGCAATTTACATCCCGCCGATCAGCATAACAACGCTCCCAGTTCTCCATGGCCTGTCCTGCCTTTCTGGATTTTACACTTTTTTCAGATGGCCCTTTTGACCGGGGGGAAGTGAGACTTCATTATAGTGTAGATTTCCTTTTCAAGCTTCCTTGGTTGGCCTAAAAGGGCGTATGTGTTTTTTCCTGAATATATTCAGGAAAAAACACATACGCCCTTTTTTGCCAAGTGTATCATTGTCGACGTTCTGCCTCTTTTCCTATGCTTTAAATGCAATTGCAGTCTACCTCCTGAAATCGGTTTCCTGCAATTCTGCCCCGCTTTGAAATCCTCTTGGCAGCCATTCTTCAGTATATTTTTGGATGATTGCTGTCATTTATAACTCTGCAGGTTTGTGAATTACAGTGCCCCTGAGCTCCTTTCTTCAACTCACTTGCTTGTAAGCTGGCCGCAACACCACAGGATTGCTTCAGGCCCTAATCTTGTTCTGGCACGGCAAGCTGAGCCTTTGGTTAATTCCTCTTCCTGGTGGGAAATGAGAGTTAAATTTGCCCATCCAGACACCTCCAGCTAGTCTCTCATTGGTTCTCCCTATTCCCGTTCATCTTCCGCTGAAATTGCAAACTGCGCAAAACAAGAGGTTAAAGGCACTGACTCTCCAAGTCGGGAGAGTGTTAGTAAAGCGTCTGGAATGTTGCACCCGAGTACCAGGGGACGAGAACTGAGACATATTGGAACACGTCTCCCGATCACACTGTTGATCATACTCTGGGCTCCTCATGCATGTTTTAGCTGAAGGAAGAATCCCTTAAACCTGGAGAGTTGAGACCCGTGGAATGGGTACCATGCAATATGACTTCAAAGGGTCTTCATTTGCTCACCGAACCTCTCCAATCCTATCACTGCTGCGTTTATGCCCCTGTACACACGTTTGATTCTCTTTTGGAGACATAGCAATCCATAGGTTTTAAGATGCTTACTAGTCAGGTACATTCATAGGCGTTTAATATGGGGTGTTGAGTCCATTTCGTTGAGCAAGGAGTAGCTCTTGTCTATTCCATATTTGGCTTAAGGAACTTTATCTGTGCACATTTCAATCTCTGGTTTTATGCAGCACCCCAACTCACCTTTCCCCTTAAGCAAGCATAAGTTGGTTTTCTAAATTTGAGACCCAGTTCTGTTTTGTAATCCAGTTCCTGTGTAGCCAAGTTTACATTCCGTGTATTAGTGATATCTTATGGTGTTTCTTTTTCTGTGTGACTTATTTCAGTTAGAATCATCATACCTGAACCCACTCATTTTCTGCTACAGGCCTGTTGACATAGATTTCATTGCTGAGTGATATTGCGTTGTACGTAAGTACCACAACTTCTTTATCCATTTTGCGCTTTCTGCGATATTGAACTTGTACCGTAAACGAGGTTCTTGTAAACAGAGCCGTCCCAAACTTTGGGGTGGCTGTGTCTTTTTGATTTTAATTTCCCTACACTATAGGATCATAAGTGGAATTGACCTAGGCTCTGTTGCTCTGTTTTTTAGATGTTTCAGGAAACACCATACACTTCTCCCGAGTGCCTGTTGGCAATTTACAACCTGCCCATCAGCATAACAAGGCTCCCAGTTCTCCATGGCTTGTCCTGCCTTTCTGGATTTTACACTTTTTTCAGATGGCCCTTTTGACCGGGGGAAAGTGAGACTTCATTGTAGTGCAGATTTCCTTTGCAAGCTAGCTTGGTTGGCCAAAAAGGGCGTATGCGTTTTTTCCTGAATATATTCAGGAAAAAACGCATACGCCCTTTTTGGCCAAGTGCATCATTGTGGACGTTCTGCCTCTTTTCCTATGCTTTAAATGCAATTCCAGTCTACCTCCTGAAATCGGTTTCCTGCAATTCTGCCCCGCTTTCAAGTCCTCTTGGCAGCCTTACTTCAGTATATTTTTGGACGATAGCTGTCATTTATAACTCTGCAGGTTTCTGAATTACAGTGCCCCTGAGCTCCTTTCTTCAACTCGCTTTCTTGTGAGCTGGCCGCAACACCGCAGGATTGCTTCAGGCCCTAATCTGGTTCCAGTATGGCAAGCTGAGCCTTTGGTTAATTCCTCTTCCTGGTGGGAAATGAGAGTTAAATTTTCCCGTCCAGACACCTCCAGCTAGTCTCTCATTGGTCTTCCCTATCCCTGTTCATCTTCCGCAGAAATTGCAAACTGGGCCAAAGAGGAGGTTAAAGGCACTGACTCTCCAAGTCGGGAGAGTTTTAGTAAAGCGTCTGGAATGTTGCACCCGAGTACCAGGGGACGAGAACTGAGACATATTTGAACACGTCTCCCGATCACACGGTTTATCATACTCTGGGTTCCACATGCATGTTTTAGCTGAAGGAAGAATCCCTTAAACCTGGAGAGTTGAGACCCGTGGAATGGGTACCATGCAATATGACTTCAAAGGGTCTTCATTTGCTCACCGAACCTCTCCAATCCTATCACTGCTGCGTTTATGTCCCTGTACACACGCTTGATTGTCTTTCGGAGACATAGCAATCCATGGGTTTTAAGATACTTACTAGTCACGTACATACTTAGGTGTTTAATATGGGGTGTTGAGTCCATTTCGTTGAGCAAGGAGTAGCTCTTGTCTGTTACATATTTGGCTTAAGGAACTTTATCTGTGCTCATTTCAATCTCTGGTTTTATGCAGCACCCCAACTCACCTTTCCCCTTAAGCAAGCATAAGTTGGTTTTCTAAATTTGAGACCCTGTTCTGTTTTGTAATCCAGTTCCTGTGTAGCCAAGTTTACATTCCGTGTATTAGTGATATCTTATGATGTTTCTTTTTCTGTGTGACTTATTTCAGTTAGAATCATCATACCTGAATCCACTCATTATGCTGCTATGGGCCTGATGTCATAGATGTCATTGCTGAGTGATATTGCATTGTACGTAAGTACCACAACTTCTTTATCCATTTTTTACTTTCTGCGATATTGAACTTGTACCGTAAACGAGGTTCTTGTAAACAGAGCCGTCCCAAACTTTGGGGTGGCTGTGTCTTTTTGATTTTAATTTCCCTAAGCTATAGGACCATAAGTGGAATTGACATAGGCTCTGTTGCTTTGTTTTTCAGATGTTTCAGGAAACACCATACACTTCTCCCTAGTGGCTGTTGGCAATTTACATCCTGCACATCAGCATAACAAGGCTCCCAGTTCTCCATGGCCTGTCCTGCCTTTCTGGATTTTACACTTTTTTCAGATGGCCCTTTTGACCGGTGGGAAGTGAGACTTCATTGTAGTGCAGATTTCTTTTGCAAGCTTGCTTGGTTGGCCAAAAAGGGCGTATGCGTTTTTTCCTGAATATATTCAGGAAAAAACGCATACGCCCTTTTTGGCCAAGTGCATCATTGTCGACGTTCTGCCTCTTTTCCTATGCTTTAAATGCAATTCCAGTCTACCTCCTGAAATCGGTTTCCTGCAATTCTGTCCCGCTTTCAAGTCCTCTTGGCAGCCTTACTTCAGTATATTTTTGGACGATAGCTGTCATTTATAACTCTGCACGTTTGTGAATTACAGTGCCCCTGAGCTCCTTTCTTCAACTCTCTTTCTTGTGAGCTGGCCGCAACACCGCAGGATTGCTTCAGGCCCTAATCTGGTTATGGCACGGCACGCTGAGCCTTTGGTTAATTCCTCTTCCTGGTGGGAAATGAGAGTTAAATTTTCCCGTCCAGACACCTCCAGCTAGTCTCTCATTGGTTCTCCCTATTCCTGTTTATCTTCCGCGGAATTTGCAAACTGGGCCAAACAGGAGGTTAAAGGCACTGACTCTCCAAGTTGGGAGAGAGTTAGTAATGCGTCTGGAATGTTGCACCCGAGTACCAGGGGACGAGAACTGAGACATATTGGAACACGTCTCCCGATCACACGGTTGATCATACTCTGGGTTCCACATGCATGTTTTAGCTGAAGGAAGAATCCCTTAAACCTGGAGAGTTGAGACCCGTGGAATGGGTACCATGCAATATGACTTCAAAGGGTCTTCATTTGCTCACCGAACCTCTCCAATCCTATCACTGCTGCGTTTATGCCCCTGTACACACGCTTGATTCTCTTTCAGAGACATAGCAATCCATAGGTTTTAAGATACTTACTAGTCAGGTACATTCTTAGGCGTTTAATATGGGGTGTTGAGTCCATTTCGTTGAGCAAGGAGTAGCTCTTGTCTATTCCATATTTGTCTTAAGGAAGTTTATCTGTGCTCATTTCAATCTCTGGTTTTATGCATCACCCCAACTCACGTTTCCCCTTAAGCAAGCATAAGTTGGTTTTCTAAATTTGAGACCCACTTCTGTTTTGTAATCCAGTTCCTGTGTAGCCAAGTTTACATTCCGTGTATTAGTGATATCTTATGTTTCTTTTTCTGTGTGACTTATTTCAGTTAGAATCATCATACCTGAACCCACTCATTTTCTGCTACAGGCCTGTTGACATAGATTTCATTGCTGAGAGATATTGCATTGTACGTAAGTACCACAACTTCTTTATCCATTTTGCGCTTTCTGCGATATTGAACTTGTACCGTAAAAGAGGTTCTTGTAAACAGAGCCGTCCCAAACTTTGGGGTGGCTGTGTCTTTTTGATTTTAATTTCCCTACGCTATAGGACCATAAGTGGAATTGACCTAGGCTCTGTTGCTTTGTTTTTTAGATGTTTCAGGAAACACCATACACTTCTCCCGAGTGCCTGTTGGCAATTTACAACCTGCCCATCAGCATAACAAGGCTCCCAGTTCTCCATGGCCTGTCCTGCCTTTCTGGATTTTAAACTTTTTTCAGATGGCCCTTTTGACCGGGGGAAAGTGAGACTTCATTGTAGTGCAGATTTCCTTTGCAAGCTAGCTTGGTTGGCCAAAAAGGGCGTATGCGTTTTTTCCTGAATATATTCAGGAAAAAACGCATACGCCCTTTTTGGCCAAGTGCATCATTGTGGACGTTCTGCCTCTTTTCCTATGCTTTAAATGCAATTCCAGTCTCCCTCCTGATATCGGTTTCCTGCAATTCTGCCCCACGTTCAAGTCCTCTTGGCAGCCTTACTTCAGTATATTTTTGGACGATAGCTGTCATTTATAACTCTGCAGGTTTGTGAATTACAGTGCCCCTGAGCTCCTTTCTTCAACTCGCTTTCTTGTGAGCTGGCCGCAACACCGCAGGATTGCTTCAGGCCCTAATCTGGTTCCCCACGGCATGCTGAGACTTTAGTTAATTCCTCTTCCTGGTGGGAAATGAGAGTTAAATTTGCCCGTCCAGACACCTCCAGGTAGTCTCTCATTGGTCCTCCCTATTCCTATTCATGTTCCGCAGAAATTGCAAACTGGGCCAAAGCGGAGGTTAAAAGCACTGACTCTCCAAGTCGGGAGAGTGTTAGTAAAGCGTCTGGAATGTTGCACCCGAGTACCAGGGGAGGAGAACTGAGACATATTTGAACACGTCTCCCGATCACACGGTTGATCATACTCTGGGTTCCACATGCATGTTTTAGCTGAAGGAAGAATCCCTTAAACCTGGAGAGTTGAGACCCGTGGAATGGGTACCATGCAATATGACTTCAAAGGGTCTTCATTTGCTCACCGAACCTCTCCAATCCTATCACTGCTGCGTTTATGTCCCTGTACACACACTTGATTGTCTTTCGGAGACATAGCAATCCATGGGTTTTAAGATACTTACTAGTCACGTACATACTTAGGTGTTTAATATGGGGTGTTGAGTCCATTTCGTTGAGCAAGGAGTAGCTCTTGTCTGTTACATATTTGGCTTAAGGAACTTTATCTGTGCTCATTTCAATCTCTGGTTTTATGCAGCACCCCAACTCACCTTTCCCCTTAAGCAAGCATAAGTTGGTTTTCTAAATTTGAGACCCTGTTCTGTTTTGTAATCCAGTTCCTGTGTAGCCAAGTTTACATTCCGTGTATTAGTGATATCTTATGATGTTTCTTTTTCTGTGTGACTTATTTCAGTTAGAATCATCATACCTGAATCCACTCATTATGCTGCTATGGGCCTGATGTCATAGATTTCATTGCTGAGTGATATTGCATTGTACGTAAGTACCACAACTTCTTTATCCATTTTTTACTTTCTGCGATATTGAACTTGTACCGTAAACGAGGTTCTTGTAAACAGAGCCATCCCAAACTTTGGGGTGGCTGTGTCTTTTTGATTTTAATTTCCCTAAGCTATAGGACCATAAGTGGAATTGACATAGGCTCTGTTGCTTTGTTTTTCAGATGTTTCAGGAAACACCATACACTTCTCCCTAGTGGCTGTTGGCAATTTACATCCTGCACATCAGCATAACAAGGCTCCCAGTTCTCCATGGCCTGTCCTGCCTTTCTGGATTTTACACTTTTTTCAGATGGCCCTTTTGACCGGGGGGAAGTGAGACTTCATTGTAGTGCAGATTTCCTTTGCAAGCTTGCTTGGTTGGCCAAAAAGGGTGTATGCGTTTTTTCCTGAATATATTCAGGAAAAAACGCATACGCACTTTTTGGCCAAGTGCATCATTGTCGACGTTCTGCCTCTTTTCCTATGCTTTAAATGCAATTCCAGTCTACCTCCTGAAATCGGTCTCCTGCAATTCTGTCCCGCTTTCAAGTCCTCTTGGCAGCCTTACTTCAGTATATTTTTGGACGATAGCTGTCATTTATAACTCTGCAGGTTTGTGAATTACAGTGCCCCTGAGCTCCTTTCTTCAACTCTCTTTCTTGTGAGCTGGCCGCAACACCACAGGATTGCTTCAGGCCCTAATCTGGTTATGGCACGGCACGCTGAGCCTTTGGTTAATTCCTCTTCCTGGTGGGAAATGAGAGTTAAATTTTCCCGTCCAGACACCTCCAGCTAGTCTCTCATTGGTTCTCCCTATTCCTGTTCATCTTCCGCGGAAATTGCAAACTGGGCCAAACAGGAGGTTAAAGGCACTGACTCTCCAAGTTGGGAGAGAATTAGTAATGCCTCTGGAATGTTGCACCCGAGTACCAGGGGACGAGAACTGAGACATATTGGAACACGTCTCCCGATCACACGGTTGATCATACTCTGGGTTCCACATGCATGTTTTAGCTGAAGGAAGAATCCCTTAAACCTGGAGAGTTGAGACCCGTGGAATGGGTACCATGCAATATGACTTCAAAGGGTCTTCATTTGCTCACCAAACCTCTCCAATCCTATCACTGCTGCGTTTATGCCCCTGTACACACGCTTGATTCTCTTTCAGAGACATAGCAATCCATAGGTTTTAAGATACTTACTAGTCAGGTACATTCTTAGGCGTTTAATATGGGGTGTTGAGTCCATTTCGTTGAGCAAGGAGTAGCTCTTGTCTATTCCATATTTGGCTTAAGGAAGTTTATCTGTGCTCATTTCAATCTCTGGTTTTATGCATCACCCCAACTCACGTTTCCCCTTAAGCAAGCATAAGTTGGTTTTCTAAATTTGAGACCCTCTTCTGTTTTGTAATCCAGTTCCTGTGTAGCCAAGTTTACATTCCGTGTATTAGTGATATATTATGTTTCTTTTTCTGTGTGACTTATTTCAGTTAGAATCATCATACCTGAACCCACTCATTTTCTGCTACAGGCCTGTTGACATAGATTTCATTGCTGAGTGATATTGCATTGTACGTAAGTACCACAACTTCTTTATCCATTTTGCGCTTTCTGCGATATTGAACTTGTACCGTAAAAGAGGTTCTTGTAAACAGAGCCGTCCCAAACTTTGGGGTGGCTGTGTCTTTTTGATTTTAATTTCCCTAAGCTATAGGACCATAAGTGGAATTGACCTAGGCTCTGTTGCTTTGTTTTTTAGATGTTTCAGGAAACACCATACACTTCTCCCAAGTGGCTGTTGGCAATTTACAACCTGCCCATCAGCATAACAAGGCTCCCAGTTCTCCATGGCCTGTCCTGTCTTTCTGGATTTTACACTTTTTTCAGATGGCCCTTTTGACCGGGGGGAAGTGAGACTTCATTGTAGTGCAGATTTCCTTTGCAACTTTGCTTGGTTGGCCAAAAAGGGCGTATGCGTTTTTCCCTGAATATATTCAGGAAAAAACGCATACGCCCTTTTTGGCCAAGTGCATCATTGTCGACGTTTTGCCTCTTTTCCTATGCTTTAAATGCAATTCCAGTGTACCTCCTGAAATTGGTTTCCTGCAATTCTGCCCCGCTTTCAAGTCCTCTTGGCAGCCTTACTTCAGTATATTTTTGGACGATAGCTGTCATTTATAACTCTGCAGGTTTGTGAATTACAGTGCCCCTGAGCTCCTTTCTTCAACTCGCTTTCTTGTGAGCTGGCCGCAACACCGCAGGATTGCTTCAGGCCCTAATCTGGTTCCGGCACGGCACGCTGAGCCTTTGCTTAATTCCTCTTTCTGGTGGGAAATGAGAGTTAAGTTTGCCCGTCCAGACACCTCCAGCTAGTCTCTCATTGGTTCTCCCTATTCCTGTTCATCTTCCGCAGAAATTGCAAACTGGCCCAAACAGGAGGTTAAGGGACTGACTCTTCAAGTCGGGAGAGTGTTAGTAAAGCATCTGGAATGTTGCACCCGAGTACCAGGGGACGACAACTGAGACATATTGGAACACGTCTCCCGATCACACGGTTGATCATACTCTGGGTTCCACATGCATGCTTTAGCTGAAGGAAGAGTCCCTTAAACCTGGAGAGTTGAGACCCGTGGAATGGGTACCATGCAATATGACTTCAAAGGGTCTTCATTTGCTCACCGAACCTCTCCAATCCTATCACTGCTGCGTTTATGCCCCTGTACACACGTTTGATTCTCTTTTGGAGACATAGCAATCCATAGGTTTTAAGATGCTTACTAGTCAGGTACATTCATAGGCGTTTAATATGGGGTGTTGAGTCCATTTCGTTGAGCAAGGAGTAGCTCTTGTCTATTCCATATTTGGCTTAAGGAACTTTATCTGTGCACATTTCAATCTCTGGTTTTATGCAGCACCCCAACTCACCTTTCCCCTTAAGCAAGCATAAGTTGGTTTTCTAAATTTGAGACCCTGTTCTGTATTGTAATCCAGTTCCTGTGTAGCCAAGTTTACATTCCGTGTATTAGTGATATCCTATGATGTTTCTTTTTCTGTGTGACTTATTTCAGATAGAATCATCATACCTGAATCCACTCATTTTCTGCTACAGGCCTGTTGACATAGATTTCATTGCTGAGTGATATTGCATTGTACGTAAGTACCACAACTTCTTTATCCATTTTGCGCTTTCTGCGATATTGAACTTGTACCGTAAAAGAGGTTCTTGTAAACAGAGCCGTCCCAAACTTTGGGGTGGCTGTGTCTTTTTGATTTTAATTTCCCTACGCTATAGGACCATAAGTGGAATTGACCTAGGCTCTGTTGCTTTGTTTTTTAGATGTTTCAGGAAACACCATACACTTCTCCCGAGTGCCTGTTGGCAATTTACAACCTGCCCATCAGCATAACAAGGCTCCCAGTTCTCCATGGCCTGTCCTGCCTTTCTGGATTTTACACTTTTTTCAGATGGCCCTTTTGACCGGGGGAAAGTGAGACTTCATTGTAGTGCAGATTTCCTTTGCAAGCTAGCTTGGTTGTCCAAAAAGGGCGTATGCGTTTTTTCCTGAATATATTCAGGAAAAAACGCATACGCCCTTTTTGGCCAAGTGCATCATTGTGGACGTTCTGCCTCTTTTCCTATGCTTTAAATGCAATTCCAGTCTCCCTCCTGATATCGGTTTCCTGCAATTCTGCCCCACGTTCAAGTCCTCTTGGCAGCCTTACTTCAGTATATTTTTGGACGATAGCTGTCATTTATAACTCTGCAGGTTTGTGAATTACAGTGCCCCTGAGCTCCTTTCTTCAACTCGCTTTCTTGTGAGCTGGCCGCAACACCGCAGGATTGCTTCAGGCCCTAATCTAGTTCCCCACGGCATGCTGAGACTTTGGTTAATTCCTCTTCCTGGTGGGAAATGAGAGTTAAATTTGCCCGTCCAGACACCTCCAGGTAGTCTCTCATTGGTCCTCCCTATTCCTGTTCATGTTCCGCAGAAATTGCAAACTGGGCCAAAGAGGAGGTTAAAAGCACTGACTCTCCAAGTCGGGAGAGTGTTAGTAAAGCGTCTGGAATGTTGCACCCGAGTACCAGGGGAGGAGAACTGAGACATATTTGAACACGTCTCCCGATCACACGGTTGATCATACTCTGGGTTCCACATGCATGTTTTAGCTGAAGGAAGAATCCCTTAAACCTGGAGAGTTGAGACCCGTGGAATGGGTACCATGCAATATGACTTCAAAGGGTCTTCATTTGCTCACCGAACCTCTCCAATCCTATCACTGCTGCGTTTATGTCCCTGTACACACGCTTGATTGTCTTTCGGAGACATAGCAATCCATGGGTTTTAAGATACTTACTAGTCACGTACATACTTAGGTGTTTAATATGGGGTGTTGAGTCCATTTCGTTGAGCAAGGAGTAGCTCTTGTCTGTTACATATTTGGCTTAAGGAACTTTATCTGTGCTCATTTCAATCTCTGGTTTTATGCAGCACCCCAACTCACCTTTCCCCTTAAGCAAGCATAAGTTGGTTTTCTAAATTTGAGACCCTGTTCTGTTTTGTAATCCAGTTCCTGTGTAGCCAAGTTTACATTCCGTGTATTAGTGATATCTTATGATGTTTCTTTTTCTGTGTGACTTATTTCAGTTAGAATCATCATACCTGAATCCACTCATTATGCTGCTATGGGCCTGATGTCATAGATTTCATTGCTGAGTGATATTGCATTGTACGTAAGTACCACAACTTCTTTATCCATTTTTTACTTTCTGCGATATTGAACTTGTACCGTAAACGAGGTTCTTGTAAACAGAGCCGTCCCAAACTTTGGGGTGGCTGTGTCTTTTTGATTTTAATTTCCCTAAGCTATAGGACCATAAGTGGAATTGACATAGGCTCTGTTGCTTTGTTTTTCAGATGTTTCAGGAAACACCATACACTTCTCCCTAGTGGCTGTTGGCAATTTACATCCTGCACATCAGCATAACAAGGCTCCCAGTTCTCCATGGCCTGTCCTGCCTTTCTGGATTTTACACTTTTTTCAGATGGCCCTTTTGACCGGGGGGAAGTGAGACTTCATTGTAGTGCAGATTTCTTTTGCAAGCTTGCTTGGTTGGCCAAAAAGGGTGTATGCGTTTTTTCCTGAATATATTCAGGAAAAAACGCATACGCACTTTTTGGCCAAGTGCATCATTGTCGACGTTCTGCCTCTTTTCCTATGCTTTAAATGCAATTCCAGTCTACCTCCTGAAATCGGTTTCCTGCAATTCTGTCCCGCTTTCAAGTCCTCTTGGCAGCCTTACTTCAGTATATTTTTGGACGATAGCTGTCATTTATAACTCTGCAGGTTTGTGAATTACAGTGCCCCTGAGCTCCTTTCTTCAACTCTCTTTCTTGTGAGCTGGCCGCAACACCGCAGGATTGCTTCAGGCCCTAATCTGGTTATGGCACGGCACGCTGAGCCTTTGGTTAATTCCTCTTCCTGGTGGGAAATGAGAGTTAAATTTTCCCGTCCAGACACCTCCAGCTAGTCTCTCATTGGTTCTCCCTATTCCTGTTCATCTTCCGCGGAAATTGCAAACTGGGCCAAACAGGAGGTTAAAGGCACTGACTCTCCAAGTTGGGAGAGAGTTAGTAATGCGTCTGGAATGTTGCACCCGAGTACCAGGGGACGAGAACTGAGACATATTGGAACACGTCTCCCGATCACACGGTTGATCATACTCTGGGTTCCACATGCATGTTTTAGCTGAAGGAAGAATCCCTTAAACCTGGAGAGTTGAGACCCGTGGAATGGGTACCATGCAATATGACTTCAAAGGGTCTTCATTTGCTCACCGAACCTCTCCAATCCTATCACTGCTGCGTTTATGCCCCTGTACACACGCTTGATTCTCTTTCAGAGACATAGCAATCCATAGGTTTTAAGATACTTACTAGTCAGGTACATTCTTAGGCGTTTAATATGGGGTGTTGAGTCCATTTCGTTGAGCAAGGAGTAGCTCTTGTCTATTCCATATTTGGCTTAAGGAAGTTTATCTGTGCTCATTTCAATCTCTGGTTTTATGCATCACCCCAACTCACGTTTCCCCTTAAGCAAGCATAAGTTGGTTTTCTAAATTTGAGACCCTCTTCTGTTTTGTAATCCAGTTCCTGTGTAGCCAAGTTTACATTCCGTGTATTAGTGATATCTTATGTTTCTTTTTCTGTGTGACTTATTTCAGTTAGAATCATCATACCTGAACCCACTCATTTTCTGCTACAGGCCTGTTGACATAGATTTCATTGCTGAGTGATATTGCATTGTACGTAAGTACCACAACTTCTTTATCCATTTTGCGCTTTCTGCGATATTGAACATGTACCGTAAAAGAGGTTCTTGTAAACAGAGCCGTCCCAAACTTTGGGGTGGCTGTGTCTTTTTGATTTTAATTTCCCTAAGCTATAGGACCATAAGTGGAATTGACCTAGGCTCTGTTGCTTTGTTTTTTAGATGTTTCAGGAAACACCATACACTTCTCCCAAGTGGCTGTTGGCAATTTACAACCTGCCCATCAGCATAACAAGGCTCCCAGTTCTCCATGGCCTGTCCTGCCTTTCTGGATTTTACACTTTTTTCAGATGGCCCTTTTGACCGGGGGGAAGTGAGACTTCATTGTAGTGCAGATTTCCTTTGCAAGCTAGCTTGGTTGGCCAAAAAGGTCGTATGCGTTTTTTCCTGAATATATTCAGGAAAAAACGCATACGCCCTTTTTGGCCAAGTGCATCATTGTGGACGTTCTGCCTCTTTTCCTATGCTTTAAATGCAATTCCAGTCTCCCTCCTGATATCGGTTTCCTGCAATTCTGCCCCACGTTCAAGTCCTCTTGGCAGCCTTACTTCAGTATATTTTTGGACGATAGCTGTCATTTATAACTCTGCAGGTTTGTGAATTACAGTGCCCCTGAGCTCCTTTCTTCAACTCGCTTTCTTGTGAGCTGGCCGCAACACCGCAGGATTGCTTCAGGCCCTAATCTGGTTCCGGCACGGCACGCTGAGCCTTTGGTTAATTCCTCTTCCTGGTGGGAAATGAGAGTTAAATTTGCCCGTCCAGACACCTCCAGCTAGTCTCTCATTGGTTCTCCCTATTCCTGTTCATCTTCCGCAGAAATTGCAAACTTGGCCAAACAGGAGGTTAAAGGCACTGACTCTCCAAGTCGGGAGAGTGTTAGTAAAGCGTCTGGAATGTTGCACCCGAGTACCAGGGGACGAGAACTGAGACATATTTGAACACGTCTCCCGATCACACGGTTGAACATACTCTGGGTTCCACATGCATGTTTTAGCTGAAGGAAGAATCCCTTAAACCTGGAGAGTTGAGACCCGTGGAATGGGTACCATGCAATATGACTTCAAAGGGTCTTCATTTGCTCACCGAACCTCTCCAATCCTATCACTGCTGCGTTTATGTCCCTGTACACACGCTTGATTGTCTTTCGGAGACATAGCAATCCATGGGTTTTAAGATACTTACTAGTCACGTACATACTTAGGTGTTTAATATGGGGTGTTGAGTCCATTTCGTTGAGCAAGGAGTAGCTCTTGTCTGTTACATATTTGGCTTAAGGAACTTTATCTGTGCTCATTTCAATCTCTGGTTTTATGCAGCACCCCAACTCACCTTTCCCCTTAAGCAAGCATAAGTTGGTTTTCTAAATTTGAGACCCTGTTCTGTTTTGTAATCCAGTTCCTGTGTAGCCAAGTTTACATTCCGTGTATTAGTGATATCTTATGATGTTTCTTTTTCTGTGTGACTTATTTCAGTTAGAATCATCATACCTGAATCCACTCATTATGCTGCTATGGGCCTGATGTCATAGATTTCATTGCTGAGTGATATTGCATTGTACGTAAGTACCACAACTTCTTTATCCATTTTTTACTTTCTGCGATATTGAACTTGTACCGTAAACGAGGTTCTTGTAAACAGAGCCGTCCCAAACTTTGGGGTGGCTGTGTCTTTTTGATTTTAATTTCCCTAAGCTATAGGACCATAAGTGGAATTGACATAGGCTCTGTTGCTTTGTTTTTCAGATGTTTCAGGAAACACCATACACTTCTCCCTAGTGGCTGTTGGCAATTTACATCCTGCACATCAGCATAACAAGGCTCCCAGTTCTCCATGGCCTGTCCTGCCTTTCTGGATTTTACACTTTTTTCAGATGGCCCTTTTGACCGGGGGGAAGTGAGACTTCATTGTAGTGCAGATTTCTTTTGCAAGCTTGCTTGGTTGGCCAAAAAGGGCATATGCGTTTTTCCCTGAATATATTCAGGAAAAAACGCATACGCACTTTTTGGCCAAGTGCATCATTGTCGACGTTCTGCCTCTTTTCCTATGCTTTAAATGCAATTCCAGTCTACCTCCTGAAATCGGTTTCCTGCAATTCTGTCCCACTTTCAAGTCCTCTTGGCAGTCTTACTTCAGTATATTTTTGGACGATAGCTGTCATTTATAACTCTGCAGGTTTGTGAATTACAGTGCCCCTGAGCTCCTTTCTTCAACTCTCTTTCTTGTGAGCTGGCCGCAACACCGCAGGATTGCTTCAGGCCCTAATCTGGTTCCGGCACGGCACGCTGAGCCTTTGCTTAATTCCTCTTTCTGGTGGGAAATGAGAGTTAAATTTGCCCGTCCAGACACCTCCAGCTAGTCTCTCATTGGTTCTCCCTATTCCTGTTCATCTTCCGCAGAAATTGCAAACTGGCCCAAACAGGAGGTTAAGGGACTGACTCTTCAAGTCGGGAGAGTGTTAGTAAAGCATCTGGAATGTTGCACCCGAGTACCAGGGGACGAGAACTGAGACATATTGGAACACGTCTCCCGATCACACGGTTGATCATACTCTGGGTTCCACATGCATGCTTTAGCTGAAGGAAGAGTCCCTTAAACCTGGAGAGTTGAGACCCGTGGAATGGGTACCATGCAATATGACTTCAAAGGGTCTTCATTTGCTCACCGAACCTCTCCAATCCTATCACTGCTGCGTTTATGCCCCTGTACACACGTTTGATTCTCTTTTGGAGACATAGCAATCCATAGGTTTTAAGATGCTTACTAGTCAGGTACATTCATAGGCGTTTAATATGGGGTGTTGAGTCCATTTCGTTGAGCAAGGAGTAGCTCTTGTCTATTACATATTTGGCTTAAGGAAATTTATCTGTGCTCATTTCAATCTCTGGTTTTATGCAGCACCCCAACTCACCTTTCCCCTTAAGCAAGCATAAGTTGGGTTTCTAAATTTGAGACCCAGTTCTGTTTTGTAATCCAGTTCCTGTGTAGCCAAGTTTACATTCCGTGTATTAGTGATATCTTATGGTGTTTCTTTTTCTGTGTGACTTATTTCAGTTAGAATCATCATACCTGAACCCACTCATTTTCTGCTACAGGCCTGTTGACATAGATTTCATTGCTGAGTGATATTGCATTGTACGTAAGTACCACAACTTCTTTATCCATTTTGCGCTTTCTGCGATATTGAACTTGTACCGTAAAAGAGGTTCTTGTAAACAGAGCCGTCCCAAACTTTGGGGTGGCTGTGTCTTTTTGATTTTAATTTCCCTACGCTATAGGACCATAAGTGGAATTGACCTAGGCTCTGTTGCTTTGTTTTTTAGATGTTTCAGGAAACACCATACACTTCTCCCGAGTGCCTGTTGGCAATTTACAACCTGCCCATCAGCATAACAAGGCTCCCAGTTCTCCATGGCTTGTCCTGCCTTTCTGGATTTTACACTTTTTTCAGATGGCCCTTTTGACCGGGGTAAAGTGAGACTTCATTGTAGTGCAGATTTCCTTTGCAAGCTAGCTTGGTTGGCCAAAAAGGGCGTATGCGTTTTTTCCTGAATATATTCAGGAAAAAACGCATACGCCCTTTTTGGCCAAGTGCATCATTGTGGACGTTCTGCCTCTTTTCCTATGCTTTAAATGCAATTCCAGTCTACCTCCTGAAATCGGTTTCCTGCAATTCTGCCCCGCTTTCAAGTCCTCTTCGCAGCCTTACTTCAGTATATTTTTGGACGATAGCTGTCATTTATAACTCTGCAGGTTTGTGAATTACAGTGCCCCTGAGCTCCTTTCTTCAACTCGCTTTCTTGTGAGCTGGCCGCAACACCGCATGATTGCTTCAGGCCCTAGTCTGGTTCCGGTATGGCAGGCTGAGCCTTTGGTTAATTCCTCTTCCTGGTGGGAAATGAGAGTTAAGTATGCCCGTCCAGACACCTCCATCTTGTCTCTCATTGGTTCTCCATATTCCTGTTCATCTTCCGCAGAAATTGCAAACTGGGCCAAACAGGAGGTTAAATTCACTGACTTTCCAAGTCGGGAGAGTGTTAGTAAAGCGTCTGGAATGTTGCACCCGAGTACCAGGGGACGAACACTGAGACATATTTGAACACGTCTCCCAATCACACGGTTGATCATACTCTGGGTTCCGCATGCGTGTTTTAGCTGAAGGAAAAATCCCTTAAACCTGGAGATTTGAGACCCGTGGAATGGGTACCATGCAATATGACTTCAAAGGGTCTTCATTTGCTCACTGAACCTCTCCAATCCTATCAGTGCTGCTTTTATGTCCCTGTACACACGCTTGATTGTCTTTCAGAGACATAGCAATCCATGGGTTTTAAGATACTTACTAGTCACGTACATACTTAGGTGTTTAATATGGGGTGTTGAGTCCATTTCGTTGAGCAAGGAGTAGCTCTTGTCTGTTACATATTTGGCTTAAGGAACTTTATCTGTGCTCATTTCAATCTCTGGTTTTATGCAGCACCCCAACTCACCTTTCCCCTTAAGCAAGCATAAGTTGGTTTTCTAAATTTGAGACCCTGTTCTGTTTTGTAATCCAGTTCCTGTGTAGCCAAGTTTACATTCCGTGTATTAGTGATATCTTATGATGTTTCTTTTTCTGTGTGACTTATTTCAGTTAGAATCATCATACCTGAATCCACTCATTATGCTGCTATGGGCCTGATGTCATAGATTTCATTGCTGAGTGATATTGCATTGTACGTAAGTACCACAACTTCTTTATCCATTTTTTACTTTCTGCGATATTGAACTTGTACCGTAAACGAGGTTCTTGTAAACAGAGCCGTCCCAAACTTTGGGGTGGCTGTGTCTTTTTGATTTTAATTTCCCTAATCTATAGGACCATAAGTGGAATTGACATAGGCTCTGTTGCTTTGTTTTTCAGATGTTTCAGGAAACACCATACACTTCTCCCTAGTGGCTGTTGGCAATTTACATCCTGCACATCAGCATAACAAGGCTCCCAGTTCTCCATGGCCTGTCCTGCCTTTCTGGATTTTACACTTTTTTCAGATGGCCCTTTTGACCGGGGGGAAGTGAGACTTCATTGTAGTGCAGATTTCTTTTGCAAGCTTGCTTGGTTGGCCAAAAAGGGTGTATGCGTTTTTTCCTGAATATATTCAGGAAAAAACGCATACGCACTTTTTGGCCAAGTGCATCATTGTCGACGTTCTGCCTCTTTTCCTATGCTTTAAATGCAATTCCAGTCTACCTCCTGAAATCGGTTTCCTGCAATTCTGTCCCGCTTTCAAGTCCTCTTGGCAGCCTTACTTCAGTATATTTTTGGACGATAGCTGTCATTTATAACTCTGCAGGTTTGTGAATTACAGTGCCCCTGAGCTCCTTTCTTCAACTCTCTTTCTTGTGAGCTGGCCGCAACACCGCAGGATTGCTTCAGGCCCTAATCTGGTTATGGCACGGCACGCTGAGCCTTTGGTTAATTCCTCTTCCTGGTGGGAAATGAGAGTTAAATTTTCCCGTCCAGACACCTCCAGCTAGTCTCTCATTGGTTCTCCCTATTCCTGTTCATCTTCCGCGGAAATTGCAAACTGGGCCAAACAGGAGGTTAAAGGCACTGACTCTCCAAGTTGGGAGAGAGTTAGTAATGCGTCTGGAATGTTGCACCCGAGTACCAGGGGACGAGAACTGAGACATATTGGAACACGTCTCCCGATCACACGGTTGATCATACTCTGGGTTCCACATGCATGTTTTAGCTGAAGGAAGAATCCCTTAAACCTGGAGAGTTGAGACCCGTGGAATGGGTACCATGCAATATGACTTCAAAGGGTCTTCATTTGCTCACCGAACCTCTCCAATCCTATCACTGCTGCGTTTATGCCCCTGTACACACGCTTGATTCTCTTTCAGAGACATAGCAATCCATAGGTTTTAAGATACTTACTAGTCAGGTACATTCTTAGGCGTTTAATATGGGGTGTTGAGTCCATTTCGTTGAGCAAGGAGTAGCTCTTCTCTATTCCATATTTGGCTTAAGGAACCTTATCTGTGCTCATTTCAATCTCTGGTTTTATGCATCACCCCAACTCACGTTTCCCCTTAAGCAAGCATAAGTTGGTTTTCTAAATTTGAGACCCTCTTCTGTTTTGTAATCCAGTTCCTGTGTAGCCAAGTTTACATTCCGTGTATTAGTGATATCTTATGTTACTTTTTCTGTGTGACTTATTTCAGTTAGAATCATCATACCTGAACCCACTCATTTTCTGCTACAGGCCTGTTGACATAGATTTCATTGCTGAGTGATATTGCGTTGTACGTAAGTACCACAACTTCTTTATCCATTTTGCGCTTTCTGCGATATTGAACTTGTCCTGTAAACGAGTTTCTTGTAAACAGAGCCGTCCCAAACTTTGGGGTGGCTGTGTCTTTTTGATTTTAATTTCCCTAAGCTATAGGACCATAAGTGTAATTGACCTCGGCTCTGTTGCTTTGTTTTTTAGATGTTTCAGGAAACACCATACACTTCTCCCAAGTCGCTGTTGGCAATTTACAACCTGCCCATCAGCATAACAAGGCTCCCAGTTCTCCATGGCCTGTCCTGCCTTTCTGGATTTTACACTTTTTTCAGATGGCCCTTTTGACCGGGGGGAAGTGAGACTTCATTGTAGTGCAGATTTCCTTTGCAAGCTTGCTTGGTTGGCCAAAAAGGGCGTATGCGTTTTTCCCTGAATATATTCAGGAAAAAATGCATACGCCCTTTTTGGCCAAGTGCATCATTGTCGACGTTTTGCCTCTTTTCCTATGCTTTAAATGCAATTTCAGTGTACCTCCTGAAATTGGTTTCCTGCAATTCTGCCCCGCTTTCAAGTCCTCTTGGCAGCCTTACTTCAGTATATTTTTGGACGATAGCTGTCATTTATAACTCTGGAGGTTTGTGAATTACAGTGCCCCTGAGCTCCTTTCTTCAACTCGCTTTCTTGTGAGCTGGCCGCAACACCGCAGGATTGCTTCAGGCCCTAATCTGGTTCCGGCACGGCACGCTGAGCCTTTGCTTAATTCCTCTTTCTGGTGGGAAATGAGAGTTAAATTTGCCCGTCCAGACACCTCCAGCTAGTCTCTCATTGGTTCTCCCTATTCCTGTTCATCTTCCGCAGAAATTGCAAACTGGCCCAAACAGGAGGTTAAGGGACTGACTCTTCAAGTCGGGAGAGTGTTAGTAAAGCATCTGGAATGTTGCACCCGAGTACCAGGGGACGAGAACTGAGACATATTGGAACACGTCTCCCGATCACACGGTTGATCATACTCTGGGTTCCACATGCATGCTTTAGCTGAAGGAAGAGTCCCTTAAACCTGGAGAGTTGAGACCCGTGGAATGGGTACCATGCAATATGACTTCAAAGGGTCTTCATTTGCTCACCGAACCTCTCCAATCCTATCACTGCTGCGTTTATGCCCCTGTACACACGTTTGATTCTCTTTTGGAGACATAGCAATCCATAGGTTTTAAGATGCTTACTAGTCAGGTACATTCATAGGCGTTTAATATGGGGTGTTGAGTCCATTTCGTTGAGCAAGGAGTAGCTCTTGTCTATTCCATATTTGGCTTAAGGAACTTTATCTGTGCACATTTCAATCTCTGGTTTTATGCAGCACCCCAACTCACCTTTCCCCTTAAGCAAGCATAAGTTGGTTTTCTAAATTTGAGACCCTGTTCTGTTTTGTAATCCAGTTCCTGTGTAGCCAAGTTTACATTCCGTGTATTAGTGATATCTTATGATGTTTCTTTTTCTGTGTGACTTATTTCAGATAGAATCATCATACCTGAATCCACTCATTTTCTGCTACAGGCCTGTTGACATAGATTTCATTGCTGAGTGATATTGCATTGTACGTAAGTACCACAACTTCTTTATCCATTTTGCGCTTTCTGCGATATTGAACTTGTACCGTAAAAGAGGTTCTTGTAAACAGAGCCGTCCCAAACTTTGGGGTGGCTGTGTCTTTTTGATTTTAATTTCCCTACGCTATAGGACCATAAGTGGAATTGACCTTGGCTCTGTTGCTTTGTTTTTTAGATGTTTCAGGAAACACCATACACTTCTCCCGAGTGCCTGTTGGCAATTTACAACCTGCCCATCAGCATAACAAGGCTCCCAGTTCTCCATGGCCTGTCCTGCCTTTCTGGATTTTACACTTTTTTCAGATGGCCCTTTTGACCGGGGGAAAGTGAGACTTCATTGTAGTGCAGATTTCCTGTGCAAGCTAGCTTGGTTGGCCAAAAAGGGCGTATGCGTTTTTTCCTGAATATATTCAGGAAAATACGCATACGCCCTTTTTGGCCAAGTGCATCATTGTGGACGTTCTACCTCTTTTCCTATGCTTTAAATGCAATTCCAGTCTCCCTCCTGATATCGGTTTCCTGCAATTCTGCCCCACGTTCAAGTCCTCTTGGCAGCCTTACTTCAGTATATTTTTGGACGATAGCTGTCATTTATAACTCTGCAGGTTTGTGAATTACAGTGCCCCTGAGCTCCTTTCTTCAACTCGCTTTCTTGTGAGCTGGCCGCAACACCGCAGGATTGCTTCAGGCCCTAATCTGGTTCCCCACGGCATGCTGAGACTTTGGTGAATTCCTCTTCCTGGTGGGAAATGAGAGTTAAGTTTGCCCGTCCAGACACCTCCAGGTAGTCTCTCATTGGTCCTCCCTATTCCTGTTCATGTTCCGCAGAAATTGCAAACTGGGCCAAAGAGGAGGTTAAAAGCACTGACTCTCCAAGTCGGGAGAGTGTTAGTAAAGCGTCTGGAATGTTGCACCCGAGTACCAGGGGAGGAGAACTGAGACATATTTGAACACGTCTCCCGATCACACGGTTGATCATACTCTGGGTTCCACATGCATGTTTTAGCTGAAGGAAGAATCCCTTAAACCTGGAGAGTTGAGACCCGTGGAATGGGTACCATGCAATATGACTTCAAAGGGTCTTCATTTGCTCACCGAACCTCTCCAATCCTATCACTGCTGCGTTTATGTCCCTGTACACACGCTTGATTGTCTTTCGGAGACATAGCAATCCATGGGTTTTAAGATACTTACTAGTCACGTACATACTTAGGTGTTTAATATGGGGTGTTGAGTCCATTTCGTGGAGCAAGGAGTAGCTCTTGTCTGTTACATATTTGGCTTAAGGAACTTTATCTGTGCTCATTTCAATCTCTGGTTTTATGCAGCACCCCAACTCACCTTTCCCCTTAAGCAAGCATAAGTTGGTTTTCTAAATTTGAGACCCTGTTCTGTTTTGTAATCCAGTTCCTGTGTAGCCAAGTTTACATTCCGTGTATTAGTGATATCTTATGATGTTTCTTTTTCTGTGTGACTTATTTCAGTTAGAATCATCATACCTGAATCCACTCATTATGCTGCTATGGGCCTGATGACATAGATGTCATTGCTGAGTGATATTGCATTGTACGTAAGTACCACAACTTCTTTATCCATTTTTTACGTTCTGCGATATTGAACTTGTACCGTAAAAGAGTTTCTTGTAAACAGAGCCATCCCAAACTTTGGGGTGGCTGTGTCTTTTTGATTTTAATTTCCCTAAGCTATAGGACCATAAGTGGAATTGACCTAGGCTCTGTTGCTTTGTTTTTTAGATGTTTCAGGAAACACCATACACTTCTCCCGAGTGGCTGTTGTCAATTTACAACCTGCCCATCAGCATAACAAGGCTCCCAGTTCTCCATGGCCTGTCCTGCCTTTCTGGATTTTACACTTTTTTCAGATGGCCCTTTTGACCGGGGGGAAGTGAGACTTCATTGTAGTGCAGATTTCCTTTGCAAGCTTGCTTGGTTGGCCAAAAAGGGCGTATGTGTTTTTTCCTGAATATATTCAGGAAAAAACGCATACGCCCTTTTTGGCCAAGTGCATCATTGTCGACGTTCTGCCTCTTTTCCTATGCTTTAAATGCAATTCCAGCCTCCCTCCTAATATCGGTTTCCTGCAATTCTGCCCCACGTTCAAGTCCTCTTGGCAGCCTTACTTCAGTATATTTTTGGACGATAGCTGTCATTTATAACTCTGGAAGTTTGTGAATTACCGTGCCCCTGAGCTCCTTTCTTCAACTCGCTTTCTTGTGAGCTGGCCGCAACACCGCAGGATTGCTTCAGGCCCTAATCTGGTTCCGGCACGGCACGCTGAGCCTTTGGTTAATTCCTCTTCCTGGTGGGAAATGAGAGTTAAATTTGCCCGTCCAGACACCTCCAGCTAGTCTCTCATTGGTTCTCCCTATTCCTGTTCATCTTCCGCAGAAATTGCAAACTGGGCCAAACAGGAGGTTAAAGGCACTGACTCTCCAAGTCGGGAGAGTGTTAGTAAAGTGTCTGGAATGTTGCACCCGAGTACCAGGGGACGAGAACTGAGATATATTGGCACACGTCTCCCGATCACACGGTTGATCATACTCTGGGTTCCACATGCATGTTTTAGCTGAAGGAAGAATCCCTTAAACCTGGAGAATTGAGACCCATGGAATGGGTACCATGCAACATGATTTCAAAGGGTCTTCGTTTGCTCACTGAACCTCTCCAATCCTATCACTGCTGCGTTTATGCCCCTGTACACATGCTTGATTCTCTTTCGGAGACATAGCAATGCATAGGTTTTAAGATACTTACTAGTCAGGTACATTCTTAGGCGTTTAATATGGGGTGTTGAGTCCATTTCGTTGAGCAAGGAGTAGCTCTTGTCTATTACATATTTGGCTTAAGGAACTTTATCTGTGCTCATTTCAATCTCTGGTTTTATGCAGCACCCCAACTCACCTTTCCCCTTAAGCAAGCATAAGTTGGGTTTCTAAATTTGAGACCCACTTCTGTTTTGTAATCCAGTTCCTGTGTAGCCAAGTTTACATTCCGTGTATTAGTGATATCTTATGGTGTTTCTTTTTCTGTGTGACTTATTTCAGTTAGAATCATCATACCTGAACCCACTCATTTTCTGCTACAGGCCTGTTGACATAGATTTCATTGCTGAGTGATATTGCATTGTACGTAAGTACCACAACTTCTTTATCCATTTTGCGCTTTCTGCGATATTGAACTTGTACCGTAAAAGAGGTTCTTGTAAACAGAGCCGTCCCAAACTTTGGGGTAGCTGTGTCTTTTTGATTTTAATTTCCCTACACTATAGGACCATAAGTGGAATTGACCTAGGCTCTGTTGCTTTGTTTTTTAGATGTTTCAGGAAACACCATACACTTCTCCCGAGTGCCTGTTGACAATTTACAACCTGCCCATCAGCATAACAAGGCTCCCAGTTCTCCATGGCTTGTCCTGCCTTTCTGGATTTTACACTTTTTTCAGATGGCCCTTTTGACCGGGGTAAAGTGAGACTTCATTGTAGTGCAGATTTCCTTTGCAAGCTAGCTTGGTTGGCCAAAAAGGGCGTATGCGTTTTTTCCTGAATATATTCAGGAAAAAACGCATACGCCCTTTTTGGCCAAGTGCATCATTGTGGACGTTCTGCCTCTTTTCCTATGCTTTAAATGCAATTCCAGTCTACCTCCTGAAATCGGTTTCCTGCAATTCTGCCCCGCTTTCAAGTCCTCTTGGCAGCCTTACTTCAGTATATTTTTGGACGATAGCTGTCATTTATAACTCTGCAGGTTTCTGAATTACAGTGCCCCTGAGCTCCTTTCTTCAACTCGCTTTCTTGTGAGCTGGCCGCAACACCGCAGGATTGCTTCAGGCCCTAATCTGGTTCCGGCACGGCACGCTGAGCCTTTGGTTAATTCCTCTTCCTGGTGGGAAATGAGAGTTAAATTTGCCCGTCCAGACACCTCCAGCTAGTCTCTCTTTGGTTCTCCCTATTCCTGTTCATCTTCCACAGAAATTGCAAACTGGGCCAAACAGGAGGTTAAAGGCACTGACTATCCAAGTCGGGAGAGTGTTAGTAAAGCGTCTGGAATGTTGCACCCGAGTACCAGGGGAGAAAACTGAGACATATTGGAACACGTCTCCCGATCACACGGTTGATCATACTCTGGGTTCCACATGCATGTTTTAGCTGAAGGAAGAATCCCTTAAACCTGGAGAGTTGAGACCCGTGGAATGGGTACCATGCAATATGATTTCAAAGGGTCTTCATTTGCTCACCGAACCTCTCCAATCCTATCACTGCTGCGTTTATGCCCCTGTACACACGCTTGATTCTCTTTCGGAGACATAGAAATCCATAGGTTTTAAGATACTTACTAGTCAGGTACATTCTTAGGCGTTTAATATGGGGTGTTGAGTCCATTTCGTTGATCAAGGAGTAGCTCTTGTCTATTACACATTTGGCTTAAGGAACTTTATCTGTGATCATTTCAATCTGTGTTTTTATGCACCACCCCAACTCACCTTTCCCCTTAAGCAAGCATAAGTTGGTTTTCTAAATTTGAGACCCTCTTCTGTTTTGTAATTAAGTTATTGTGTAGCCAAGTTTACATTCCGTGTATTAGTGATATCTTATGATGTTTCTTTTTCTGTGTGACTTATTTCACTTAGAATCATCATACCTGAATCCACTCATTATGCTGCTACGGGCCTGATGACATAGATGTCATTGCTGAGGGATATTGCATTGTACGTAAATACCACAACATCTTTATCCATTTTTCGCTTTCTGTGATATTGAACTTGTACTGTAAACGAGGTTCTTGTAAACAGAGCCATCCCAAACTTTGGGGTGGCTGTGTCTTTTTGATTTTAATTTCCCTAAGCTATAGGACCATAAGTGGAAGTGCCCTAGGCTCGGTTGCTTTGTTTTTTAGATGTTTCAGGAAACACCATACACTTCTCCCGAGTGGCTGTTGGCAATTTACATCCGGCCCATCAGCATAACAAGGCTCCCAGTTCTCCATGGCCTGTCCTGGCTTTCTGGATTTTACACTTTTTTCAGATGGCCCTTTTGACCGGGGGGAAGTGACACTTCATTGTAGTGCAGATTTCCTTTGCAAGCTTGCTTGGTTGGCCAAAAAGTGCGTATGCGTTTTTTCCTGAATATATTCAGGAAAGAACGCATACGCCCTTTTTGGCCAAGTGCATCATTATCGACGTTCTGCCTCTTTTCCTATGCTTTAAATGCAATTCCAGTCTACCTACTGAAATTGGTTTCCTGCAATTCTGCCCCGCTTTCAAGTCCTCTTGGCAGCCTTACTTCAGTATATTTTTGGACGATACCTGTCATTTATAACTCTGCAGGTTTGTGAATTACAGTGCCCCTGAGCTCTTTTCTTCAACTCGCTTTCTTGTGAGCTGGCCGCAACACCGCAGGATTGCTTCAGGCCCTAATCTGGTTCCGGCACGGCACGCTGAGCCTTTGGTTAATTCCTCTTCCTGGTGGGAAATGAGAGTTAAGTTTGCCCGTCCAGACACCTCCAGCTAGTCTCTCATTCGTTCTCCCTATTCCTGTTCATCTTCTGCAGAAATTGCAAACTGGGCCAAACAGGAAGTTAAAGGGACTGACTCTCCAAGTCGGGAGAGTGTTAGTAAAGTGTCTGGAATGTTGCACCCGAGTACCAGGGGATGAGAACTGAGATATATTGGCACACATCTTCCGATCACACGGTTGATCATACTCTGGGTTCCACATGCATGTTTTAGCTGAAGGAAGAATCCCTTAAACCTGAAGAGTTGAGACCCGTGGAATGGGTACCATGCAATATGACTTCAAAGGGTCTTCGTTTGCTCACCGAACCTCTCCAATCCTATCACTGCTGCGTTTATGCCCCTGTACACATGCTTGATTCTCTTTCGGAGACATAGCAATCCATAGGTTTTAAGATACTTACTAGTCAGGTACATTCTTAGTCTTTTAATATGGGGTGTTGAGTCCATTTCGTTGAGCAAGGAGTAGCTCTTGTCTATTACATATTTGGCTTAAGGAACTTTATCTGTGCTCATTTCAATCTCTGGTTTTATGCAGCACCCCAACTCACCTTTCCTCTTAAGCAAACATAAGTTGGTTTTCTAAATTTGAGACCTTGTTCTGTTTTGTAATTCAGTTCCTCTGTAGCCAAGTTTACATTCTGTGTATTAGTGATATCTTATGATGTTTCTTTTTCTGTGTGACTTATTTCAGTTAGAATCATCATACCTGAACCCACTCATTTTCTGCTACAGGCCTGTTGACATAGATTTCATTGCTGAGTGATATTGCATTGTACATAAGTACCACAACTTCTTTATCCATTTTTTGCTTTCTGCGATATTGAACTTGTACCGTAAACGAGGTTCTAGAAAACAGAGCTGTCCCAAACTTTGGGGTGGCTGTGTCTTTTTGATTTTAATTTCCCTAAGCTATAGGACCATAAGTGGAATTGACCTAGGCTCTGTTGCTTTGTTTTTTAGATGTTTCAGGAAACACCATACACTTCTCCCGAGTGGCTGTTGGCAATTTACATCCCGCTCATCAGCATAACAAGGCTCCCAGTTCTCCATGGCCTGTCCTGCCTTTCTGGATTTTACACATTTTTCAGATGGCCCTTTTGACCGGGGAGAAGTGAGACTTCATTGTAGTGCAGATTTCCTTTACAAGCTTGCTTGGTTGGCCAAAAAGGGCGTATGCGTTTTTTCCTGAATATATTCAGGAAAAAACGCATATGCACTTTTTGGCCAAGTGCATCATTGTGGACGTTCTGCCTCTTTTCCTATGCTTTAAATGGAATTCCAGTCTACCTCCCGATAGCAGTTTCCTGCAATTGTGACCCACTTTCAAGTCCTCTTGGCAGGCTTACTTCAGTATATTTTTGGACGATAGCTGTGATTTATAACTCTGCAGGTTTGTTAATTACAGTGCCCCTGAGCTCCTTTCTTCAACTCGCTTTCTTGTGAGCTGGCCGCAACACCGCAGGATTGCTTCTGGCACTAATCTGGTTCCGGCACGGCACGCTGAGCCTTTGGTTAATTCCTGTTCCTGGTGGGAAATGAGAGTTAAATTTGCCCGTCCAGGCACCTCCAGCTAGTCTCTCATTGGTCCTCCCTATTCCTGTTCATCTTCCGCAGAAATTGCAAACTGGGCCAAACAGGAGGTTAAAGGCACTGACTCTCCAAGTCGGGAGAGTGTTACTAAAGCGTCTGGAATGTTGCACCCGAGTACCAGGGGACGAGAACTGAGACATATTTGAACACGTCTCCTGATCACACGGTTGATCATACTCTGGGTTCCACATGCATGTTTCAGCTGAAGGAAGAATCCCTTAAACCTGGAGAGTTGAGACCCGTGGAATGGGTACCATGCAATATGACTTCAAAGGGTCTTCATTTGCTCACCGAACCTCTCCAATCCTATCACTGCTGCGTTTATGCCCCTCTACACACGCTTGATTCTCTTTTGGAGACATAGCAATCCATAGGTTTTAAGATACTTACTAGTCAGGTACATTCTTAGGCGTTTAAGATGGGGTGTTGAGTCCATTTCGTTGAGCAAGGAGTAGCTCTTGTCTATTCCATATTTGGCTTAAGGAACTTTATCTGTGCTCATTTCAATCTCTGGTTTTATGCAGCACCCCAACTCACCTTTCCCCTTAAGCAAGCATAAGTTGGTTTTCTAAATTTGAGACCCTGTTCTATTTTGTAATTCAGTTCCTGTGTAGCCAAGTTTACATTCCGTGTATTAGTGATATCTTATGATGTTTCTTTTTCTGTGTGACTTATTTCAGTTAGAATCATCATACCTGAACCCACTCAATATGCTCCTGCGGGCCTCATGACATAGATTTCATTGCTGAGTGATATTGCATTGTACGTAAGTACCACAACTTCTTTATCCATTTTTCGCTTTCTGCGATATTGAACTTGTACCATAAACGAGGTTCTTGTAAACAGAGCCATCCCAAACTTTGGGGTGGCTGTGTCTTTTTGATTTTAATTTCCCTAAGCTATAGGACCATAAGTGGAAGTACCCTAGGCTCTGTTGCTTTGTTTTTTAGATGTTTCAGGAATCACCATACACTTCTCCCGAGTGGCTCTTGGCAATGTACATCCCGCCCATCAGCATAACAAGGCTCCCAGTTCTCCATGGCCTGTCCTGCCTTTCTGGATTTTACACTTTTTTGAGATGGCCCTTTTGACCGGGGGGAAGTGAGACTTCATTGTAGTGCAGATTTCCTTTGCAAGCTTGCTTGGTTGGCCAAAATGTGTGTATGCATTTTTTCCTGAATATATTCAGGAAAAAACGCATACACACTTTTTGGGCAAGTGCATCATTGTCGACGTTCTGCCTCTTTTCCTATGCTTTATATGCAATTCCAGTCTACCTCCTGAAATCGGGTTCCTGCAATTCTGCCCCGCTTTCAAGTCCTCTTGGCAGCCTTACTTCAGTATATTTTTGGACGATAGCTGTCATTTATAACTCTGCAGCTTTGTGAATTACAGTGCCCCTGAGCTCCTTTCTTCAACTCGCTTACTTGTGAGCTGGGCGCAACACCGCAGGATTGCTTCAGGCCCTAATCTGGTTCCGGCATGGCACGCTGAGCCTTTGGTTAATTCCTCTTCCTGGTGGGAAATGAGAGTTAAATTTTCCCGTCCAGACACCTCCAGCTAGTCTCTCATTGGTTCTCCCTATTCCTGTTCATCTTCCGTGGAATTTGCAAACTGGGCCAAACAGGAGGTTAAAGGCACTGACTCTCCAAGTCGGGAGAGTGTTAGTAAAGTGTCTGGAATGTTGCACCCGAGTACCAGGGGATGAGAACTGAGATATATTGGCACACATCTTCGATCACACGGTTGATCATACTCTGGGTTCCACATGCATGTTTCAGCTGAAGGAAGAATCCCTTAAACCTGGAGAGTTGAGACCCGTGGAATGGGTACCATGCAATATGACTTCAAAGGGTCTTCGTTTGCTCACCAAACCTCTCCAATCCTATCACTGCTGCGTTTATGCCCCTGTACACATGCTTGATTCTCTTTTGGAGACATAGCCATCCATAGGTTTTAAGATACTTACTAGTCAAGTACATTCTTAGTCTTTTAATATGGGGTGTTGAGTCCATTTCGTTGAGCAAGGTGTAGTTCTTGTCTATTACATATTTGGCTTAAGGAACTTTATCTGTGCTCATTTCAATCTCTGGTTTTATGCAGCACCCCAACTCACCTTTCCTCTTAAGCAAGCATAAGTTGGTTTTCTAAATTGAGACCCTGTTCTGTTTTGTAATTCAGTTCCTCTGTAGCCAAGTTTACATTCTGTGTATTAGTGATATCTTATGATGTTTCTTTTTCTGTGTGACTTATTTCAGTTAGAATCATCATACCTGAACCCACTCATTTTCTGCTACAGGCCTGTTGACATAGATGTCATTGCTGAGTGATATTGCATTGTACATAAGTACCACAACTTCTTTATCCATTTTTTGCTTTCTGCGATATTGAACTTGTACCGTAAACGAGGTTCTATAAAACAGAGCCGTCCCAAACTTTGGGGTGGCTGTGTCTTTTTGATTTTAATTTCCCTAAGCTATAGGACCATAAGTGGAATTGACCTAGGCTCTGTTGCTTTGTTTTTTAGATGTTTCAGGAAACACCATACACTTCTCCCGAGTGGCTGTTGGCAATTTACATCCCGCCCATCAGCATAACAAGGCCTCCCAGTTCTCCATGGCCTGTCCTGCCTTTCTGGATTTTACACTTTTTTCAGATGGCCCTTTTGACCGGGGAGAAGTGAGACTTCATTGTAGTGCAGATTTCCTTTACAAGCTTGCTTGGTTGGCCAAAAAGGGCGTATGCGTTTTTTTCCTGAATATATTCAGGAAAAAACGCATATGCACTTTTTGGCCAAGTGCATCATTGTGGACGTTCTGCCTCTTTTCCTATGCTTTAAATGGAATTCCAGTCTACCTCCCGATAGCAGTTTCCTGCAATTGTGACCCACTTTCAAGTCCTCTTGGCAGGCTTACTTCAGTATATTTTTGGACGATAGCTGTGATTTATAACTCTGCAGGTTTGTTAATTACAGTGCCCCTGAGCTCCTTTCTTCAACTCGCTTTCTTGTGAGCTGGCCGCAACACCGCAGGATTGCTTCAGGCCCTAATCTGGTTCCGGCACGGCACGCTGAGCCTTTGGTTAATTCCTCTTCCTGGTGGGAAATGAGAGTTAAATTTGCCCGTCCAGGCACCTCCAGCTAGTCTCTCATTGGTCCTCCCTATTCCTGTTCATCTTCCGCAGAAATTGCAAACTGGGCCAAACAGGAGGTTAAAGGCACTGACTCTCCAAGTCGGGAGAGTGTTAGTAAAGCATCTGGAATGTTGCACCCGAGTACCAGGGGACGAGAACTGAGGACATATTTGAACACGTCTCCTGATCACACGGTTGATCATACTCTGGGTTCCACATGCATGTTTCAGCTGAAGGAAGAATCCCTTAAACCTGGAGAGTTGAGACCCGTGGAATGGGTACCATGCAATATGACTTCAAAGGGGTCTTCATTTGCTCACCGAACCCTCTCCAAATCCTATCACTGCTGCGTTTATGCCCCTCTACACACGCTTGATTCTCTTTTGGAGACATAGCAATCCATAGGTTTTAAGATACTTACTAGTCAGGTACATTCTTAGGCGTTTAAGATGGGGTGTTGAGTCCATTTCGTTTGAGCAAGGAGTAGCTCTTGTCTATTCCATATTTGGCTTAAGGAACTTTATCTGTGCTCATTTCAATCTCTGGTTTTATGCAGCACCCCAACTCACCTTTCCCCTTAAGCAAGCATAAGTTGGTTTTCTAAATTTGAGACCCTGTTCTGTTTTGTAATTCAGTTCCTGTGTAGCCAAGTTTACATTCCGTGTATTAGTGATATCTTATGATGTTTCTTTTCTCTGTGTGACTTATTTCAGTTAGAATCATCATACCTGAACCCACTCAATATGCTGCTACGGGCCTCATGACATAGATTTCATTGCTGAGTGATATTGCATTGTACGTAAGTACCACAACTTCTTTATCCATTTTTCGCTTTCTGTGATGTTGAACTTGTACCATAAAATGAGGTTCTTGTAAACAGAGCCGTCCCAAATTTTTGGGTGGCTGTGTCTTTTTGATTTTAATTTCCCTAAGCTATAGGGACCATAAGTGGGAAGTGCCCTAGGCTCTGTTGCTTTGTTTTTTTAGATGTTTCAGGAAACACCATACACTTCTCCCTAGTGGCTGTTGGCAATTTTCATCCGGCCCATCAGCATAACAAGGCTCCCAGTTCTCCATGGCCTGTCCTGCCTTTCTGGATTTTACACTTTTTTCAGATGGCCCTTTTGACCGGGGGGAAGTGAGAATTCATTGCCGTGCAGATTTCCTTTGCAAGCTTGCTTGGTTGGCCAAAAAGTGCGTATGCGATTTTCCTGAATATATTCAGGAAAAAACGCATACGCCCTTTTTGGCCAAGTGCATCATTGTCGACGTTCTGCCTCTTTTCCTATGCTTTAAATGCAATTCCAGTCTACCTCCTGAAACCGGTTTCCTGCAATTCTGCCCCGCTTTCAAGTCCTCTTGGCAGCCTTACTTCAGTATATTTTTGGACGATAGCTGTGATTTATAACTCTGCAGGTTTGTTAATTACAGTGCCCCTGAGCTCCTTTCTTCAACTCGCTTTCTTGTGAGCTGGCCGCAACACCGCAGGATTGCTTCAGGCCCTAATCTGGTTCCGGCACGGCACGCTGAGCCTTTGGTTAATTCCTCTTCCTGGTGGGAAATGAGAGTTAAATTTGCCCGTCCAGGCACCTCCAGCTAGTCTCTCATTGGTCCTCCCTATTCCTGTTCATCTTCCGCAGAAATTGCAAACTGGGCCAAACAGGAGGTGAAAGGCACTGACTCTCCAAGTCGGGAGAGTGTTACTAAAGCGTCTGGAATGTTGCACCCGAGTACCAGGGGACGAGAACTGAGACATATTTGAACACGTCTCCTGATCACACGGTTGATCATACTCTGGGTTCCACATGCATGTTTCAGCTGAAGGAAGAATCCCTTAAACCTGGAGAGTTGAGACCCGTGGAATGGGTACCATGCAATATGACTTCAAAGGGTCTTCATTTGCTCACCGAACCTCTCCAATCCTATCACTGCTGCGTTTATGCCCCTCTACACACGCTTGATTCTCTTTTGGAGACATAGCAATCCATAGGTTTTAAGATACTTACTAGTCAGGTACATTCTTAGGCGTTTAAGATGGGGTGTTGAGTCCATTTCGTTGAGCAAGGAGTAGCTCTTGTCTATTCCATATTTGGCTTAAGGAACTTTATCTGTGCTCATTTCAATCTCTGGTTTTATGCAGCACCCCAACCCACCTTTCCCCTTAAGCAAGCATAAGTTGGTTTTCTAAATTTGAGACCCTGTTCTGTTTTGTAATTCAGTTCCTGTGTAGCCAAGTTTACATTCCGTGTATTAGTGATATCTTATGATGTTTCTTTTTCTGTGTGACTTATTTCAGTTAGAATCATCATACCTGAACCCACTCAATATGCTGCTACGGGCCTCATGACATAGATTTCATTGCTGAGTGATATTGCATTGTACGTAAGTACCACAACTTCTTTATCCATTTTTCGCTTTCTGTGATGTTGAACTTGTACCGTAAACGAGGTTCTTGTAAACAGAGCCGTCCCAAATTTTTGGGTGGCTGTGTCTTTTTGATTTTAATTTCCCTAAGCTATAGGACCATAAGTGGAAGTGCCCTAGGCTCTGTTGCTTTGTTTTTTAGATGTTTCAGGAAACACCATACACTTCTCCCGAGTGGCTGTTGGCAATTTACATCCGGCCCATCAGCATAACAAGGCTCCCAGTTCTCCATGGCCTGTCCTGCTTTTCTGGATTTTACACTTTTTTCAGATGGCCCTTTTGACCGGGGGGAAGTGAGACTTCATTGTAGTGCAGATTTCCTTTGCAAGCTTGCTTGGTTGGCCAAAAAGTGCGTATGCGATTTTCCTGAATATATTCAGGAAAAAACGCATACGCCCTTTTTGGCCAAGTGCATCATTGTCGACGTTCTGCCTCTTTTCCTATGCTTTAAATGCAATTCCAGTCTACCTCCTGAAACCGGTTTCCTGCAATTCTGCCCGGCTTTCAAGTCCTCTTGGCAGCCTTACTTCAGTATATTTTTGGACGATAGCTGTCATTTATAACTCTGCAGGTTTGTGAATTACAGTGCCCCTGAGCTCCTTTCTTCAACTCGCTTTCTTGTGAGCTGGCCGCAACACCGCAGGATTGCTTCAGGCCCTAATCTGGTTCCGGCACGGCACGCTGAGCCTTTGGTTAATTCCTCTTCCTGGTGGGAAATGAGAGTTAAATTTGCCTGTCCAGACACCTCCAGCTAATCTCTCATTGGTCCACCCTATTCCTGTTCATCTTCCGCAGAAATTGCAAACTGGGCCAAACAGGAGGTTAAAGGCACTGACTCTCCAATTCGGGAGAGTGTTAGTAAAGCGTCTGGAATGTTGCACCCGAATACCAGGGAACGAGAACTGAGACATATTTCAACACGTCTCCCGATCACATGGTTGATCATACTCTGGGTTCCACATGCCTGTTTTAGCTGAAGGAAGAATCCCTTAAACCTGGAGAGTTGAGACCCGTGGAATGGGTACCATGCAATATGACTTCAAAGGGTCTTCATTTGCTCACCGAACCTCTCCAATCCTATCACTGCTGCGTTTATGCCCCTGTACACACGCTGGATTCTCTTTCGGAGACATAGCAATCCATAGGTTTTAAGATACTTACTAGTCAGGTACATTCTTAGGCGTTTAATATGGGGTGTTGAGTCCATTTCGTTGAGCAAGGAGTAGCTCTTGTCTATTACATATTTGGCTTAAGGAACTTTATCTGTGCTCATTTCAATCTCTGGTTTTATGCAGCACCCAACTCACCTTTCCCCTTAAGCAAGCATAAGTTGGTTTTCTAAATTTGACACCCTGTTCTGTTTTGTAATCCAGTTCCTGTGTAGCCATGTTTACATTCCGTGTATTTGTGATATCTTATGATGTTTATTTTTCTGTGTGACTTATTTCAGTTAGAATCATCATACCTGAATCCACTCATTATGCTACTACGGGCCTCATGACATAGATTTAATTGCTGAGTGATATTGCATTGTACGTAAGTACCACAACTTCTTTATCCATTTTTCACTTTCTGCGATATTGAACTTGTACCCTAAATGAGGTTCTTGTAAACAGAGCCGTCCCAAACTTTGGGTTGGCTGTGTCTTTTTGATTTTAATTTCCCTAAGGTCTAGGACCATAAGTGGAAGTGCCCTAGGCTGTGTTGCTTTGTTTTTTATATGTTTCAGGAAACACCATACACTTCTCCCGAGGGGCTGTTGGCAATTTACATCCCACCCATCAGCATAACAGGGCTCCCAGTTCTCCATGGACTGTCCTGCCTTTCTGGATTTTACACTTTATTCAGATGGCCCTTTTGACCAGGGGGAAGGGAGACTTCATTGTAGTGCAGATTTCCTTTGCAAGCTTGCTTGGTTGGCCAAAAAGTGCGTATGCGTTTTGTCCTGAATATATTCAGGAAAAAATTCATACGCCCTTTTTGGCCAAGTGCATCATTGTCGACGTTCTGCCTCTTTTCCTATGCTTTAAATGCAATTCCAGTCCACCTCCTGAAACCGGTTTCCTGCAATTCTGCCCCGCTTTCAAGTCCTCTTGGCAGCCTTACTTCAGTATATTTTTGGACGATTGCTGTCATTTATAACTCTGCAGGTTTGTGAATTACAGTGCCCCTGAGCTCCTTTCTTCAACTCGCTTTCTTGTGAGCTGGCCGCAACACCGCAGGATTGCTTCAGGCCGTAATCTTGTTCTGGAACAGCATGCTGAGCCTTTGGTTAATTCCTCTTCCTGGTGGGAAATGAGAGTTAAATTTGCCTGTCCAGACACCTCCAGCTAGTCTCTCATTGGTTCTCCCTATTCCTGTTCATCTTCCGCAGAAATTGCAAACTTGGCCAAACAGGAGGTTAAAGGCACTGACTCTCCAAGTCGGGAGAGTGTTAGTAAAGCGTCTGGAATGTTGCACCCGAGTACCACTGTACGAGAACTGAGACATATTGGAACACGTCTCCCGATCACATGGTTGATCATACTCTGGATTCCACATGCATGATTTAGCTGAAGGAAGAATCCCTTAAACCTGGAGAGTTGAGACCCGTGGAATGGGTACCATGCAATATGACTTCAAAGGGTCTTCATTTGCTCACCGAACCTCTCCAATCCTATCACTGCTGCGTTTATGTCCCTGTACACATGCTTGATTCTCTTTCGGAGACAGAGCGATCCATAGGTTTTAAGATACTTACTAGTCAGGTACATACTTAGGCGTTTAATATGGGGGTGTTGAGTCCATTTCATTGAGCAAGGAGTAGCTCTTGTCTATTCCATATTTGGCTTAAGGAACTTTATCTGTGCTCATTTCAATCTCTGGTTTTATGCAGCACCCCAACTCACCTTTCCCCTTAAGCAAGCATAAGTTGATTTTCTAAATTTGAGACCCTGTTCTCTTTTGTAATCCAGTTCCTGTGTAGCCAAGTTTACATTCCGTGTATTAGTGATATCTTATGATGTTTCTTTTTCTGTGTGACATATTTCAGTTAGAATCATCATACCTGAATCCACTCATTATGCTGCTACGGGCCTGATGACATAGATTTCATTGCTGAGTGATATTGCATTGTACGTAAGTACCACAACTTCTTTATCCATTTTTCACTTTCTGCGATATTCAACTAGTCCCTTAAACGAGTTTCTTGTAAACAGAGCCGTCCCAAACTTTGGGGTGGCTGTGTCTTTTTGATTTTAATTTCCCTAAGCTATAGGACCATAAGTGGAAGTGCCCTAGGCTGTGTTGGTTTGTTTTTTAGATGATTCAGGAAACACCATACACTTCTCCCGAGTGGCTGTTGGAAATTTACATGCCGCCCATCAGCATAACAAGGCTCCCAGTTCTCCATGGCCTGTCCTGCCTTTCTGGATTTTACACTTTTTCCAGATGGCCCTTTTGACCGGGGGAAAGTAAGACTTCATTGTAGTGCAGATTTCCTTTGCAAGCTTGCTTGGTTGGCCAGAAAGTGCGTATGCGTTTTGTCCTGAATATATTCAGGAAAAAACGCATACGCCCTTTTTGGCCAAGTGCATCATTGTCGACGTTCTGCCTCTTTTCCTATGCTTTAAATGCAATTCCAGTCTACCTCCTGAAATTGGTTTCCTGCAATTCTGCCCCGCTTTCAAGTCCTCTTGGCAGGCTTACTTCAGTATATTTTTGGACGATAGCTGTCATTTATAACTCTGCAGGTTTGTGAATTACAGTGCCCCCTGAGCTCCTTTCTTCAACTCGCTTTCTTGTGAGCTGGCCGCAACACCACAGGATTGCTTCAGGCCCTAATCTGGTTCCGTCACGGCACGCTGAGTCTTTGGTTAATTCCTCTTCCTGGTGGGAAATGAGAGTTAAATTTGCCCGTCCAGACACCTCCAGCTGGTCTCTCATTGGTTCTCCCTATTCCTGTTCATCTTCCGCAGAAATTGCAAACTGGGCCAAACAGGAGGTTAAAGGCACTGACTCTCCAAGTCGGGAGAGTGTTAGTAAAGCGTCTGGAATGTTGCACACGAGAACCAGGGTTTGAAAAACTGAGACATATTTGAACACGTCTACCGATCACACGGTTGATCATACTCTGGGTTCCACAAGCATGTTTTAGCTGAAGGAAGAATCCCTTAACCCTGGAGAGTTGAGACCCCTGGAATGGGTACCATGCAATATGACTTCAAAGGGTCTTCATTTGCTCACCGAACCTCTCCAATCCTATCACTGCTGCGTTTATGCCCCTGTACACACGCTTGATTCTCTTTTGGAGGACATAGCAATCCATAGGTTTTAACATACTTACAAGTCAGGTACATTCTTAGTCGTTTATTATGGGGTGTTTCAGCCCATTTCTTTGAGCAAGGAGTAACTCTTGTCTGTTACATGTTTGGCTTAAGGAACTTTATCTGTGCTCATTTCAATCTCTGGTTTATGCAGCACCCCAACTCACCTTTCCCCTTAAGCAAGCATAAGTTGTTTTCTAAATTTGAGACCCTGTTCTGTTTTGTAATCCAGTTCCTGTGTAGCCAAGTTTACATTCCGTGTATTAGTGATATCTTATGATGTTTCTTTTTCTGTGTGACTTATTTCAGTTAGAATCATCATACCTGAATCCACTCTATGCTGCTACGGGCCTGATGACATAGATTTCATTTGCTCAGTGATATTGCATTGTACGTAAGTACCACAACTTCTTTATCCATTTTTTCACTTTCTGCGATATTGAAACTTGTACCGTAAACGAGGTTCTTGTAAACAGAGCCGTCCCAAACTTTGGGGTGGCTGTGTCTTTTTGATTTTAATTTCCCTAAGCTATAGGACCATAAGTGGAGAAGTGCCCTAGGCTCTGTTCCTCTGTTTTTTAGATGTTTCAGGAAACACCATACACTTCTAACCAGTGGCTGTTGGCAATTTACATCCCGCCCATCAGCATAACAAGGCTCCCAGTTCTCCATGGCCTGTCCTGCCTTTCTGGATTTTACACTTTTTTCAGATGGCCCTTTTGACCGGGGGGAAGTGAGACTTCATTGTAGTGCAGATTTCCTTTGCAGGCTTGCTTGGTTGGCCAAAAAGTGCGTATGCGTTTTTTCCTGAATATATTCAGGAAAAAACGCATACGCCCTTTTTGGCCAAGTGCATCATTGTGGACGTTCTGCCTCTTTTCCTATGCTTTAAATGCAATTCCAGTGTACCTCCTGAAATTGGATTCCTGCAATTCTGCCCCGCTTTCAAGTCCTCTTGGCAGCCTTACTTCAGTATATTTTTGGACGATAGCTGTCATTTATAACTCTGCAGGTTTGTGAATTACAGTGCCCCTGAGCTCCTTTCTTCAACTCGCTTTCTTGTGAGCTGGCCGCAACACCACAGGATTGCTTCAGGCCCTAATCTGGTTCCGGCATGGCACGCTGAGCCTTTGGTTAATTCCTCTTCCTGGTGGGAAATGAGAGTTAAATTTGCCCGTCCAGACACCTCCAGCTAGTCTCTCATGGGTTCTCCCTATTCCTGTTCATCTTCCGCAGAAATTGCAAACTGGGCCAAACAGGAGGTTAAAGGCACTGACTCTCCAAGTCGGGAGAGTGTTAGTAAAGCGTTTGGAATGTTGCACACGAGTACCAGGGGTTGAAAACTGAGACATATTTGAACACGTCTCCCGATTACACGGTTGATCATACTCTGGGTTCCACATGCATGTTTTAGCTGAAGGAAGAATACCTTAAACCTGGAGAGTTGAGACCCGTGGAATGGGTACCATGCAATATGACTTCAAAGGGTCTTCATTTGCTCACCGAACATCTCCAATCCTATCACTGCTGCGTTTATGCCCCTGTACACACGCTTGATTCTCTTTCGGAGACATAGCAATCCATAGGTTTTAAGATACTTACAAGTCAGCTACATTTTTAGTCGTTTATTATGGGGTGTTGAGCCCATTTCTTTGAGCAAGGAGTAAGTCTTGTCTATTACATGTTTGGCTTAAGGAACTTTATCTGTGCTCATTTCAATCTCTGGTTTTATGCAGCACCCCAACTCACCTTTCCCCTTAAGCAAGCATAAGTTGTTTTCTAAATTTGAGACCCTGTTCTGCTTTGTAATCCAGTTCCTGTGTAGCCAAGTTTACATTCCGTGTATTAGTGATATCTTATGATGTTTCTTTTTCTGTGTGACTTATTTCAGTTAGAATCATCATACCTGAATCCACTCATTATGCTGCTATGGGCCTGATGACATAGATTTCATTGCTGTGTGATATTGCATTGTACATAAGTACCACAACTTCTTTATCCATTTTTCACTTTCTGCGATATTGAACTTGTACCGTAAATGACGTTATTGTAGACAGAGCTATCCCAAACTTTAGGGTGGCTGTGTCTTTTTGATTTTAATTTCCCTAAGCTATAGGACCATAAGTGGAAGTGCCTTATGCTCTGTTGCTTTGTTTTTTAGATGTTTCAGGAAACAGCATACACTTCTCCCCAGTGGCTGTTGGCAATTTACATCCGGCCCATCAGCATAACAAGTCTCCCAGTTCTCTATGGCCTGTCCTGCCTTTCTGGATTTTACACTTTTTTCAGATTGCCCTTTTGACCGGGGGAAAGTGAGATTTCATTGTAGTGCAGATTTCCTTTTCAAGCTTGCTTGGTTGGCCAAAAAGTGCGTAGACGTTTTTTCCTGAATGCATTCAGGAAAAAACGCATACGCCCTTTTTTGCCAAGTGTATCATTGTCGACGTTCTGCCTCTTTTCCTATGCTTTAAATGCAATTCTAATCTACCTCCTGAAATCGGTTTCCTGCAATTCTGCCCTGCTTTCAAGTACTCTTGGCAGGCTTACTTCAGTATATTTTTGGACGATAGCTGTCATTTATAACTCTGCAGGTTTGTGAATTACAGTGCCCCTGAGCTCCTTTTTTCAACTCGCTTTCTTGTGAGATGGCCGCAACACCGCAGGATTGCTTCAGGCCCTAATCTGGTTCCGGCACGGCACACTGAGCCTTTGTTTAATTCCTCTTCCTGGTGGGAAATGAGAGTTAAATTTGCCCGTCCAGACACCTCCAGCTGGTCTCTCATTGGTTCTCCCTATTCCTGTTCATCTTCCGCAGAAATTGCAAACTGGGCCAAACAGGAGGTTAAAGGCACTGACTCTCCAAGTCGGGAGAGTGTTAGTAAAGCGTCTGGAATGTTGCACACGAGAACCAGGGTTTGAAAACTGAGACATATTTGAACACGTCTCCCGATCACACGGTTGATCATACTCTGGGTTCCACGTGCATGTTTTAGCTGAAGGAAGAATCCCTTAAACCTGGAGAGTTGAGACCCGTGGAATGGGTACCATGCAATATGACATCAAAGGGTCTTCATTTGCTCACCGAACCTCTCCAATCCTATCACTGCTGCGTTTATGTCCCTGCACACATGCTTGATTCTCTTTCGGAGACATAGCAATCCATAGGTTTTAAGATACTTACTTGTCAGGTACATTCTTAGGTGTTTAATATGGGGTGTTCAGTCCATTTCGTTGAGCAAGGAGTAGCTCTTGTCTATTACATATTTGGCTTAAGGAACTTTATCTGTGCTCATTTCAATCTGTGGTTTTATGCAGCACCCCAACTCACCTTTCCCCTTAAGCAAGCATAAGTTGGTTTTCTAAATTTGAGACCCTCTTCGTCTTTGTAAACCAGTTCCTGTGTAGCCAAGTTTACATTCCGTGTATTAGTGATATCTTATGATGTTTCTTTTTCTGTGTGACTTATTTCAGTTAGAATCATCATACCTGAATCCACTCATTATGCTGCTATTGGCCTGATGACATAGATTTAATTGCTGGGTGATATTGCATTGTACATAAGTACCACAACTTCTTTATCCATTTTCCACTTTCTGCGATATTGAACTTGTACCATAAATGCGGTTCTTGTAAACAGAGCCGTCCCAAACTTTGGGGTGGCTGTGTCTTTTTGATTTTAATTTCCCTAAGCTATAGTACCATAAGTGGAAGTGCCCTAGGCTCTGTTGCTTTGTTTTTTAGATGTTTCAGGAAACACCATACACTTCTCCCGAGTGGCTGTTGGCAATTTACATCCTGCCCATCAGCATAACAAGGCTCTCAGTTCTCCATGGCCTGTCCTGCCTTTCTGGATTTTACACTTTTTTCAGATGGCCCTTTTGACTGGTGGGAAGTGAGACTTCATTGTAGTGCAGATTTCCTTTGCAAGCTTGCTTGGTTGGCCAAAAAGGGCGTATGCGCTTTTTCCTGAATATATTCAGGAAAAAACGGATACGCCCATTTTGGCCAAGTGCATCATTGTCGACGTTCTGCCTCTTTTCCTATGCTTTAAATGCAATTCCAGTCTACCTCCTGAAATCGGTTTCCTGCAATTCTGCCCCGCTTTCAAGTCCTCGTGGCAGCCTTACTTCAGTATATTTTTGAACGATAGCTGTCCTTTATAACTCTGCAGGTTTGTGAATTACAGTGCCCCTGAGCTCCTTTCTTCAACTCGCTTTCTTGTGAGCTGGCTGCAACACCGCAGGATTGCTTCAGGCCCTAATCTGGTTCCGGCACGGCCCGCTGAGCCTTTGGTAAATTCCTCTAACTGGTGGGAAATGAGAGTTAAATTTGCCCGTCCAGACACCTCCAGCTAGTCTCTAACTGGTTCTCCCTGTTCCTGTTCATCTTCCACAGAAATTGCAAACTGGGCCAATCAAGAGGTTTAAGGCACTGAGTCTCCAAGTTGGGAGAGTGTTAGTAAAGCATCTGGAATGTTGCACCCGAGTACCAGGGGATGAGAACTGAGATATATTGGCACACATCTTCGATCACACGGTTGATCATACTCTGGGTTCCACATGCATGTTTTAGCTGAAGGAAGAATCCCTTAAACCTGGAGAGTTGAGACCCGTGGAATGGGTACCATGCAATATGACTTCAAAGGGTCTTCGTTTGCTCACCAAACCTCTCCAATCCTATCACTGCTGCGTTTATGCCCCTGTACACATGCTTGATTCTCTTTTGGAGACATAGCCATCCATAGGTTTTAAGATACTTACTAGTCAAGTACATTCTTAGTCTTTTAATATGGGGTGTTGAGTCCATTTCGTTGAGCAAGGTGTAGCTCTTGTCTATTACATATTTGGCTTAAGGAACTTTATCTGTGCTCATTTCAATCTCTGGTTTTATGCAGCACCCCAACTCACCTTTCCTCTTAAGCAAGCATAAGTTGGTTTTCTAAATTTGAGACCCTGTTCTGTTTTGTAATTCAGTTCCTCTGTAGCCAAGTTTACATTCTGTGTATTAGTGATATCTTATGATGTTTCTTTTTCTGTGTGACTTATTTCAGTTAGAATCATCATACCTGAACCCACTCATTTTCTGCTACAGGCCTGTTGACATAGATTTCATTGCTGAGTGATATTGCATTGTACGTAAGTACCACAACTTCTTTATCCATTTTTTGCTTTCTGCGATATTGAACTTGTACCGTAAATGAGGTTCTAGAAAACAGAGCCGTCCCAAACTTTGGGGTGGCTGTGTCTTTTTGATTTTAATTTCCCTAAGCTATAGGACCATAAGTGGAATTGACCTAGGCTCTGTTGCTTTGTTTTTTAGATGTTTCAGGAAACACCATACACTTCTCCCGAGTGGCTGTTGGCAATTTACATCCCGCCCATCAGCATAACAAGGCTCCCAGTTCTCCATGGCCTGTCCTGCCTTTCTGGATTTTACACTTTTTTCAGATGGCCCTTTTGACCGGGGAGAAGTGAGACTTCATTGTAGTGCAGATTTCCTTTGCAAGCTTGCTTGGTTGGCCAAAAAGTGCGTATGCGTTTTTTCCTGAATATATTCAGGAAAAAACGCATATGCACTTTTTGGCCAAGTGCATCATTGTGGACGTTCTGCCTCTTTTCCTATGCTTTAAATGGAATTCCAGTCTACCTCCCGATAGCAGTTTCCTGCAATTCTGCCCCACTTTCAAGTCCTCTTGGCAGGCTTACTTCAGTATATTTTTGGACGATAGCTGTCATTTATATCTCTGCAGGTTTGTTAATTACAGTGCCCCTGAGCTCCTTTCTTCAACTCGCTTTCTTGTGAGCTGGCCACAACACCGCAGGATTGCTTCAGGCCCTAATCTGGTTCCGGCACGGCACGCTGAGCCTTTGGTTAATTCCTCTTCCTGGTGGGAATTGAGAGTTAAATTTGCCCGTCCAGGCACCTCCAGCTAGTCTCTCATTGGTCCTCCCTATTCCTGTTCATCTTCCACAGAAATTGCAAACTGGGCCAAACAGGAGGTTAAAGGCACTGACTCTCCAAGTCGGGAGAGTGTTAGTAAAGCGTCTGGAATGTTGGACCCGAGTACCAGGGGACGAGAACTGAGACATATTTGAACACGTCTCCTGATCACACGGTTGATCATACTCTGGGTTCCACATGCATGTTTCAGCTGAAGGAAGAATCCCTTAAACCTGGAGAGTTGAGACCCGTGGAATGGGTACCATGCAATATGACTTCAAAGGGTCTTCATTTGCTCACCGAACCTCTCCAATCCTATCACTGCTGCGTTTATGCCCCTCTACACATGCTTGATTCTCTTTTGGAGACATAGCAATCCATAGGTTTTAAGATACTTACTAGTCAGGTACATTCTTAGGCGTTTAAGATGGGGTGTTGAGTCCATTTTGTTGAGCAAGGAGTAGCTCTTGTCTATTCCATATTTGGCTTAAGGAACTTTATCTGTGCTCATTTCAATCTCTGGTTTTATGCAGCACCCCAACTCACCTTTCCCCTTAAGCAAGCATAAGTTGGTTTTCTAAATTTGAGACCCTGTTCTGTTTTGTAATTCAGTTCCTGTGTAGCCAAGTTTACATTCCGTGTATTAGTGATATCTTATGATGTTTCTTTTTCTGTGTGACTTATTTCAGTTAGAATCATCATACCTGAATCCACTCATTATGCTGCTACGGGCCTGATGACATAGATGTCATTGCTGAGGGATATTGCATTGTACGTAAATACCACAACATCTTTATCCATTTTTCACTTTCTGTGATGTTGAACTTGTACCGTAAACGAGGTTCTTGTAAACAGAGCCATCCCAAATTTTTGGGTGGCTGTGTCTTTTTGATTTTAATTTCCCTAAGCTATAGGACCATAAGTGGAAGTGCCCTAGGCTCTGTTGCTTTGTTTTTTAGATGTTTCAGGAAACACCATACACTTCTCCCGAGTGGCTGTTGGCAATTTACATCCGGCCCATCAGCATAATAAGGCTCCCAGTTCTCCATGGCCTGTCCTGCCTTTCTGGATTTTACACTTTTTTCAGATGGCCCTTTTGACCGGGGGGAAGTGAGACTTCATTGTAGTGCAGATTTCCTTTGCAAGCTTGCTTGGTTGGCCAAAAAGTGCGTATGCGATTTTCCTGAATATATTCAGGAAAAAACGCATACGCCCTTTTTGGCCAAGTGCATCATTGTCGACGTTCTGCCTCTTTTCCTATGCTTTAAATGCAATTCCAGTCTACCTCCTGAAACCGGTTTCCTGCAATTCTGCCCCGCTTTCAAGTCCTCTTGGCAGCCTTACTTCAGTATATTTTTGGACGATAGCTGTCATTTATAACTCTGCAGGTTTGTGAATTACAGTGCCCCTGAGCTCCTTTCTTCAACTCGCTTTCTTGTGAGCTGGCCGCAACACCGCAGGATTGCTTCAGGCCCTAATCTGGTTCCGGCACGGCACGCTGAGCCTTTGGTTAATTCCTCTTCCTGGTGGGAAATGAGAGTTAAATTTGCCTGTCCAGACACCTCCAGCTAATCTCTCATTGGTCCACCCTATTCCTGTTCATCTTCCGCAGAAATTGCAAACTGGGCCAAACAGGAGGTTAAAGGCACTGACTCTCCAAGTCGGGAGAGTGTTAGTAAAGCGTCTGGAATGTTGCACCCGAGTACCAGGGGACGAGAACTGAGACATATTGGAACACGTCTCCCGATCACATGGTTGATCATACTCTGGGTTCCACATGCCTGTTTTAGCTGAAGGAAGAATCCCTTAAACCTGGAGAGTTGAGACCCGTGGAATGGGTACCATGCAATATGACTTCAAAGGGTCTTCATTTGCTCACCGAACCTCTCGAATCCTATCACTGCTGCGTTTATGCCCCTGTACACACGCTGGATTCTCTTTCGGAGACATAGCAATCCATAGGTTTTAAGATACTTACTAGTCAGGTACATTCTTAGGCGTTTAATATGGGGTGTTGAGTCCATCTCGTTGAGCAAGGAGTAGCTCTTGTCTATTCCATATTTGGCTTAAGGAACTTTATCTGTGCTCATTTCAATCTCTGGTTTTATGCAGCACCCCAACTCACCTTTCCCCTTAAGAAAGCATAAGTTGGTTTTCTAAATTTGAGACCCTGTTCTGTTTTGTAATCCAGTTCTGTGTAGCCAAGTTTACATTCCGTGTATTAGTGATATCTTATGATGTTTCTTTTTCTGTGTGACTTATTTCAGTTAGAATCATCATACCTGAATCCACTCATTATGCTTCTACAGGCCTGATGACACAGATGTCAATGCTGAATGATATTGCAATGTACATAAGTACCACAAATTCTTTATCCAGTGTTCACTTTCTGCGATATTGAACTTGTACCGTAAACGAGGTTCTTGTAAACAGAGCCATCCCAAATTTTTGGGTGGCTGTGTCTTTTTGATTTTAATTTCCCTAAGCTATAGGTCCATAAGTGGAAGTGCCCTAGTCTCTGTTGCTTTGTTTTTTAGATGTTTCAGGAAACACCATACACTTCTCCCGAGTGGCTGTTGGCAATTTACATCCCGCCCATCAGCATAACAAGGCTCCCAGTTCTCCATGGCCTGTCCTGTCTTTCTGGATTTTACACTTTTTTCAGATGGCCCTTTGGACCAGGGGGAAGTGAGACTTCATTGTAGTGCAGATTTCGTTTGCAAGCTTGCTTGGTTGGCCAAAAAGGACGTATGCGTTTTTTCCTGAATATATTCAGGAAAAAACGCATACGTCCTTTTTGGCCAAGTGCATCATTGTCGACGTTCTGCCTCTTTTCCTATGCTTTAAATGCAATTGCAGTGTACCTCCTGAAATCGGTTTCCTGCAATTCTGCCCCGCTTTCAAGTCCTCTTGGCAGCCTTACTTCAGTATATTTTTGGACGATAGCTGTCATTTATAACTCTGCAGATTTGTGAATTACAGTGCCCCTGAGCTCCTTTCTTCAACTCGCTTTCTTGTGAGCTGGCCGCAACACTGCAGGATTGCTTCAGGCCCTAATCTGGTTCCAGCACAGCACGCTGAGCCTTTGGTTAATTCCTCTTCCTGGTGGGAAATGAGAGTTAAATTTACCCGTCCAGACACCTTCAGCTAGTCTCTCATTGGTTCTCCCTATTCCTGTTCATCTTCCGCAGAAATTGCAAACTGGGCCAAACAGGAGGTTAAAGGCACTGACTCTCCAAGTCGGGAGAGTGTTAGTAAAGTGTCTGGAATGTTGCACCCGAATACCAGGGGACAAGAACTGAGACATACTGGAACACGTCTCCCAATCACACAGTTGATCATACTCTGGGTTCCACATGCATGCTTTAGCTGAAGGAAGAATCCCTTAAACCTGGAGAGTTGAGACCCGTGGAAGGGGTACCATGCAATATGACTTCAAAGGGTCTTCATTTGCTCACCGAACCTCTCCAATCCTATCACTGCTGCGTTTATTCCCCTGTACACACGCTTGATTCTCTTTCGGAGACATAGTGATCCATAGGTTTTAAGATACTTACTACTCAGGTACATTCTTAGGCGTTTAATATGGGGTGTTGAGTCCATTTCGTTGAGCAAGGAGTAGCTCTTGTCTATTACATATTTGGCTTAAGGAACTTTATCTGTGCTCATTTCAATCTCTGGTTTTATGCAGCACCCCAACTCACCTTTCCTCTTAAGCAAGCATAAGTTGGTTTTCTAAATTTGAGACCCTGTTCTGTTTTGTAATCCAGTTCCTGTGTAGCCATGTTTACATTCCGTGTATTTGTGATATCTTATGATGTTTATTTTTCTGTGTGACTTATTTCAGTTAGAATCATCATACCTGAATCCACTCATTATGCTACTACGGGCCTCATGACATAGATTTAATTGCTGAGTGATATTGCATTGTACGTAAGTACCACAACTTCTTTATCCATTTTTCACTTTCTGCGATATTGAACTTGTACCCTAAATGAGGTTCTTGTAAACAGAGCCGTCCCAAACGTTGGGTTGGCTGTGTCTTTTTGATTTTAATTTCGCTAAGGTCTAGGACCATAAGTGGAAGTGCCCTAGGCTGTGTTGCTTTGTTTTTTATATGTTTCAGGAAACACCATACACTTCTCCCGAGGGGCTGTTGGCAATTTACATCCCACCCATCAGCATAACAGGGCTCCCAGTTCTCCATGGACTGTCCTGCCTTTCTGGATTTTACACTTTATTCAGATGGCCCTTTTGACCGGGGGGAAGGGAGACTTCATTGTAGTGCAGATTTCCTTTGCAAGCTTGCTTGGTTGGCCAAAAAGTGCGTATGCATTTTGTCCTGAATATATTCAGGAAAAAATTCATACGCCCTTTTTGGCCAAGTGCATCATTGTCGACGTTCTGCCTCTTTTCCTATGCTTTAAATGCAATTCCTGTCTACCTCCTGAAACTGGTTTCCTGCAATTCTGCCCCGCTTTCAAGTCCTCTTGGCAGCCTTACTTCAGTATATTTTTGGACGATTGCTGTCATTTATAACTCTGCAGGTTTGTGAATTACAGTGCCCCTGAGCTCCTTTCTTCAACTCGCTTTCTTGTGAGCTGGCCGCAACACCGCAGGATTGCTTCAGGCCCTAATCTTGTTCTGGAACAGCACGCTGAGCCTTTGGTTAATTCCTCTTCCTGGTGGGAAATGAGAGTTAAATTTGCCTGTCCAGACACCTCCAGCTAGTCTCTCATTGGTTCTCCCTATTCCTGTTCATCTTCCGCAGAAATTGCAAACTGGGCCAAACAGGAGGTTAAAGGCACTGACTATCCAAGTCGGGAGAGTGTTAGTAAAGCGTCTGGAATGTTGCACCCGAGTACCAGTGTACGAGAACTGAGACATATTGGAACACGTCTCCCGATCACATGGTTGATCATACTCTGGGTTCCACATGCATGATTTAGCTGAAGGAAGAAACCCTTAAACCTGGAGAGTTGAGACCCGTGGAATGGGTACCATGCAATATGACTTCAAAGGGTCTTCATTTGCTCACCGAACCTCTCCAATCCTATCACTGCTGCGTTTATGCCCCTGTACACATGCTTGATTCTCTTTCGGAGACAGATCGATCCATAGGTTTTAAGATACTTACTAGTCAGGTACATACTTAGGCGTTTAATATGGGGTGTTGAGTCCATTTCATTGAGCAAGGATTAGCTCTTGTCTATTCCATATTTGGCTTAAGGAACTTTATCTGTGCTCATTTCAATCTCTGGTTTTATGCAGCACCCCAACTCACCTTTCCCCTTAAGCAAGCATAAGTTGATTTTCTAAATTTGAGACCCTGTTCTCTTTTGTAATCCAGTTCCTGTGTAGCCAAGTTTACATTCCGTGTATTAGTGATATCTTATGATGTTTCTTTTTCTGTGTGACATATTTCAGTTAGAATCATCATACCTGAATCCACTCATTATGCTGCTACGGGCCCGATGACATAGATTTCATTGCTGAGTGATATTGCATTGTACGTAAGTACCACAACTTCTTTATCCATTTTTCACTTTCTGCGATATTCAACTAGTCCCTTAAACGAGTTTCTTGTAAACAGAGCCGTCCCAAACTTTGGGGTGGCTGTGTCTTTTTGATTTTAATTTCCCTAAGCTATAGGACCATAAGTGGAAGTGCCCTAGGCTGTGTTGGTTTGTTTTTTAGATGTTTCAGGAAACACCATACACTTCTCCCGAGTGGCTGTTGGCAATTTACATGCCGCCCATCAGCATAACAAGGCTCCCAGTTCTCCATGGCCTGTCCTGCCTTTCTGTATTTTACACTTTTTCCAGATGGCCCTTTTGACCGGGGGAAAGTAAGACTTCATTGTAGTGCAGATTTCCTTTGCAAGCTTGCTTGGTTGGCCAGAAAGGGCGTATGCGTTTTGTCCTGAATATATTCAGGAAAAAACGCATACGCCCTTTTTGGCCAAGTGCATCATTGTCGACGTTCTGCCTCTTTTCCTATGCTTTAAATGCAATTCCAGTCCACCTCCTGAAATCGGTCTCCTGCAATTCTGCCCCGCTTTCAAGTCCTCTTTGCAGCCTTACTTCAGTATATTTTTGGACGATAGCTGTCATTTATAACTCTGCAGGTTTGTGAATTACAGTGCCCCTGAGCTCCTTTCTTCAACTCGCTTTCTTGTGAGCCGGCCGCGACACCACAGGATTGCTTCAGGCCCTAATCTTGTTCTGGCACGGCACGCTGAGCCTTTGGTTAATTCCTCTTCCTGGTGGGAAATGAGAGTTAAATTTGCCTGTCCAGACACCTCCAGCTAGTCTCTCATTGGTTCTCCCTATTCCTGTTCATCTTCCGCAGAAATTGCAAACTGGGCCAAACAGGAGGTTAAAGGCACTGACTCTCCAAGTCGGGAGAGTGTTAGTAAAGCGTCTGGAATGTTGCACCCGAGTACCAGGGGACGAGAACTGAGACATATTGGAACACGTCTCCCGATCACACGGTTGATCATACTCTGGGTTCCACATGCATGATTTAGCTGAAGGAAGAATCCCTTAAACCTGGAGAGTTGAGACCCGTGGAATGGGTACCATGCAATATGACTTCAAAGGGTCTTCATTTGCTCACCGAACCTCTCGAATCCTATCACTGCTGCGTTTATGCCCCTGTACACACGCTTGATTCTCTTTCGGAGACAGAGCGATCCATAGGTTTTAAGATACTTACTAGTCAGGGACATTCTTAGGCGTTTAATATGGGGTGTTGAGTCCATTTCGTTGAGCAAGGAGTAGCTCTTGTCTATTCCATATTTGGCTTAAGGAACTTTATCTGTGCTCATTTCAATCTCTGGTTTTATGCAGCACCCCAACTCATCTTTCCCCTTAAGCAAGCATAAGTTGGTTTTCTAAATTTGAGACACTGTTCTCTTTTGTAATCCAGTTCCTGTGTAGCCAAGTTTACATTCCGTGTATTAGTGATATCTTATGATGTTTCTTTTTCTGTCTGACTTATTTCAGTTAGAATCATCATACCTGAATCCACTCATTATGCTGCTACGGGCCTGATGACATAGATTTCATTGCTGAGTGATATTGCATTGTACGTAAGTACCACAACTTCTTTATCCATTTTTCACTTTCTGCGAAATTGAACTTGTACCGTAAACGAGGTTCTTGTAAACAGAGCCGTCCCAAACTTTGGGGTGGCTGTGTCTTTTTGATTTTAATTTCCCTAAGCTATAGGACCATAAGTGGAAGTGCCCTAGGCTCTGTTGCTTTGTTTTTTATATGTTTCAGGAAACATCATACACTTCTCCCGAGTGGCTGTTGGCAATTTACATCACGCCCTTCAGCATAACAAGGATCCCAGTTCTCCATGACCTGTCCTGCCTTTCTGGATTTTACACTTTTTTCAGATGGCCCTTTTGACGGGGGGGCAGTGAGACTTCATTGTAGTGCAGATTTCCTTTGCAAGCTTGCTTGGTTGGCCAAAAAGGGCGTATGCGTTTTTTCCTGAATATATTCAGGAAAAAACGCATACGCCCTTTTTGGCCAAGTGCATCATTGTCGACCTTCTGCCTCTTTTCCTATGCTTTAAATGCAATTCCAGTCTACCTCCTGAAATCGGTTTCCTGTAATTCTGCCCTGCTCTCAAGTCCTCTTGGCAGCCTTACTTCAGTATATTCATGGACGATAGCTGTCATTTATAACTCTGCAGGTTTGTGAATTACAGTGCCCCTGAGCTCCTTTCTTCAACTCGCTTTCTTGTGAGCTGGCCGCAACACCGCAGGATTGCTTCAGGCCCTAATCTGGTTCCGGCACGGCACGCTGAGCCTTTGGTTAATTCCTCTTCCTGGTGGGAAATGAGAGTTAAATTTGCCCGTCCAGACACCTCCAGCTAGTCTCTAACTGGTTCTCCCTGTTCCTGTTCATCTTCCACAGAAATTGCAAACTGGGCCAATCAAGAGGTTTAAGGCACTGAGTCTCCAAGTTGGGAGAGTGTTAGTAAAGCATCTGGAATGTTGCACCCGAGTACCAGGGGAGGAAAACTGAGACATATTTGAACACGTCTCCCGATCACATGGTATATCATACTCTGGGTTCCACATGCATGTTTTAGATGAAGGAAGAATCCCTTAAACCTGGAGAGTTGAGACCCGTGGAATGGGTACCATGCAATATTACTTCAAAGGGTCTTCATTTGCTCACCGAACCTCTCCAATCCTATCACTGCTGTGTTTATGCCCCTGTACACACGCTTGATTCTCTTTCGGAGACATAGCAATCCATAGGTTTTAAGATACTTACTAGTCAGGTACATTCTTAGGCGTTTAATATGGGGTGTTGAGTCCATTTTGTTGAGCAAGGAGTAGCTCTTGTCTATTCCATATTTGGCTTAAGGAACTTTATCTGTGCTCACTTCAATCTCCCGTTTTATGCAGCACCCCAAACCCACCTTTCCCCTTAAGCAAGCATATGTTGGTTTTCTACATTTGAGACACTGTTCTTCTTTGTAATCCAGTTCCTGTGTAGCCAAGTTTACATTCCGTGTATTAGTGATATCTTATGATGTTTCCTTTTCTGTGTGATTTGTTTCAGTTAGGATCATCATAGCTGAATCCACTCATTATGCTGCTATTGGCCTGATGACATAGATTTCATTGCTGAGTGATATTGCATTGTACGTAAGTACCACAACTTCTTTATCCATTTTTCACTTTCTGCGATATTGAACTTGTACCGTAAACGAGGTTCTTGTAAACAGAGCCATCCCAAACTTTGGGGTGGCTGTGTCTTTTTGATTTTAATTTCCCTAAGCTATAGGACCATAAGTGGAAGTGCCCTAGGCTCTGTTGCTTTGTTTATAGATGTTTCAGGAAACACCATATACTTCTCCCCAGTGGCTGTTGGCAGTTTACATCCCACCCATCAGCATAACAAGGCTCCCAGTTCTCCATGGCCTGTCCTGCCTTTCTGGATTTTACACTTTTTGCAGATCGCCCTTTTGACCAGGGGGAAGTGAGACTTCATTGTAGTGCAGATTTCCTTTGCAAGCTTGCTTGATGGCCTAAAAGTGCATATGCGTTTTTTCCTGAATATATTCAGGAAAAAACGCATATGCCCTTTTTGGCCAAGTGCATCATTGTCGACGTTCTGCCTCTTTAAATGCAATTCCAGTCTACCTCCTGAAATTGGTTTCCTGCATTTCTGCCCTGCATTCAAGGACTCTTGGCAGCCTTACTTCATATATTTTTGGACGATAGCTGTCATTTATAACTGTGCAGGGTTGTGAATTACAGTGCCCCTGAGCTCCTTTCTTCAACTCGCTTTCTTGTGAGCTGGCCGCAACACCGCAGGATTGCTTCAGGCCGTAATCTGGTTCCGGCAAGGCATGCTGAGCCTTTGGTTAATTCGTCTTCCTGGTGGGAAATGAGAGTTAAATTTGCCCGTCCAGAAACCTCCAGCTAGTCTCTCATTGGTTCTCCCTATTCCTGTTCATCTTCCACAGAAATTGCAAACTGAGTGAAACAGCAGGTTAAAGGCACTGACTCTCCAAGTCGAGAGAGTGTTAGTAAAGCGTCTGGAATTTTGCACCCGAGTACCAGGCGACGAGAACTGAGACATATTTGAACACGTCTCCCGATCACATGGTTGATCATACTCTGGGTTCCACATGCATGTTTTAGGTGAAGGAAGAATCCCTTAAACCTTGAGAGTTGAGACCCGTGGAATGGGTACCATGCAATATGACTTCAAAGGGTCTTCATTTGCTCACCGAACCTCTCCAATCCTATCACGGCTGCGTTTATGCCCCACTACACATGCTTGATTCTCTTTCGGAGACATAGCAATCCATAGATTTTAAGATATTACTAGTCAGGTACATTCTTAGGCGTTTAATATGGGGTTTTGAGTCCATTTCGTTGAGCAAGGAGTAGCTCTTGTCTATTACATATTTGGCTTAAGGAACTTTATCTGTGCTCATTTCAATCTCTGGTTTTATGCAGCACCCCAACTCACCCTTTCCCCTTACGCAAGCATAAGTTGATTTTCTAAATTTGGGACCATGTTCTGTTTTAAAATTCAGTTCCTGTGTAGCGAAGTTTACATTCCGTGTATTATTGATATCTTATGATGTTTCTTTTTCTGTGTGACTTATTTCAGTTAGAATCATCATACCTGAATCCACTCATTATGCTGCTACGGGCCTGATGACACAGATTTCATTGCTGAGTGATATTGCATTGTACGTAAGTACCACAACTTCTTTATCCATTTTTCACTTTCTGCGATATTGATTATGTACCGTAAACGAGGTTCTTGTAAACAGAGCCATCCCAAACTTTGGGGTGGCTGTGTCTTTTTGATTTTAATTTCCCTAAGCTGTAGGACCATAAGTGGAAGTGCCCTAGGCTCTGTTGCTTTGTTTTTTAGATGTTTCAGGAAACACCATACACTTCTCCCGAGTGGCTATTGGCAATTTACATCCCACCCATCAGCATAACAAGGCTCCCAGTTCTCCATGGCCTGTCCTGCCTTTCTGGATTTTACACTTTTTGCAGATGTCCCTTTTGACCCGGGGGAAGTGAGACTTCATTGTAGTGCAGATTTCCTTTGCAAGCTTGCTTGGTTGGCAAAAAAGGGCGTATGCTTTTTTTCCTGAATATATTCAGGAAAAAACGCATACGCCCTTTTTGGCCAAGTGCATCATTGTCGACGTTCTGCCTCTTTTCCTATGCTTTAAATGCAATTCCAGAGTACCTCCTGAAATCGGTTTCCTGCAATTCTGCCCCGCTTTCAAGTCCTCTTGGCAGCCTTACTTCAGTATATTTTTGGACGATAGCTGTCATTTATAACTCTGCAGGTTTGTGAATTACAGTGCCCCTGAGCTCCTTTCTTCAACTCGCTTTCTTGTGAGCTGGCCGCAACACCGCAGGATTGCTTCAGGCCCTAATCTGGTTCCGGCATGGCACGCTGAGCCTTAGGTTAATTCCTCTTCTTGGTGGGAAATGAGAGTTAAATTTGCCCGTCCAGACACCTCCAGCTAGTCTCTCATTGGTTCTCCCTATTCCTGTTCATCTTCCGCGGAATTTGCAAACTGGGCCAAACAGGAGGTTAAAGGCACTGACTCTCCAGGTCGGGAGAGTGTTAGTAAAGGGTCTGGAATGTTGCACCCGAGTACAAGGGGACGAGAACTGAGATATAATGGCACACGTCTCCCGATCACACGGTTGATCATACTCTGGGTTCCACATGCATGTTTTAGCTGAAGGAAGAATCCCTTAAACATGGAGAGTTGAGACCCGTGGAATGGGTACCATGCAATATGATTTCAAAGGGTCTTCGTTTGCCCACCGAACCTCTCCAATCCTATCACTGGTGCCTTTATGCCCCTGTACACACGCTTGATTCTCTTTCGGAGACATAGCAATCCATAGGTTTTAAGATACTTACTAGTCAGGTACATTCTTAGGCGTTTAATATGGGGTGTTGAGTCCATCTCGTTGAGCAAGGAGTAGCTCTTTTCTATTCCATATTTGGCTTAAGGAACTTTATCTGTGCTCATTTCAATCTCTGGTTTTATGCAGCACCCCAACTCACCTTTCCCCTTAAGCAAGCATAAGCTGGTTTTCTAAATTTGAGACCCTGTTCTGTTTTGGAATTCAGTTCCTGTGTAGCCAAGTTTACATTCCGTGTATTAGTGATATCTTATGATGTTTCTTTTTCTGTGTGACTTATTTCAGTTAGAATCATCATACCTGAATCCACTCATTATGCTGCTATGGGCCTGATGACATAGATGTCATTGCTGAGGGATATTGCATTGTACGTAAATACCACAACTTCTTTATCCATTTTTCGTTTTCTGTGATATTGAACTTGTACCGTAAACGAGGTTCTTGTAAACAGAGCCATCCCAAACTTTGGGGTGGCTGTGTCTTTTTGATTTTAATTTCCCTAAGCTATAGGACCATAACTGGAAGTGCCCTAGGCTCTGTTGCTTTGTTTTGTAGATGTTTCAGGAAACACCATACACTTCTCCTGAGTGGCTGTTGGCAATTTACATCCTGCCCATCAGCATAACAAGGCTCTCAGTTCTCCATGGACTGTCCTGCCTTTCTGGATTTTACACTTTATTCAGATGGCCCTTTTGACCGGGGGGAAGGGAGACTTCATTGTAGTGCAGATTTCCTTTGCAAGCTTGCTTGGTTGGCCAAAAAGTGCGTATGCATTTTGTCCTGAATATATTCAGGAAAAAATTCATACGCCCTTTTTGGCCAAGTGCATCATTGTCGACGTTCTGCCTCTTTTCCTATGCTTTAAATGCAATTCCTGTCTACCTCCTGAAACTGGTTTCCTGCAATTCTGCCCCGCTTTCAAGTCCTCTTGGCAGCCTTACTTCAGTATATTTTTGGACGATTGCTGTCATTTATAACTCTGCAGGTTTGTGAATTACAGTGCCCCTGAGCTCCTTTCTTCAACTCGCTTTCTTGTGAGCTGGCCGCAACACCGCAGGATTGCTTCAGGCCCTAATCTTGTTCTGGAACAGCACGCTGAGCCTTTGGTTAATTCCTCTTCCTGGTGGGAAATGAGAGTTAAATTTGCCTGTCCAGACACCTCCAGCTAGTCTCTCATTGGTTCTCCCTATTCCTGTTCATCTTCCGCAGAAATTGCAAACTGGGCCAAACAGGAGGTTAAAGGCACTGACTATCCAAGTCGGGAGAGTGTTAGTAAAGCGTCTGGAATGTTGCACCCGAGTACCAGTGTACGAGAACTGAGACATATTGGAACACGTCTCCCGATCACATGGTTGATCATACTCTGGGTTCCACATGCATGATTTAGCTGAAGGAAGAAACCCTTAAACCTGGAGAGTTGAGACCCGTGGAATGGGTACCATGCAATATGACTTCAAAGGGTCTTCATTTGCTCACCGAACCTCTCCAATCCTATCACTGCTGCGTTTATGCCCCTGTACACATGCTTGATTCTCTTTCGGAGACAGATCGATCCATAGGTTTTAAGATACTTACTAGTCAGGTACATACTTAGGCGTTTAATATGGGGTGTTGAGTCCATTTCATTGAGCAAGGATTAGCTCTTGTCTATTCCATATTTGGCTTAAGGAACTTTATCTGTGCTCATTTCAATCTCTGGTTTTATGCAGCACCCCAACTCACCTTTCCCCTTAAGCAAGCATAAGTTGATTTTCTAAATTTGAGACCCTGTTCTCTTTTGTAATCCAGTTCCTGTGTAGCCAAGTTTACATTCCGTGTATTAGTGATATCTTATGATGTTTCTTTTTCTGTGTGACATATTTCAGTTAGAATCATCATACCTGAATCCACTCATTATGCTGCTACGGGCCCGATGACATAGATTTCATTGCTGAGTGATATTGCATTGTACGTAAGTACCACAACTTCTTTATCCATTTTTCACTTTCTGCGATATTCAACTAGTCCCTTAAACGAGTTTCTTGTAAACAGAGCCGTCCCAAACTTTGGGGTGGCTGTGTCTTTTTGATTTTAATTTCCCTAAGCTATAGGACCATAAGTGGAAGTGCCCTAGGCTGTGTTGGTTTGTTTTTTAGATGTTTCAGGAAACACCATACACTTCTCCCGAGTGGCTGTTGGCAATTTACATGCCGCCCATCAGCATAACAAGGCTCCCAGTTCTCCATGGCCTGTCCTGCCTTTCTGTATTTTACACTTTTTCCAGATGGCCCTTTTGACCGGGGGAAAGTAAGACTTCATTGTAGTGCAGATTTCCTTTGCAAGCTTGCTTGGTTGGCCAGAAAGGGCGTATGCGTTTTGTCCTGAATATATTCAGGAAAAAACGCATACGCCCTTTTTGGCCAAGTGCATCATTGTCGACGTTCTGCCTCTTTTCCTATGCTTTAAATGCAATTCCAGTCCACCTCCTGAAATCGGTCTCCTGCAATTCTGCCCCGCTTTCAAGTCCTCTTTGCAGCCTTACTTCAGTATATTTTTGGACGATAGCTGTCATTTATAACTCTGCAGGTTTGTGAATTACAGTGCCCCTGAGCTCCTTTCTTCAACTCGCTTTCTTGTGAGCCGGCCGCGACACCACAGGATTGCTTCAGGCCCTAATCTTGTTCTGGCACGGCACGCTGAGCCTTTGGTTAATTCCTCTTCCTGGTGGGAAATGAGAGTTAAATTTGCCTGTCCAGACACCTCCAGCTAGTCTCTCATTGGTTCTCCCTATTCCTGTTCATCTTCCGCAGAAATTGCAAACTGGGCCAAACAGGAGGTTAAAGGCACTGACTCTCCAAGTCGGGAGAGTGTTAGTAAAGCGTCTGGAATGTTGCACCCGAGTACCAGGGGACGAGAACTGAGACATATTGGAACACGTCTCCCGATCACACGGTTGATCATACTCTGGGTTCCACATGCATGATTTAGCTGAAGGAAGAATCCCTTAAACCTGGAGAGTTGAGACCCGTGGAATGGGTACCATGCAATATGACTTCAAAGGGTCTTCATTTGCTCACCGAACCTCTCGAATCCTATCACTGCTGCGTTTATGCCCCTGTACACACGCTTGATTCTCTTTCGGAGACAGAGCGATCCATAGGTTTTAAGATACTTACTAGTCAGGGACATTCTTAGGCGTTTAATATGGGGTGTTGAGTCCATTTCGTTGAGCAAGGAGTAGCTCTTGTCTATTCCATATTTGGCTTAAGGAACTTTATCTGTGCTCATTTCAATCTCTGGTTTTATGCAGCACCCCAACTCATCTTTCCCCTTAAGCAAGCATAAGTTGGTTTTCTAAATTTGAGACACTGTTCTCTTTTGTAATCCAGTTCCTGTGTAGCCAAGTTTACATTCCGTGTATTAGTGATATCTTATGATGTTTCTTTTTCTGTCTGACTTATTTCAGTTAGAATCATCATACCTGAATCCACTCATTATGCTGCTACGGGCCTGATGACATAGATTTCATTGCTGAGTGATATTGCATTGTACGTAAGTACCACAACTTCTTTATCCATTTTTCACTTTCTGCGAAATTGAACTTGTACCGTAAACGAGGTTCTTGTAAACAGAGCCGTCCCAAACTTTGGGGTGGCTGTGTCTTTTTGATTTTAATTTCCCTAAGCTATAGGACCATAAGTGGAAGTGCCCTAGGCTCTGTTGCTTTGTTTTTTATATGTTTCAGGAAACATCATACACTTCTCCCGAGTGGCTGTTGGCAATTTACATCACGCCCTTCAGCATAACAAGGATCCCAGTTCTCCATGACCTGTCCTGCCTTTCTGGATTTTACACTTTTTTCAGATGGCCCTTTTGACGGGGGGGCAGTGAGACTTCATTGTAGTGCAGATTTCCTTTGCAAGCTTGCTTGGTTGGCCAAAAAGGGCGTATGCGTTTTTTCCTGAATATATTCAGGAAAAAACGCATACGCCCTTTTTGGCCAAGTGCATCATTGTCGACCTTCTGCCTCTTTTCCTATGCTTTAAATGCAATTCCAGTCTACCTCCTGAAATCGGTTTCCTGTAATTCTGCCCTGCTCTCAAGTCCTCTTGGCAGCCTTACTTCAGTATATTCATGGACGATAGCTGTCATTTATAACTCTGCAGGTTTGTGAATTACAGTGCCCCTGAGCTCCTTTCTTCAACTCGCTTTCTTGTGAGCTGGCCGCAACACCGCAGGATTGCTTCAGGCCCTAATCTGGTTCCGGCACGGCACGCTGAGCCTTTGGTTAATTCCTCTTCCTGGTGGGAAATGAGAGTTAAATTTGCCCGTCCAGACACCTCCAGCTAGTCTCTAACTGGTTCTCCCTGTTCCTGTTCATCTTCCACAGAAATTGCAAACTGGGCCAATCAAGAGGTTTAAGGCACTGAGTCTCCAAGTTGGGAGAGTGTTAGTAAAGCATCTGGAATGTTGCACCCGAGTACCAGGGGAGGAAAACTGAGACATATTTGAACACGTCTCCCGATCACATGGTATATCATACTCTGGGTTCCACATGCATGTTTTAGATGAAGGAAGAATCCCTTAAACCTGGAGAGTTGAGACCCGTGGAATGGGTACCATGCAATATTACTTCAAAGGGTCTTCATTTGCTCACCGAACCTCTCCAATCCTATCACTGCTGTGTTTATGCCCCTGTACACACGCTTGATTCTCTTTCGGAGACATAGCAATCCATAGGTTTTAAGATACTTACTAGTCAGGTACATTCTTAGGCGTTTAATATGGGGTGTTGAGTCCATTTTGTTGAGCAAGGAGTAGCTCTTGTCTATTCCATATTTGGCTTAAGGAACTTTATCTGTGCTCACTTCAATCTCCCGTTTTATGCAGCACCCCAAACCCACCTTTCCCCTTAAGCAAGCATATGTTGGTTTTCTACATTTGAGACACTGTTCTTCTTTGTAATCCAGTTCCTGTGTAGCCAAGTTTACATTCCGTGTATTAGTGATATCTTATGATGTTTCCTTTTCTGTGTGATTTGTTTCAGTTAGGATCATCATAGCTGAATCCACTCATTATGCTGCTATTGGCCTGATGACATAGATTTCATTGCTGAGTGATATTGCATTGTACGTAAGTACCACAACTTCTTTATCCATTTTTCACTTTCTGCGATATTGAACTTGTACCGTAAACGAGGTTCTTGTAAACAGAGCCATCCCAAACTTTGGGGTGGCTGTGTCTTTTTGATTTTAATTTCCCTAAGCTATAGGACCATAAGTGGAAGTGCCCTAGGCTCTGTTGCTTTGTTTATAGATGTTTCAGGAAACACCATATACTTCTCCCCAGTGGCTGTTGGCAGTTTACATCCCACCCATCAGCATAACAAGGCTCCCAGTTCTCCATGGCCTGTCCTGCCTTTCTGGATTTTACACTTTTTGCAGATCGCCCTTTTGACCAGGGGGAAGTGAGACTTCATTGTAGTGCAGATTTCCTTTGCAAGCTTGCTTGATGGCCTAAAAGTGCATATGCGTTTTTTCCTGAATATATTCAGGAAAAAACGCATATGCCCTTTTTGGCCAAGTGCATCATTGTCGACGTTCTGCCTCTTTAAATGCAATTCCAGTCTACCTCCTGAAATTGGTTTCCTGCATTTCTGCCCTGCATTCAAGGACTCTTGGCAGCCTTACTTCATATATTTTTGGACGATAGCTGTCATTTATAACTGTGCAGGGTTGTGAATTACAGTGCCCCTGAGCTCCTTTCTTCAACTCGCTTTCTTGTGAGCTGGCCGCAACACCGCAGGATTGCTTCAGGCCGTAATCTGGTTCCGGCAAGGCATGCTGAGCCTTTGGTTAATTCGTCTTCCTGGTGGGAAATGAGAGTTAAATTTGCCCGTCCAGAAACCTCCAGCTAGTCTCTCATTGGTTCTCCCTATTCCTGTTCATCTTCCACAGAAATTGCAAACTGAGTGAAACAGCAGGTTAAAGGCACTGACTCTCCAAGTCGAGAGAGTGTTAGTAAAGCGTCTGGAATTTTGCACCCGAGTACCAGGCGACGAGAACTGAGACATATTTGAACACGTCTCCCGATCACATGGTTGATCATACTCTGGGTTCCACATGCATGTTTTAGGTGAAGGAAGAATCCCTTAAACCTTGAGAGTTGAGACCCGTGGAATGGGTACCATGCAATATGACTTCAAAGGGTCTTCATTTGCTCACCGAACCTCTCCAATCCTATCACGGCTGCGTTTATGCCCCACTACACATGCTTGATTCTCTTTCGGAGACATAGCAATCCATAGATTTTAAGATATTACTAGTCAGGTACATTCTTAGGCGTTTAATATGGGGTTTTGAGTCCATTTCGTTGAGCAAGGAGTAGCTCTTGTCTATTACATATTTGGCTTAAGGAACTTTATCTGTGCTCATTTCAATCTCTGGTTTTATGCAGCACCCCAACTCACCCTTTCCCCTTACGCAAGCATAAGTTGATTTTCTAAATTTGGGACCATGTTCTGTTTTAAAATTCAGTTCCTGTGTAGCGAAGTTTACATTCCGTGTATTATTGATATCTTATGATGTTTCTTTTTCTGTGTGACTTATTTCAGTTAGAATCATCATACCTGAATCCACTCATTATGCTGCTACGGGCCTGATGACACAGATTTCATTGCTGAGTGATATTGCATTGTACGTAAGTACCACAACTTCTTTATCCATTTTTCACTTTCTGCGATATTGATTATGTACCGTAAACGAGGTTCTTGTAAACAGAGCCATCCCAAACTTTGGGGTGGCTGTGTCTTTTTGATTTTAATTTCCCTAAGCTGTAGGACCATAAGTGGAAGTGCCCTAGGCTCTGTTGCTTTGTTTTTTAGATGTTTCAGGAAACACCATACACTTCTCCCGAGTGGCTATTGGCAATTTACATCCCACCCATCAGCATAACAAGGCTCCCAGTTCTCCATGGCCTGTCCTGCCTTTCTGGATTTTACACTTTTTGCAGATGTCCCTTTTGACCCGGGGGAAGTGAGACTTCATTGTAGTGCAGATTTCCTTTGCAAGCTTGCTTGGTTGGCAAAAAAGGGCGTATGCTTTTTTTCCTGAATATATTCAGGAAAAAACGCATACGCCCTTTTTGGCCAAGTGCATCATTGTCGACGTTCTGCCTCTTTTCCTATGCTTTAAATGCAATTCCAGAGTACCTCCTGAAATCGGTTTCCTGCAATTCTGCCCCGCTTTCAAGTCCTCTTGGCAGCCTTACTTCAGTATATTTTTGGACGATAGCTGTCATTTATAACTCTGCAGGTTTGTGAATTACAGTGCCCCTGAGCTCCTTTCTTCAACTCGCTTTCTTGTGAGCTGGCCGCAACACCGCAGGATTGCTTCAGGCCCTAATCTGGTTCCGGCATGGCACGCTGAGCCTTAGGTTAATTCCTCTTCTTGGTGGGAAATGAGAGTTAAATTTGCCCGTCCAGACACCTCCAGCTAGTCTCTCATTGGTTCTCCCTATTCCTGTTCATCTTCCGCGGAATTTGCAAACTGGGCCAAACAGGAGGTTAAAGGCACTGACTCTCCAGGTCGGGAGAGTGTTAGTAAAGGGTCTGGAATGTTGCACCCGAGTACAAGGGGACGAGAACTGAGATATAATGGCACACGTCTCCCGATCACACGGTTGATCATACTCTGGGTTCCACATGCATGTTTTAGCTGAAGGAAGAATCCCTTAAACATGGAGAGTTGAGACCCGTGGAATGGGTACCATGCAATATGATTTCAAAGGGTCTTCGTTTGCCCACCGAACCTCTCCAATCCTATCACTGGTGCCTTTATGCCCCTGTACACACGCTTGATTCTCTTTCGGAGACATAGCAATCCATAGGTTTTAAGATACTTACTAGTCAGGTACATTCTTAGGCGTTTAATATGGGGTGTTGAGTCCATCTCGTTGAGCAAGGAGTAGCTCTTTTCTATTCCATATTTGGCTTAAGGAACTTTATCTGTGCTCATTTCAATCTCTGGTTTTATGCAGCACCCCAACTCACCTTTCCCCTTAAGCAAGCATAAGCTGGTTTTCTAAATTTGAGACCCTGTTCTGTTTTGGAATTCAGTTCCTGTGTAGCCAAGTTTACATTCCGTGTATTAGTGATATCTTATGATGTTTCTTTTTCTGTGTGACTTATTTCAGTTAGAATCATCATACCTGAATCCACTCATTATGCTGCTATGGGCCTGATGACATAGATGTCATTGCTGAGGGATATTGCATTGTACGTAAATACCACAACTTCTTTATCCATTTTTCGTTTTCTGTGATATTGAACTTGTACCGTAAACGAGGTTCTTGTAAACAGAGCCATCCCAAACTTTGGGGTGGCTGTGTCTTTTTGATTTTAATTTCCCTAAGCTATAGGACCATAACTGGAAGTGCCCTAGGCTCTGTTGCTTTGTTTTGTAGATGTTTCAGGAAACACCATACACTTCTCCTGAGTGGCTGTTGGCAATTTACATCCCGCCCATCAGCATAACAAGGCTCCCAGTTCTCCATGGCCTGTCCTGCCGTTCTGGATTTTACACTTTTTTCAGATGGCCCTTTTGACCCGGGTGAAGTGAGACTTCATTGTAGTGCAGATTTCCTTTGCAAGCTTGCTTGGTTGGCCAAAAAGGGCGTATGCTTTTTTTCCTGAATATATTCAGGAAAAAACGCATATGCCCTTTTTGGCCAAGTGCATCATTGTCGACGTTCTGCCTCTTTTCCTATGCTTTAAATGCAATTCCAGTCTACCTCCTGAAATCGGTTTCCTGCAATTCTGCCCCGCTTTCAAGTCCTCTTGGCAGCCTTACTTCAGTATATTTTTGGACGATAGCTGTCATTTATAACTCTGCAGGTTTGTGAATTACAGTGCCCCTGAGCTCCTTTCTTCAACTCGCTTTTTTGTGAGCTGGCCACAACACCGCAGGATTGCTTCAGGGCCTAATCTGGTTCCGGCACGGCATGCTGAGCCTTTGTTTAACTCCTCTTACTGGTGGGTAATGAGAGTTAAATTTGCCCGTCCGGACACCTCCAGCTAGTCTCTCATTGGTCCTCCCTATTCTTGTTCATCTTCCACAGAAATTGCAAACTGGGCCAAACAGGAGGTTAAAGACACTGACTCTCCAAGTCGGGAGAGTGTTAGTAAAGCGTCTGGAATGTTGCACCCGAGTACCAGGGGACGAGAACTGAGACATATTGGAACACATCTCCCGATCACACGGTTGATCATACTCTGGGTTCCACATGCATGCTTTAGCTGAAGAAAGAATCCCTTAAACCTGGAGAGTTGAGACCCTTGGAATGGGTACCATGCGATATGACTTCAAAGGGTCTTCATTTGCTCACCGAACCTCACCAATCCTATCACTGCTGCGTTTATGCCCCTGTACACACGCTTGATTCTCTTTCGGAGACATAGCAATCCATAGGTTTTAAGATACTTAATAGTCAGGTACATTCTTAGGCATTTAATATGGGGTGTTGAGTCCATCTAGTTGAGCAAGGAGTAGCTCTTGTCTATTACATATTTGGCTTAAGGAACTTTATCTGTGCTCATTTCAATCTCTGGTTTTATGCAGCACCCCAACTCACCTTTGCCCTTAAGCAAGCATAAGTTGGTTTTCTAAATTTGAGACCCTGTTCTGTTTTGTAATCAAGTTCTGTGTAGCCAAGTTTACATTCCGTGTATTAGTGATATCTTATGATGTTTCTTTTTCTGTGTGACTTATTTCAGTTAGAATCATTATACCTGAATCCACTCATTATGCTGCTACAGGCCTGATGACATAGATGTCAAGGCTGAGTGATATTGCATTGTACGTAAGTACCACAAATTCTTTATCCATTTTTCACTTTCTGCGATATTGAACTTGTACCGTAAACGAGGTTTTTGTAAACAGAGCCGTCCCAAATTTTGAGGTGGCTGTGTCTTTTTGATTTTAATTTCCCTAAGCTATAGGACCATAAGTGGAAGTGCCCTAGGCTCTGTTGCTTTGTTTTGTATATGTTTCAGGAAACACCATACACTTCTCCTGAGTGGCTGTTGGCAATTCACATCCCGCCCATCAGCATAACAAGGCTCCCAGTTCTCCATGGCCTGTCCTGCCTTTCTGGATTTTACACTTTTTTCAGATGGCCCTTTTGACCAGGCGGAAGTGAGACTTCATTGTAGTGCAGATTTCCTTTGCAAGCTTGCTTGGTTGGCCAAAAAGGGCGTATGCGTTTTTTCCTGAATATATTCAGGAAAAAACGCATACGCCCTTTTTGGCCAAGTGCATCATTGTCGACCTTCTGCCTCTTTTCCTATGCTTTAAATGCAATTCCAGTCTACCTCCTGAAATCGGTTTCCTGCAATTCTGCCCGGCTTTCAAGTCCTCTTGGCAGCCTTACTTCAGTATATTTTTGGACGATAACTCTCATTTATAACTCTGCAGGTTTGTGAATTACAGTGCCCCTGAGCTCCTTTCTTCAACTCGCTTTCTTGTGAGCTGGCCGCAACACCGCAGGATTGCTTCAGGCCCTAATCTGGTTCCGGCATGGCACGCTGAGCCTTTGGTTAATTCCTCTTCCTGGTGGGAAATGAGAGTTAAATTTGCCCGTCCAGACACATCCACCTAGTCTCTCATTGTTTCTCCCTATTCCTGTTCATGTTCCGCAGAAATTGCAAACTGGGCCAAACAGGAGGTTAAAGGCACTGACTCTCCAAGTCGGGAGAGTGTTAGTAAAGGGTCTGGAATGTTGCACCCGAGTACCAGGGACGAGAACTGAGATATAATGGCACACGTCTCCCGATCACACGGTTGATCATACTCTGGGTTCCACATGCATGTTTTAGCTGAAGGAAGAATCCCTTAAACCTGGAGAGTTGAGACCGTGGAATGGGTACGATGCAATATGATTTCAAAGGGTCTTCGTTTGCCCACCGAACCTCTCCAATCCTATCACTGCTGCCTTTATGACCCTGTACACACGCTTGATTCTCTTTCGGAGACATAGCAATCCATAGGTTTTAAGATACTTACTAGTCAGGTACATTCTTAGGCGTTTAATATGGGGTGTTGAGTCCATTTCGTTGAGCAAGGAGTAGCTCTTGTCTATTACATATTTGGCTTAAGGAACTTTATCTGTGCTCATTTCAATCTCTGGTTTTATGCAGCACCCCAACTCACCTTTCCCCTTAAGCAAGCATAAGCTGGTTTTCTAAATTTGAGACCCTGTTCTGTTTTGGAATTCAGTTCCTGTGTAGCCAAGTTTACATTCCGTGTATTAGTGATATCTTATGATGTTTCTTTTTCTGTGTGACTTATTTCAGTTAGAATCATCATACCTGAATCCACTCATTATGCTGCTACGGGCCTGATGACATAGATGTCATTGCTGAGGGATATTGCATTGTACGTAAATACCACAACTTCTTTATCCATTTTTCGCTTTCTGTGATATTGAACTTGTACCGTAAACGAGGTTCTTGTAAACAGAGCCATCCCAAACTTTGGGGTGGCTGTGTCTTTTTGATTTTAATTTCCCTAAGCTATAGGACCATAACTGGAAGTGCCCTAGGCTCTGTTGCTTTGTTTTGTAGATGTTTCAGGAAACACCATACACTTCTCCTGAGTGGTTGTTGGCAATTTACATCCTGCCCATCAGCATAACAAGTCTCCCAGTTCTCCATGGCCTGTCCTTCCTTTCTGGATTTTACACTTTTTTCAGATGGCCCTTTTGACCCGGGTGAAGTGAGACTTCATTGTAGTGCAGATTTCCTTTGCAAGCTTGCTTGGTTGGCCAAAAAGGGCGTATGCGTTTTTTCCTGAATATATTCAGGAAAAAACGCATACGCCCTTTTTGGCCAAGTGCATCATTGTCGACGTTTTGCCTCTTTTCCTATGCTTTAAATGCAATTCCAGTCTACCTCCTGAAATCGGTTTCCTGCAATTCTGCCCCGCTTTCAAGTCCTCTTGGCAGCCTTACTTCAGTATATTTTTGGACGATAGCTGTCATTTATAACTCTGCAGGTTTGTGAATTACAGTGCCCCTGAGCTCCTTTCTTCAACTCGCTTTCTTGTGAGCTGGCCACAACACCGCAGGATTGCTTCAGGCCCTAATCAGGTTCCGGCACGGCACGCTGAGCCTTTGGTTAATTCCTCTTCCTGGTGGGAAATGAGAGTTAAATTTGCCCGTCCAGACACCTCCAGCTAGTCTCTCATTGTTTCTCCCTATTCCAGTTCATCTTCTGGAGAAATTGCAAACTGGTCCAAACAAGAGGTTAAAGGCACTGACTCTCCAAGTCGGGAGAGTGTTAGTAAACCGTCTGGAATGTTGCACCCGAGTACCAGGGGATGAAAACTGAGACATATTGGAATACGTCTCCCCGTCACACGGTTGATCGTACTCTGGGTTCCACATGCATGTTTTAGCCGAAGGAAGAATCCCTTAAACCTGGAGAGTTGAGACCCGTGGAAATGGTACCATGCAATATGACTTCAAAGGGTCTTCATTTGCTCACCGAACCTCTCCAATACTATCACTGCTGCGTTTATGCCCCTGTCCACATGCTTGATTCTCTTTCGGAGACATAGCAATCCATAGGTTTTAAGATACTTACAAGTCAGGTACATTCTTAGGCGTTTAATATGGGGTGTTGAGTCCATTTCGTTGAACAAGGAGTAGCTCTGGTCTATTACATATTTTGCTTAAGGAACTTTATCTGTGCTCATTTCAATCTCTGGTTTTATGCAGCACCCCAACTCACCTTTCCCCTTAAGCAAGCATAAGTTGGTTTTCTAAATTTGAGACCCTGTTCTGTTTTGTAATCCAGTTCCTGTGTAGCCAAGTTTACATTCCGTGTATTAGTGATATCTTATGATGTTTCTTTTTCTGTGTGACTTATTTCAGTTAGAATCATCATACCTGAATCCACTCATTATGCTGCTACGGGCCTGATGACATAGATGTCATTGCTGAGTGATATTGCATTGTACATAAATACCACAACTTCTTTATCCATTTTTCGCTTTCTGTAATATTGAACTTGTACCGTAAAGGAGGTTCTTGTAAACATAGCCGTCCCAAACTTTGGGGTGGCTGTGTCTTTTTGATTTTAATTTCCCTAAGCTATAGGACCATAAGTGGAAGTGCCGTAGGCTCTGTTGCTTTGTTTTTTAGATTTTTCAGGAAACACCATACACTTCTCCTGAGTGGCTGTTGGCAATTTACATCCGGCCCATCAGCATAACAAGGCTCCCAGTTCTCCATGGCCTGTCCTGCCTTTCTGGATTTTACACTTTTTTCAGATGGCCCTTTTGACCGGGGGGAAGTGAGACTTCATTGTAGTGCAGATTTCGTTTGCAAGCTTGCTTGGTTGGCCAAAAAGGGCGTATGCGTTTTTTCCTGAATATATTCAGGAAAAAACGCATACGCCCTTTTTGGCCAAGTGCATCATTGTTGACATTCTGCCTCTTTTCCTATGCTTTAAATGCAATTCCAGTCTACCTCCTGAAATCGGTTTCCTGCAATTGTGCCTTGCTTTCAATGCCTCTTCGTAGCCTTATCTCAATATATTTTTTGAAAATAGTTGGCCTTTATAACTCTGCAGGTTTTTGAATTGCAGTGGCCCTTAGCTCCATTTTTCAGCTCTTATTTTTGTGATCTTGCCTCATAACCACAGGATTCCTTCACGCCCTATTCTTCTTCTGGGGCACCTTGCTGTGCCTTTGGTTTATTCTTCTTACTGATGTGAAATTAGAGTGACATGTGCCCATTGAAACTGCTACAGCTAGTTTCTCACTGGTTCCCCCTATTCCCATTCATCCTCCGCACTAACTGCAGACTGTGCGATACCAGAACTTAAAGGCATTGACTCTCCATGTGGGGATATTGTTAGTAAAGTGGCTGGAATGTCGATCTGGAGCCCCAGGAGAGGAAAAATGAGGTGTGTTTTAGAAACCTTTCCCGATCATATGGTATACCAGTCGCTGGGTTTCCCAAGCATGGTTTATCTGTAGGAAGATTCCCTTCAACCTGGAGTTTTGGGACCCTTGGAATGAGTAGCATGAAGTATTGCATTAAACTTTTGGCAGTTGCTCACCAAAGCTCACCAATCCTCTCAGCCCCAAGTGTGCAGCCTTATGTCTTATCCAGCTGTGGGTTTATATGTGGTCGATCCAGGTTGCATCACAGCCCCTGAGCAAATTTTGTAAGAATTTTTCTCTCTTTCATTGTTTCTGCGTTTTGTTTTTAAAATTTATTTCTATAATGGGGTTTAGCTCATTTTCACTGCTGTGTTTGTGCCGCTCTGCACACACTTGATTCCCTTATGGAGATATATCAATACATGGGTTTTAAGATTCTTATTACTCAGATATATTTCTCTGCGGTGTATAGGGTGTGTTGAGGCCAGTTCATTGAGCAAGGTGTAGATCTTGTCTAATATCTATTTGGTTTATTGAACGGTATCTGTGCTAATTTCAAACTCTGGTTTTATGCATCACCCCACCTCTCCTTTCCCCTTAAGCTGACATAAGTGTGTTTTCTAAATGTGAGACACTGTTCTGTTCTGTAATTCATTTCTTGTGCAGCCATATTTACCCTCCCTCTATAAGTGATATCTTATGATATGTTTCTTTTTCTGTTTGACTTATTTCAAGTAGTATTATCGGACCTAAATCCACTCTTTATCCTTCTACTAGCCTTATTACCTTGATTTCATGGTGAAGAGATATTCCATTGTACATAAGTACCACATCTTCTTTATCCATTGTTCTCTTTCCTGGGATATTTAAGGTGTACTGAAGTTGAGGTTCTTGTAAACAGAGTAGCCCTAAACTGTGGTGTGCTTGTGTCTTGTTGATTTTTAGACTTCCCTAGATATACTCCCATGATTGGAAGTGTCCTATGCTCTGTAGCTGTTTTTTAGATGATTTGGGAACCACCATACACTTCTCCAGAGTGGCTCTTGGCAGTTCACACACTGCCCATCAGCGTATAAAGGCTCCCTGTTCTCCATGGCCTGTCCTGCATTTCTGGTTTTTACAATTTTTTAGGATGGCCCTTTTGACCGGTGGGAAATGAGACTTCTTTGTTGTGCACATTTGCATTGCTTGCTTGCTTCGTTGCCCATAAAGTGCGTATGCGTTTTTTCCTGGATATAATCAGGAAAAAACGCATACGCCCTTTTGGGCCAACTGCATCATTGTCGAAATTCTGCCGCTTTTCATGTGCTTTAAAGACGAGTCCAATCTATCTCTTGAAATCTGTTTCTTGCAATTCTGTCTTGCATTCAGATCCTCTTCTTTGCCTTACCTCAACATATTTTTGGACGTTAGTTTTCATTTATAACTCTGCAGGTTTGTGAATTGCAGTGACCCTGAGCCCCATTTTTTAAGTTGCTCTTTTGTGAGCTGGCCTCAAACCCACAGGATTGCTTCAGGCCCTATTTTGGCTCCGGCGAGGCGGGCTGAGCCTTTTTTCAATTCTTATTCTTAATGGGAAATTAGAGTGATATGTGCCCGTCCAAACCCCTACAACTATTCTCTCATTGGTTCCCCCTCTTCCCGTTCATCCTCCTCACAATTTGCAAAATGTGTGAAACAGAAGTTGAAATGTGCTGATTCTCCAAGTGGGCAGATTCTAAGTAACGTGGCTGGAATGGTGAACAGGAGCACCAGGAGAGGATAAATGAGCTGCATTTTAGACACATCTCCCGATCACATGGTGTACAGTCCTCTGGGTTTTCCATGCATGTTTTAGCTGTAGGAAGATCCCTTTAACCTGCAGATTTGGGACCCATTGAATGGGTACCAGGTAGTATTACTTTAAAGGGTGTGCATTTCCTCACCCAACCTCACATTTCTCTTAGTGCAAACAGTTTCCAGCCTTATGTCTCATCCTGCTGTGGGTCTAGATGTGTTCAATCCATGTTGCATCATGGAAAAGTTGTAAGAGGTTTTCTCTGTCTCTCTGTCGTTTATTTTTATCAATTTATTACTATATTGGTTCCAGCTGATTTTCAAAGCTCTGTTTCTTGCTGCTGTACATCCACTTGATTCACGTACAGAGAGACATCAGTAAATTCTTTTTCAGATTCTTACCAGTCGTATATATTCTTTTCCGGTGACTTGAGTGTGCTGAGTGCAGTTCTTTTAGCTACCGTGTAAGCCTTGTTGATTATCAGTTTGGTATTTGGAATGGTATCTTTGTTAATTTCAACTTCCTGGATGATGCCTCACCCCTCCCCACCTTTCCCGTTTAGCAGCCTTATGCGTGTTTCCTACATATTTGACTATGTTTTTGTTTTGTAATTTATTTCATGTGTAGCCATTTTGGATTCCACCTTTAAGTGATATCTTATGATATGTGTCTTTTTCTTTTTGAATTATGTCACTTAGAAAGATCATACGTAACTCCTCCGGAGTTGTTACAACTGGCCATATTTCATTGATTTCCAGGCTGAATAATATTCCACTCTACCTAAGTACCACATCTCTATCCATTTTTTCTCTCCAGAGACATTTAAGTTATATCCTAGTTGAGGATCTTTTAAACAGAGAGGGGGTAAACATTGGGGTGCCTGTGTCCTCTCAATTTTTGTTTTTCCCAAGATATACGCCCATGAGTGCAAGTGCCCTATGCTCTGTAGCTCATTTTTTAGATGCTTTAGTAAACACAATACACTTCTCCAGAATGGCTGTTGGCAATATACATTTCCACTATGAGTCTCACAGGGCTCCCTCTTCTCCTTGCCCTGTCCTGCATTTCTGTTGTTTACGCTTTATGAGGATGGCTCTTCTGACTGATGCGAAGTGATATCTTTTGTAGTATTGACTTCCAGTGCCCACCTGTTTGCTTGGCTAAAAAAGTGTATGCCCTTTTCTTGAATATATACAGAAAAAAACGCATACACCCTTTTTGGCCAACTGCAATGTTGGCAATGTTCAGCTCCTTTTCTTGTGCTTAATGGCGAGTCCTTTCTACCTCCTCAAATCCCTTTCCTGCCATTCTCCCTTGCTTACAAGTCCTTTTCTCTGACTTTCCTCAAGACATTTTTCAGTGATGGATATTTTCAACTCTGCAGTTTCATGAATTTTACTGTCCCTGAGTTCCATTGTTCAACTTGTGTTTATGGGAACTGGCCACAAAGCAGCGGGATTTCCTCAAGCCCTATACTGTTTCCTTGGGCAATCCTAGCCTTTGGTCATTTCATCTTCCTGATTGGAAATTAAAGTGACATGTGCCTGTCTGAACACCTAGGACTTGTCTCTCATTGTTCCTCATCCTTCCGCTTCATCCGCTGGACAAATTCCAAACTGTACACAACAGGATGTTGACAGTGCTGACATCTCCAAGTGGGGAGACTGTTAGTAAAGACGCTGGAGGGGTGAACCCGAGCACCAGGAGATGAGGAGATGAGATGCCTTTTCCAAACTCTTCCCGATCAGATGGTATACCATCCTCTGGGTGTGACAGACATGTTTTAGCAGTAGGAAGAGTCCCATTCATGTAAGGAGAACACCAGGGCTTTTTCAAAATCAGTGTCTCCCCGAAACCCAAACTGGGAAATTTTTTAAGCTATGGCTACACATATGTTCATTAAGGGCCTTGGGAAGTAGGCAGAGTCCAAACTTTAGATGATTGAAGTCTTCAGGGTCAGAAGCACTCACCACCAGCTTCCCTTAGGTTACACTTTAACTGTCATTGATAGATGATGTCAATAAAAATATCTATTCTTTTTCAGATTATTTCCCCTTATAGGTTATAGCAAAATGTTGAGTGTAGTTCCCTGTGCTATACAGTAGTTCCTTGTTGATGATCTATTTTATACATAGCAGTGTGTATGTGTTAATCCCAAACTGTTAATTTATCCCTCCTCCCACCTTTCCCCTTTGGTAATAATAAATTATAAGATTTTATACTTCTCAGAAATGGGGGAGCTGAAAGAGAGGTATCATTTTCAATGGAAAAGCATTTAAAACAAGATTGAAGCTTTAACCAAGATTATTAGATGTACATCCTTGGAAAGAAATCACTTCGTTTCTCTAATATTGACCTGACAAATAAGACAAACCTTTTCACTGAACTTGCTTATAATAAAGTGATGGAAATA